>NC_142175.1:18794628-19102406 GCF_029865625.1 Vigna umbellata | reverse complement strand
CACTCGTTTAGGAACCGGGCGGGAAGGCGACGAGAAGAAGGTGTGATATTTGCTGGTAGACGCTAACACGTCGTACAATGTCCTCGTAGGCCGACCGTGCCTAAACGTGTTTGGAGCAATAGTGTCCACTCCCCATTTGACTATGAAGTACCCTTCAGAGAGGGGAACCATCTACACCGTCAGGGCCGCCCAAAAGACAGCCCAAGAATGTTATGCAGCAGGATTAAAGCTCCACCCCCGGGTGATACGGCGACGGACGAACAGTTCTGAGGTGGCAATGACGGACCTTGACCACATACAAACACGGATGATCAGATTGAACCGATTGGGGAACTGCGAAGTGAAGATAGGGCGTAATGAAGAACAGACTACCCACATTGCGGGGGGATTGGACCCGGGAGTAGAACAGGAGTTACAGGCGGTCCTTTGGCGTAATCGCGACCTATTCGCTTAGGCCGCATCTGACATATCGGGCATTCACCCCTCAGTGATGTCGCACAAACTCGCTCTATTTATAGAGGCCAAACCGATCGCCCAGAAGAAGAGGAGGCAAGGCAGAGAGAAGAACACGACTGTCAGTGAGGAGGTGCAAAAGTTGAGGGAGGCCGATTTCATACGAGAGGTGACCTACACCACCTGGCTGACAAACGTCGTTATGGTCAATAAGGCTAGTAGAAAATGACGAATGTGTACAGACTACACCGATCTGAACAAGGCATGCCCCAAGGACTCTCACCCGCTTCCAAGTATCGATGATTTGGTCGACGGGGCGTCCGGTCATCATATGCTCAACTTTCTGGACGCCTACTCCAGCTACAATAAGATTCATGGGTTTCATGCTGACTGCTCGCGGTATAGAGGCTAATCCAAACATGTGTGCGGTTGTCCTGGAGATGAGAAGCCCCATCAGTCTCAAGGAAATTCAGAGATTGGTGGGTAGACTAACTTCCTTGTTTAGGTTCATTCCCAAACTGGCCGAACGTATAAGACCGATCGTTAGAAGAATGAAGAAAGGAGCTAACGCAAAGGCTTGGGATACCGAGTGTGAATAGGCATCTTTGGAGGTCAAGGAGGTCCTGACCCATCCTCCGGTCATGAACAAACCATGGCCGCGGGAGGAACTGCAAATTTACCTAGGTGTGTCGCCAACCGTAATTAGCGTCGCGCTGGTGCAGGAAAAGCCGGAGCCCCGACTCATCTGCTTTGTCAACTAGGTACTACAAGACGCTGAAACGCGCTATCAACAAGTGGAAAAGGTGGCACTGGCCCTCCTCAACGTGGCCAGAAGACTTTGTCCTTACTTCCAAAGTCATCAGGTGGTCGTTCGAACGGACCATCCCATATCCAAGATTCTGAGGATGCTTGATCTAGCCGGACAAATGGTCAATTGGCGATAGAGTTGTCAGAGTTTGGGTTAAGGTACAAACCCCGAGGATCGGTCAGGGGTCAACACCTGGCCGACTTCGCTGTAGAGTTGCCACAAACTCCCGATCTGGGCGAGTGGAATTTATATGTCGATGGGGCTTCCAGAAGGGCAGTATAGGGCGCAGACGTAGTCTTGGAAGGGCCGGACGACTTTCTGCTGGAACACTCCCTTATATTCAAGTTTAAGGCGTCTAATAACCAGGCCGAACATGAGGCCCTGATAGTTGGTCTTGCCCTGGCTCACGATACGAGGGCACGCCGACTTACCTGTTGTATGGACTCCCAGCTCGTCGTCGGACAAATGAAGGGCGAATTTGAGGTGAAGGACGAACACCTCCTCAAGTACTTCCATAAAGCCCAGGCTTTGCTTGAAAGGTTTGAGAAGGTAGATATTAAACATATCCCATGGGAGGATAACGTCCGAGCGGACATGTTGTCAAAGCTCAGTAGCAGGAAGGAAAAGGGTCGTTAACGACTATAATCTGGCAAGTACTGTCAGAGCCTTCGGTTGAGTGCCTAGCTATCGGCACAGGCAGCGGGGAGGATTGGCGTAGCGAAATTCGTAAATTGATGCAAGATCAGGACAACGAACGCCCGATCCAACCAGCGAACGCCCATAAAATGTCAAGATATGTCATCATAGGAGACGACCTCTACAAGATGGGATTTTCAACCCCTCTTCTCAAATGTCTGGCTCGGTCGGAGGCACAGTACATGTTGGACAAGCTTCACAATGGTATATGCGGTTTCCACACCGGCGGGCGCGCACTGAAGGCGCGCACCGTCCTGGCTGGTTACTATTGGACGACGATGGAGGAAGATGCTAGGGACTTTGTTCAGAAGTGTAGAGAATGCCAAGCCCATGCTAATATTCCGCAGGCTCCCTCAACCAAATTACATGCTCTGGTCTCACCATGGTCGTTCGGCTAATGGGGAATGGACATAGTAGGACCCTTCCCGCCTGGACAAGCACAAAAAAAATTCATCTTGGCCGCCATCGACTATTTCACCAAGTGGATGGAGGCCGAGGCTCTCGCAAGAATAACAACCCAGTAGGTTCAGAAGTTTGTATGGAAGACAGTATGCCGATTCGGCCTCCCAGACGACTATGACTGACAACGACAGGCAATCCATTGACAAAAAACTAGGGTCGTTCTATCAGAGTCTGGGGATCAAACATGTCACGAGTTCGGTGGAACATCCCTAGACGAATGATCATGCAAATTTGTGAACAAAGTTATAGTGGCCGAACTTAAAAAGAGATTGCGAGAGAAGAAGGGCGAATGGGTGGACGAACTCCCTGAAGTCTTGTGGGCATATCGATGCACCCCACACGGAACAACCGGTGACACCCCGTTCGCCCTTACTTACGACTCTGACGCCATACTATCGGTAGAGTGTGGGGAACTCTCCTTGCGGCGATAGCCACAAGACCCTCTTCTCAACGACGAAGAACTCAGGGTGGAGTTGGATACTCTAGATGAACGCCGCGACCGTGCAGTTCTCAGGGTAAAAGCTTGCAGAAGAATGGTGGAGAGGATGTACAACACCAAGGTACGACCCCGAAGCTTTAAAGAAGGAGACCTAGTTTGGAAGAAGATGGGAGACGCACGAAAAACCCTCACCCAAGGCAAATTCGTGGCAAAGTGGGAGGGGCCCTTTAGAGTAATTGAAGACCTTCAAAATGGAGCATACTGTCTCTCCCATCCGAACGGCCAAACCGTCCCTAATACGCGGAACGCTTCGCACTTGAAATTTTATTTCAGTTGAAATCATCTTTGTAATATTTTTTTTTCGTTTCATATATATAATACAAGGCGACATGTTTCCACTACTCTACTTAATTACTGGTGCATTAATCAGAAATCGGGCGGTTCCTAAAAGAATCTGAGCCGTCCAACACGAATAAGGGTAATTGGGTGGAAAAGGGTAAGTTCATGGATAGAACCACTGCCACCCAAAAGCCAATAAAACGAACAAGTGATGAATGGCGAGTTCGCAAGTAGAACCACTGCCTCCCAAAAGCTAAATAAACGGAACGGGTGGTGAATGACGAGTTCATAAATAGAACCACTACCACCCGGTTCAAATGTTATCTAGACGAGCGGGTGGTGAATGACGAGTTCATAAATAGAATCACTACCACCCGATTCAAATGCTAATCGTCCGACCGGGTGGAAAATGACGAGTTCCTAAAGAGAACTACTGCCGCCCGACTCCAAGACTGATAAAGTAGTCATTGGAAAAAAGGGAACTTCAATGGTTAAAATCATCGCGTTTAAGAAAAATAAGCAAAGTTCACGAAATGATGTCCCCAACCGGGCGGTCAAACCTAACAAGGACTCTTAGTAAATTATATAAATAGCGCACGAGTGAAGAACCTTAAGCGGACAGTAAAACGAACAGACGAAAGATAGGAAAGTCAACTTTAAATTCATTCATAAAAAGTTAAGTACAATGATGAAACGATCATCGGCCAACCAACAAAAAAGTATCTCCATTTACTATATCTAGCCAAAAAACAAAAAAAACACTTTCTCTTCAGCGGGCTCCCTCCTCCCCTACCTGCGAAGCATCATCTTGCCATCATAAACATCTTGACCGATGTCGAAATCGGCGACCAAAAGATCCGCTTCCAACAGAAGGGCGGCCTGACAGAAAGCCTTGTTGAAGCCTTCTTCATGCTCAATCTGAACATTCCTGTTCAGAGTGGCAATAGCCTCATTAGCCTTTACAAACTCCCTGGTCAGACGGTCTACTTGTTCCTGCAATTCCTTTTCGCTTGCGGTCAGCCTCTTCGTCTCCAGCTTCAGCCGCCCGACTTCCTCCACTATCTGATCGCTCCGGGTGCGGGTATCCTTCAGCTGTTGGACGGTCATGCCCAGCTCACGACGCGCATCGTCCAACCTCTGTTGGAACACCGACTGATTCTTCTCACACTCTTGATGTTCAAGTGTGAGAGCTTCTAGCTGAGCCCGAAGATCCTCCACGGTCTTCTTCTCGGCGACCAGCTCCGCTAGAACGTCTTCAGCGTTCTTGCGGTCAACAAACTCATGCAGATACCATGTCAACATAGCCCCCCGGATCGCGAACTCCAAGGCGGCCTCAATGATGTCTTTTTTTGACATAGGCTCCACCACCGCTCGCTGCGACGAGCTCATATGAAAGCTCACGCGACCACTCATATGGAACACCGGATCGAAGAGACCGTTGGGGTAGGGGATTAGACGTGCTACCCTCCCAGCGATTCCTCTTCGAGGATGATTTCTCTCCCTCCTTGGACTTCCTCTTCTTATCCAAAGGGGTAGCAACACGAATGAAGACTGCCTCATAAGTCTCCACGTTTACCGCGGGAGGCGGTTGAGCGACGATTGTCACGGGAGGCTCCGGCTGCGGCACTGCCCTCGATTGAGAGCCCGTTTGTGCATGGCTTGACCCGGCCGACCGGGGATCCCTCTTCTGAGAAGGCGGAACATAACTAGTCTTGCGGGGCGGTGGGAGAGACATGATATATGAAAAGGAAACATAAATTTAGCTAAGTTAATAGGAAAATAACAAGCAGATAGTGGCAAATGTCGTACCGAACGCCATTTGGTAAATCCTCATGCCCGAGGCATTCAACTAGATTTCGGGCAGGGAGACGGTGGGATAAGGCATCAATGGTCTTAACCTCCTCTATCTCAACGAAGGTCATATCGCCGACCGACAAAACATTTATCTTGATAGGATCCCTTGTCCAGTAAAAGGGGAACAAGGGACCGCTCGCTTCGGTGTGAAACTAGGAGCGGTCGCTTTCTTTAATTATTACTTTGAAGTAGCAGTGTTTGAAATTTTTGAAGGACTCCGAATACAGCTTGAAAAAACAACAGTCGTGGACGGAAGTTAGAGAAACCCAACCCCGCTTGGCAATCGGCCGGACGTTAAAGTAGTGGAGAAAGACGGAAACGATGGGAGTAATCGCTAGCGCTGAACACATTGCCACGAACGCTTGAATACAGGCCTAGCCGTTTGGATGTAATTGAGAGGGAGCAACGTTCAGCCTTTGAAGAACGACCAATTGGAATGCGGTAAACGGCACCCGAACGAGCATATGATTAAACAAATATGTATATACAAAGAAAAAGTATTCGGTATGAGCCCCCTTTCCATGAAAGACTCGCTCGTTAGGATGACTAACGCCGAGGCGGATCAAACGGGCGTCTTCTCCATCTCTCGCTATGTACGATTGTTCCGCCCACAACCGCAGTTCCTCCCGAGTGGAAAAGTCAGACTCATAGGATCCCACTTCGTGAGATGCCCAGTCGTATCCCCCGATCACGGGCCACTCGCCGGCCGGTTCCTCCTGTTCAACGTCTAAGACGACTCCTCCCTGAAGAAGGAAGAGCGATATCCCATTTATAACCCTATCGCCACCACCCACGGGAGACTTTGGCCCCGATTCCCCCTCCTGCTCGGGCTTTTCAAGATGAGACGAAGACACCGAGCTGGGAAATGGCGACCTGCTCCTGTCAGATGACTGCCCACCTCCCTTGCCCGTTGACAAATCGGAAGAAGAACCGCAAAACGTAGACATTTATTAATTACCTTGGAAAAAGAATTTTCAAACGAACGACAGCAACAGAAGAAAAAGAATGTGTGAAAGTGACTGAGCCCCGCGCTCCTATTTATAGTGAAAACTTTGAAACTGCTGATCCACATCCACCGTCCAAATCTGGCACGATCAACGACTCAGATCAAGCGACGATCCCATTATTCGAGACAGCCAGCCTATGACAACATGACACGTGTTTTCCCGCTCAAAATCAAATTCAAAAAAGAACCGACCAATCATTTGTTACTATAAAACCCAACGACAATTAGTTGTCTAAGGCTTGGGGGGCTTGATGTACCAGATGATCCCCAGATGATCCCCAGACGGTCCTAGACAAAACATATGGGACGTTTGGCATGACTCGAGCATTCAGACCGGACGGGCATGACAGGTAGTTTTGCAGAAATGATTAAGATAAAAACACTGATTAGAAGATTGGGCTCTAGATTGGGCCGTGATTAGGGCTCTTCTAACCTTGGGCTCACGACCAAAACTATAAATTCAGGTCAAAGGTAAAAGGTAGGTAGATTGATTAATTGCACATTTATTGTAATACTTAAACAACCGATTAAACCTTTACTGACTTAACATCAGAGCACCTTTGAGAGGGGCTCTCCCAAGCATACAGGATAGACAGACGAGAACAAGCAGAAAGAAAAATCGTGAAGAGACTGGACGGACATAACTGAAAGCTTACGAATTTAGGTGACTCGACCCATGAACACAAATTATAGACATTCAAGTTTCTCTTAATTCAGAAGTGGTTTGATTCCATTAATCAATTAACTATGAATCAATTTTGGACGTGTTTTTTTTTTTTTTTGTGTTTACAGTCTTTGATGGTGTATATATAAAACATCATGCACCCTACGTCACCTCTTTCTTTCACTCTTTTCTCATTGGCAGAAGAATTATGATAATGATAGAATTGGTTGAAGAGGGTCCAAATTTGTGGAAGATAAAAGAAAAAGTGTGTGGTATGCATTGCAAGTGGAATCTGTATGAGAAAGTGCAGTGCTGACTCAGACTTTCTCCCCTTCCTGCAAGTTCATTTCATGACTTGATCAAAGCGTTGCCCTTTGAACATCTCTATTCACCAATGTAAAATATATTCTTTTATATAAGTTTTTTATTATTTCATTTTTCTGTCAATTGGATAATATGATTTTTATTTTGTTTTATTTCTCTAACTCATCAATGAACATATGCACTTAGAGGATAGAACAAGTGGATCCAAGATTTAAGAAATTAACGAGTTCCACATTGTTAGAGATGAAAATTCGGTGGTGTTGACCACAAAAATTAAATAATAGGATCCTTAGATAAAATAAAAAATATTTTAAATACTCAATTCTTTAAATAAAAACTTGATTAAAAAATATAAATTTATGATATATTTAAAGTTTAATTAATTTTTTATTATATTTAAACTGTTAAAAAAATAGTCCAAATTATAATTCCTCATAAAAGTTCTCATCAATGATTTTACTGTAACCAAAATGGGAATACATATATTTAGGCAACTTTAGAATCATTTACAAAACTTGTATGCTCATAATTAAAATAGTATGATAAACTTTTACTCGTATAATTTTACACTATTTTAATAATATAGCAATTCAATTTGATAAATTAATGAGCAAGTATAAAATCTTGCAAGTTAATGCCTTATATTGAATTTAAAAAAAAAATAGCACGGATGTTGATATGAATAATATTTGATTTTTCAATTTGGTACAGAGACGAGAATGGACATATACCTCCTCATCTCCTTTCTTATACCCATTGTCAATACATTTCATTCTCATTTAAATTATTAAAATAGTTATTAGATAACCTTTTATATATATATATATATATATATATATATATATATATATATATATATATATATATATATATCTTATTTATTTTTTTTCGTAATTGTTTGGCTTTTCTATATTTATAAAATTTAGGTATTTTACTTCTTATTTCAACCTTGATTATACAATTTTTTTTATGTGGTTATGTTAAAACGGTGTTGTAACATCCCAAAATATATAGTATAACTATATATAAAAGAGTAGTCCACATTATAATATAATAGAACAGTTAATACTTGCAGATAAAGAGTTAATCTTCCAGTCATCCAAAAATGACTATAAAATTTAAACTTTAAATACAATAGAGTATTTCAAAATTACACAAAACAAAATATATGTAGTCCTAAATAATGTAATTTGTGTTCAATTTTGTCCTTTTTGCAAACGCCGTTTAAATCGTAACGGCCAGATGTCCAGATGTGCAATTACATAGTGAAATGTCATGTATTGGCTTACGTGGAGTCCTTTGCGACGTTGTGAGTTGGAAGGCAAGAAGAGGCCGAGTAGTGAGGGAGAAGAAGAAGGGAACCGAACGGCTGAAGGGGTGAGGCTACCGAACGGTGGAGGTGATGGAGGTGTTTGCCGCGACGGATTTCTAGTTCTTATGGTTTGTAGGTTTGGGGTTGGCGAGGATGATGTAGGTATGTGCCGCGGCGGCGCGTTGAAGAAGGGAGAGTGGTAGTAGTAGCGGTGGCCATGGAGATTCCGTTGTTGGCTATGAATGTTGTACGAAACTCGCGATTTAAGTTGGTGCTAGAGGAGGAAGACTCGTGATTTGCTGCATGTTTGATGGCGTCGTGAATGGAGATGTGGTGGTTGCAGGTTCTCACGTTGAGTGGCACGATTGTTAAGGTGGCGACGACCTGAAATGGGCTTTGCTACGTAGTGGTGTTGGCGAGGAAGATGATGCGCAAAGATGGTGGTCTGGCGAGCTGAGACCCTAATCAGAAATACATTTTCAACAATTAGGGCTTAGGTGGTGGAGAAGATGATGGAGGTGCGAAGATGGTGGTTGGTCGTGACCGTGGCGGCGGCGGTTAGGGTTAGGTGGTGGCTAGGGTTTCTATGTAGGGGAAATTAGGGTTTTTGGAGGTAGGAGATGATGATGACGTGTCAAGGATGATGTGTCATTTATTGAACATCTGGACATTCTATCATTAACGATTTAAACGCCGTCTGCAAAAAGGAGTAAATTGAACATAAATTACGTTTTTTAGGACAACATTGAACACCAACCAAAATTGGGACCAAAATAGGTATTATACCAATATTAAATGATGGATAGAGAGATGCCAATTTATTGTTGGAAAAAAGAGCGTTGGTGTTAAATTGTTAAGCATTAACGTGAAATGGGAAAGAGTGGACTTAATGTAGTATGAAATGATGAATAATATTATAGGTAGAAAAGACAAAAGGTGGGACCATGGGGTTGGTAGATGGAATATTATTTTAAAGAAAAAGAAAAGAAAAGTTGGATGGTGTGAGAAGTGGTTTAGGTAAGGTAGTAAAATGGAAAGAGTCTTTAATATAAGGTGGGGTCCAATTATAAAAGATGGATGGACTTTGTTCTATATGGGTATGCAGTAAAATAGGGTGTGCATATAGTATAAAGCGGGCTATATGTTTTGGTTTGACTTTCGGATCTGTGGATATTTTTAGAATTATTGGTTATTTTTCTTGGTCTATTATTGGTTGAGAATATGTATGAATTCGTGATTGAGTACGGTTATTTTGTTTGATGTCGTCTACGCAGACTATGCTACTTACTTGTAATTTTGCGGTCTTGTGAGCATTTCAATACTATAATAAATGTGAGTCTCGCATGAGACTGAGATTCGAGTGTCACCTCCTTCTGCGTGAGGAGGTGAATGTCTCGCCCAATGACTTCAGCTCGTGTTGAGTATAGTGCATCGTTGTGTGTAGTATCGATGTATTTACTCATTAGTCCTTGAGGAGTCGGGGAGATAAGTCTGAAGTCGCGATGGAAGATGGCTCGAGTCGCCTGTTATTGAGAACAAGTTATGACGACGAATTACACGAAAATGACATTAGTTTATGAAAGGTTTGTCTGAGATGCATGTTTTGCGTTGGTATATATTGGGTCATGGATTTGTTACAGTTTATGTGTAATGTGTTTATGATGTGTTATTATATGATATTTCCGGTTACTCACCCTTGCATGTTGTGGTTGTGGTTCCATCTACAATGATCGTACTTGTACTAGAGTAGATAGTATTGTAAATAAAGTTGGACTGGAATAGCTCTTTGAGAGAGATGAGAAATAAAACTTGTTGGGGTTTTTATAATGTTTTCTTATTTATGTGGGTTTGATTTCGTCATTTTCAGGAACATGTAAGATTTGGTTTGTTGTAATGTATCAACTTAAGATGTGTGTATGGTTTGTTTATGTGATGTATTGTTATAAAAAAATTGTTTCATAAAATTAATGTTCCAAGATTATTATTATTTTTTTACAATAAATCCTGTAAGGGGTGTTACATTAATAACAATAATAATATTTTAATTTACTAAATTACCATATTTTTAAGATTTTAAAAATTAATTTTTTTTTCTCCTTATAAATATTTTTACAATTATATATAACATTAACAATTATCATTTTATATTATTTTTATAATTATAGGTATTTTGGTAATCTTTAATTTCTACTAACTAAACAATTTTTTTGATCTGTGATATCGGTCAAATCTTACGGTAATTTTCATATACTTTTCTTTTTACTTTCAAATCCATTGTTACTCACCTCTAAATTTTTTTGAAAAAACTAACAATTAATTCACTCTCAAATCCCCTCAAATTCATCATCTCACTCTTCCCAAGTCAATCATCTAAAGTGAACACCGTAACCGTTTAGAATATTTCCTGGAAAGTGAACACCATAACTGTTTAGAAAATATATGTATGAAAGAAGGTAATTAACTTTTTCAATAAAATGGTTAATAGAAATACAACATTTTAGATAGTGGCCATATTCCACTTCTTCATAATTCATTGATTTTGATATATTCTAAAGTTAATAAAGTAAAAGACCACATCAAGTAAAAAAATTAAAACAGCAACCATTCACAGCCACAAATTTTCCATATGATAAATTGGGTGTTTAGCAAATCTATAAGATAAATTAGTTAGTAGCGCATAAATAATAATTTATTGTATTAAAAATATTTAATAGAATTATTTGATAGACTTCATAAATATAAAATAATGGAGACTTTATTATATAAATAAAATTTATGCTTTATATATTAAACTATATTATTATGTAATTATAATTTTAGGTTTTCTAAAATAATATATTAAATTTTTTATCAAAAATTTAGTGCTTTTATTTGTTTGTTTAAAGTTACATATATTTTTAATTGGTCAAATATTTTTTTAATTAAATTGAATTGTTATTTGTTTTAAGAAATTTAAACTTTTTTATCTCTGAATTTAAATTATTATTTTTACAAAAAATTTATAATTATATAAAATAATTAAAAATAAAAACAAAAAGTAGGGTTAACTTTTTTTTTCAAATCATTGTAAAAAATTTGATTTTAACTTTGAATCAAATTATATATCTATTTTGTCCTTTCAATTTATAAAAGTAAGCTAAAATATCAGTTTCAGTGACACATAAATATTATATTATAACTCGTTATAAGATAAACACTTTATATTTATTGAAAAAAAATGTTTTAAATAATTTTGGCATAGTATAGAAAAGAAATAGATATATATCTAGTTTAAAAATAAAATATAATGTTTAAAAATAATTTCGGAAAAAACTATTTAACTATTAAAATATATTAAAATATAAGAGACAATAATGAAAGAAAAGTATATAAGTTATTAGAAAGTAAAAATCAATTAAATAAGGGTTAAATATGTTTTTAGTCCCTGAACTATCAAGCGATTTTGGTTTTAGTCCCTACTCAGAACTTTGATGGTTTTTAGTCCTTATTGTTTTAAAACTCTGAGTAATAGTCCTTAAAATTGGACGGTGTTAAGTTTCAGTGGATGTGGCAGACGGCGTTGCCACGTGATCACTGATTTGCTCTATTCTATGTCTGCCACGTTGGATGTTTAAGTATTTGAACTGAGATTAAGTCTGTTAATTACGTTCTGAAGGTTGGAGTTGGCAGCGACGCGTCGTTTTCTCTCGGCTTCACTCATAATTTCTTCTCTGTAAGGCTTCTGCATCATTATCTTGCAATCATAGACAACTCGGACAAAAACTCGGATGCCTGAGACTCCCAATTATAGACAACTCGGACAAAAACTCACTCTTACCTTGACCACTATGATTACACCTCTTCACCGCAACAGTGTCACCACTCTCAGGCAGCACACCCTTGTACAGGGTCCCAAAAGCACCATGACCAATGACCCTATTAGCACTGAACCCCTTAGTGGCAAATTTCAGCTTCTTTAGCTAAACTCCTTTAGCATTCTAATAATCTCCGACTCAATAGATTGATCAAATTTCTTCATTCGCTTCACCTTCTTAGAATACACCCAAATGAATGCACCAGCAAAGAGCGCAAGATGAAAAGCACCAGCAGTCACAACCCCAGCAACAGTCACAACCCCAGCAACAGCCCCCACAGTACCGTTCCAAGAAAACCCCACATACATGAAATCATTAAGATACATACCGACATCGAGATCCACCTTCAAAATCGGATCTTTCGGCCTCACAATCGAGTACGAGACCCACACAACGGTGGAATCACCGACAGCGGTGGAGTCCAGCGAGACGACGAAGGTGAGGCCACCGCCGACGAAGGATGGATTGAGGTTAGTGACAGAAAAGGAGAAGAAAGTGGAGAAGCTCGCCAGAGAAGGGGACCCTTGTTGCCGGAATCTGATGGGGTCAGAGTAAAACGCTCTGCCAGCAGCGGAGTTTGGGACGGCGGGGTCAGCGCATTCCACATGGAAGGCGTGGTTGCAACCGGGAACGAGTCGAGCGGGTTGGTCGGTGGCCGAGGCAGACGGCGCATTCGGAGCCCATGAGAAGGTCTTTTCCGGTGATGGAGGGAAGCTTTTGGAGCTGCGAGGGGGAGAGGCCGGCGTCGGAGACGTGCTTGGCCGGTAGGTGGGGATCGGGGTGGTGAGTGCTGGCGTACCATAGAAGACACATGTAAACGACGAAAATGGCGGTCCAGCATGTCCAGCTTGTCGAGGTTTGGCACAATTAAATCCCCCAATTCAAAAATTTAATTTCACAAATTATGAACCCTAGAACAACTTAATTAATCAACTTAATCTCAGTTCAAATACTTAAACATCCAACGTGGCAGACAGAGAATAGAGCAAATCAGTGATCACGTGGCAACGCCGTTTGCCACATCCACTGAAACTTAACACCGTCCAATTTTAAGGACTATTACTCAGAGTTTTAAAACAATAAGGACTAAAAACCATCAAAGTTCTGAGTAGGGACTAAAACCAAAATCGCTTGATAGTTCAGGGACTAAAAACATATTTAACCCATTAAATAATATGTGCCTTGAAACGTCTAAAATGATTTATTTTAAGCTGTGTAATTAGAATTGTAAAAATCAGATGATTTAATTAAATCATGATTTTGTTTCAAAAGACTTTCTCCATCGTACATATGGTTTAGTGAATTGTTTTGTAATTCAAATTGTAGATTTAATTGGACGAATCGAATCTAATTAGTAATATTCGTCGCGTATAATTCATCAAGAGGAAATACAAAATAACAAATTACAAAGAAATACAATGAAAAAGTTCAATAAAAAAGAAGTTTAAACATAAACAGATAGACAACAAAAGAGAAGATAAACAATAATAATAAATTATAATATATCACTAAGTTCAACACTTTAAATAATTAATATTATTAAATTATAAATAAATAATTAATATTATTAAATTATAAAAAGCTTCACAACATATATGTACACAATTCATCTTATAAATTGCTTTTGTGTTGCGAAAACTTGCTTATAAAATACCTAATAAGTAACTAATGTCTTTGCTTTTTTTCTTTAAACAAGTGAAGTTAAATACATAGTTGAATAAATTACTTTCTTTCCTCTTATCAAAGCTTAAAAGTAAACCTCATTACTTTTGAACTTTTAAAAATCACTCTTTGAGTGTAACTGTAAGAACTTATAAAATTGAGTATTAGAATAAATAGGTGGATTAAAAATAATGAAACCGAGTATTTTATTATAAAATAATTTTATAATATGAATAAAATTTTCTAAATTCGTTTCATTATCTAAAATATTGTCTATCTCTCTAAAACACTATTCTTTTAACCTCTTTATTATCTCTCTAAACTTTCTCACTCTAGGATCATCTGTTCGACGATAAGAAGGTGTTTAGGTGATCCTTACGACGAGAGCTACCTATCTGACCGATCAATTTGTTGAGTTGAGCAAGTAAGTTTCGTTCCCTTTTCTTAGTTTTCCCTTAATTTGTGATCATGCAAAGAATCTGCCTTTGCATGTGAGTAGAGTCTCTCTTTTTTATTCTTAGCTCCATTTAGGTTCTAAGGTTGGTTTCCTATCATCAATCGGTGATTTGTAAGTTTTTCTAGAGTTTCCTTGCGGTATAAGCAACAGTCGGGGTTTTATTTGAGCTATGCAGATTTCTTTGAGGTTAGGGAAGCTAGAATTTCCTTAATTAGTAGTTACTTGTGTATGTTTGGTGAGTATAAGAGCCTTGAACTGGTTGAACTAAATTGTTGTTTTAGGGTAGTTGTATTATATGCAATTGGATTATTTTTTAGTGTGAATTGATGAACTGTCACTATTGACTGTATGGAATGATGTTTGGGCTGTATTTGGATGTATAAAATGTTAGAAATTTGTGATAACATTGGTTGGTTATGAGTATATGCAAATTGTCTTTGTTTAGAGCTAGTTTGGAGGAAGTGGAGTAGTGAAAATTTGAATTAGGAGTTAGGTGTTCAATTGGACCATTGGGATAGACTAGGTAAGTCATTTAGGACTTGTTAGAGTTCCTAAGTTTCTTAAAATTCTGCCAAAAGTGTTAGAATGCAAATTGGGTCTATAGGTTGAGGTTTATTAGATTTTGAAGTTTAATTTGGTTATTACACACTTTAGAATGAGGTTAGGATGGTTTAGATACAATTGTTCAAGTTCAATTAAGTATATAACACGATCTAGGAGGATTAGAAGTTGGAAAAAATATTTCAATTCGGTCATTTTGGTGTAGGTTGCATAATTCTACAATTTTGTGTTGTAAAATTATGCAGACTCGTTGAGCGAGTGAGGTCGCTCAGCGAGTGATTATAGGGTTTGGCACACTGTCTCTGGATTCGCCTAGCGAGTGGGGTCGCTGGGTGAATGGTTGAAGGGTATGGACCACTGTTTCTGTTCTCGCGTAGCGAGTAGGGCCGTTGAGAGAAAGGGCTGAGGGTCTAGACCATTGTCTTTGTAATCGCCTAGCGACTTGGGTCGTTGAGCAAGAGGTTGGGGTCTGGGATTAATGTTGTTTTATTCGCACAACGATCTGAGTTGCTAAGCTTGAGGTTTGGGGTCGCATTGTCTGTGTATTCGTACAGCGAGCTAGGTCGTTGAGCGAGAGAACTCTGTGGTCGCCCAGCGAGAGTGGTCGTTGAGCAACTAGTCCAAGTCTTATGCTATACTTGTCTTCTTTGTTCTTAAATTGATTCGTGTGATGTTTTGATTCATCTGGGAATGAGTTATGATTATGTATGTGTTTATATGTGAATCAAATTCATGAGTTGAGATTCAAAGTGAAAGTATGGTTTCAAAGTTATGTAAGTAGGTTTCAAAGTGAAATCTCTTGGTGAGGTTCAAGTATCTTTAGAATGAATGCAAGGAGCTCAATCTTGGGGGTTATCATGAACTCTAATGATCTTTCATTCTCAAGTAGAGAGGACTGACACTTGTAGTGAAGAGTAGCAAGAGGTCTTAGTCTTGGGGGCTTCTAGTATACTCCAAGACGTGAAACAAACTTACCTTGTGAGTGTGGTAGGGTGAAACCCGTTGGCAATGGCTTTGCAAAGCAATAGAGGCCACCATAACTCGACAATCATTGTAAGTCCAGACAGTCAAGTCTAAGTCATAACATGTTTAGGATGTTTGAAGTTAGTTTTTCTGTGTGCATGATTAAGGGTGTTTTGTATATTATATCAATATATGATTCTTTTATATCTAACTTACCCTTTTATTTGCATTTGTGTTTGTATGTGGTTATGTTTTTTGTTTGGCTATGATCATCATGTGGGTGTGAGTAGAGGGTGAAGAGGTTATAGTGGAGCAAACTCTTGATGGCGAAAATGATGTTGAGTATATTTGTTTTATGTTAGCTTTGTAGATAGTTTTGCTTATCCAGCGCTTGTATATAAAGTTAAAATCTATAGTTATTTTTAAATAAATGTATGTTTCACTTTTGGAAAATGATACTTAGACAACAAATTTTGACAACATTTGGACACAGCACACGTGTCAGCGTTTGAGAGGGCCACGTTTTGAGGGAAAAAAGCTGCTGCGTTCTGAGCATTTCTGATCAAGCCTGCTTCAAATTTGACGTGGCGAGGACGGGCACGGGCAGTGTTGGGTGTGCGTTTCAGAAATTAAAATGAAAATGAAATATCACTTGGAAAGGGAGCGGTCAGGGGTATTTGTTTGGCGTTTGAAATTTGAATTTCATTTTTGAACAATTTTAGAGAGAAGTGAAGGTTGAGAGAGAGAGTCTAACCTAGAGAGAGCCCGAGAGAGTTGGAGAAAGGGAGTTCGAGAGAGAGAGGTCCGACGGAGTGCTTGCCGGAATGTCGCCGGACAACGTTGAAGGCCGTGTCGGAGCTATTCAACCCCTCCAGCCGGTTCCGATTCACGGTCGCCGCAGCTCCGACGTTGGCCAACGAAACGAAGGCGGCATCGTCTTCCCTCCAACCCAGCGAACTAGGGGCGCGTTCTGAGTCTCGATTCGTCCCACCTGCTTCCCTCCCTGTGCCGGACCTTTGCATTCACCGCCGGAGCATCGCCGGAGTGTCGACTGTTCGGTGGACGAAAAAGAGGGGTTTAGGTTTAGGTTTCTTTCCCATTTGGGGAGGTTTAGGGTTTGGTTTCTTTCCCATTTTCATGTATTGAACTGAGTCTCTTTGAAATTTTCTAGTTGAATCTGTTTCTCCACTCAAGTTTCTTATTCATTTTACGCTTTAACTGTTCATTGTGCTGTAAGTTTTACTGTTCATCATCTCTTTCACGCTGCCATGGTAGGATTTTATTGTTCATGCTTGCTTTCAGTCGCTGGTTCCATTCAAGTTTGTGTTTCTGGGTTTGCGTTTTATGCTTAAGTTTAATTTGTGCATGAACGTAAGGTCATACTACGCGTTTTATGGTTCCATTCAAATTTTGATGTTTCAGCCTAAGCGTTTGGTTTTGGTGTTTTAGACTGAGCGTTCGGTTTTGATGTTTTAGACTGAGCGTTCGCTACCGAAAACGAACGACCGTTCACATTACACGACCGAACGCGGTTAGTGTTAGACACCACTACTTTTTGGACGCTCGGGCTATACGGAAAACGCTACGAAAACGAACGACCGTTCACATTACACGACCGAACGCTCTAACACTCACTAACACACAGACCGAACGTTCAAAAGGTACACTCCGATCCAGGTCGAACGCAAACAATCACTAATACATGCCAAGATCGAACGCTAACGCTCGTTACCTGAGAACACAAAACCGGACCCTTAAAATTCAAACGCTCACAAGCATTAAAACAGAACCAAGATCGAAAGTTAAAGCTCTGACACAACTAGGACGAACTTTTAGAGTCTTGGTCGAACACATAGCGTTCTTCACGATCGTCTAGAATCATGGTCGAATGGTCAAAACTTAACACATGACCGACCAATACTGCATCAACACTTAACCGCATAAATCAAAGCTTGATCGAACGGTATCTAAAATCTCACTTAACCGTACGGTATCTAAAATCTCGCACAGACGCTTGTCGTCCAGAGGGGACGCTCATCCAGCGCGCAGCGGACGCTCGTCAAGCGCGCAGAGGAGGCTCGTCCAGCAAGTGGACGCTCGTCCAGCAAGTGGACGCTCGTCCAGCAAGTGGACGCTCGTCCAGAGAGCGGAGATCGCTCGCCCAGCTAGCGGAGAACGCTGGCCGACCTGGCCGAGGACGCTCGTCCAGACGCTTGTCGCCCAGAGGGGACGCTCGTCCAGCGCGCAGAGAGGAGGCTCGTCCAGCGCGCAGAGGACGCTCGTCCTATCAACCATTTACAGCAGATATGTGGTGTGCTACGACTGTCTCATTTTTTGTGATTGGAATTGTTATATGGATTCTTGAACACCGAGTCAATAGTGACTTTCGTGGTCCTCCTAAGAAGCAAATTGTAATTATGTTAATGTACGCTTTTGTAGCGTCATATGATAACCTTTTACGGCTAGTTTATTGAATTTGGTGCAGCAATAGGTGCCCCAATGTTCATCTTTTGTTTAAGATTCTAAATCCATTTAACGAGTTATTGATGATTTGAATTAATGCAGTATAGAGTAGGAAGTATTGCGGTTCAGTCATAGATGACACACGAAAAAAAGGGGGGGTTTTTTTTGGATTGTTTTGCAAGGAAAAATAAATTAATTAAAAGTTGAAAGTTAAAAACAATTGACAAAAGACCGAACGGTCCAAAGCACAGAACGAAAGGTTGAAGTATAAATTGCACAGAAGTAAAAACCGAGCTGTAATAACATTGAGAGCATGTTATCTCACCCAAGTTGCTCACCTCATAAACATTGTTTTTTTCCTCCATCATGGGGTGCCAAAACATCACTTCCCACCACTAAAACACCAGGACCAGCCTAAGACAAGATCAAAAGTGCTTAAAACTCACTTATTTTGACAATGGTCACCCATGTTAACCTGACTGACTACCTCTGTTGGACTTTCTGTACAAAATCCAATTTTCTCTCGGGTAATCGTTTACAGTGTCCTTGTAATCGATTACAGTGTCAAAGAAGGTGTAAACTTGATTTCTAAGGCATAATTTGAAAGGTCTTTGAGTATAGATTCCAACAAAACAAGAATCAACTCATTTGGAGTTCGGTGGAGAAAGCTATGAGCAAAAGAACAAGCAAAGGTCAGAGTTGGCAAAAATATATGAAACGCTAACTTGAAACAATAAACTGTACCAACTCAGATGTCCAAAAATTACAAATTAGTAGTCATTGGAAAGAGTTTTGAGTCTAGTTTCTAATAAAAAAAGAATCACATCATTTGGAGGTCGGTGGGAAAAGTTATCAGTAAAATAGCCAACAAAGGTCAAAGTTGACAGCATGTCATCTCACCCAAGTTGCTCATCTCATAAACATTGTTTTTTCCCTCCATCATGGGGTGCCAAAACATCACTTTCCTCCATCATTGGGACATAATCACATCACTAACCTCCCTCTCCCACCACTGAAACACATGGAATAGCCTAAGACAAGTGCAAAAGTGCCTAAAAGTCACTTCTTTTTCCAATGGTGACCCTTGTTCACCTGACTGAGTACCTGTGTTGGACTTTCTGTACAAATTCCAATTTTCTCTCGGGTAATCGTTTACAGGAATGGTGTAAACGATTACCAGACCCTTTTTTCAACACCCTCACTCATCCCTTGCACACCTTGCTCCTCCAACTGATGAGGGGTCACCCCACACTCCTTGGCCTCACATCACATCACCAACCACCCTATCCCAGCACTCAAACACCTGGACCAGCCTCAGATAGGTGCAGAAGTGCCTAAAAGTCACCTTTTTTCCAATGGTGACCCCTGTTCACCTGACTGAGTACCTGTGTTGGACTTTCTGTACAAAATCCAATTTCCTCTCGGGTAATCGTTTACAGGGATGCTGTAAACGATTACCAGACCCTTTTTTGAACACCCTCATTCATCCCTTGCACACCTTGCTCCTCCAACTGATGATGGGTCACCCCACACTCCTTGGCCTCACATCACATCACCAACCACCCTCTCCCACCACTGAAACACCTGGACCAGCCTCAGACAGGTGCAGAATTGCATAAAAGTCACCTTTTTTTTAATGGTGACCCTTGTTCACCTGACTGAGTACCTGTGTTGGACTTTTTGTACAAAATCCAATTTCCTCTCGGGTAATCGTTTACAGGGATGCTGTAAACGATTACCAGACCCTTTTTTCAACATCCTCACTCATCCCTTGCATACCTTGCTCCTCCAACTGATGAGGGGTCACCCCACACTCCTTGGCCTCACATCACATCACCCCCACTCAAATTGTCCTTCAATTAAACTGGTTTTGACATTCGTCACCCATGTTACCCAGAAAGACCACTCAAACACGAACATCTTACAAACAACCCTGCAACTTAGGAGACACAAAAAATGACCACATTCTGAAATCCACAAACCCACAACTCATAATAACAATGGTATTGAATAAATAAAATATGAGACCAATTCAAAACCAAAACTCAAATTTTATTTCATTGAACTAAATCGGATACATTAAACATTGTTTTCTTAATCTATTTACAATGATTACAATTATCATTACTTTCCAAATAACATTTTCCATCAACTAAATACACAAATCACTCATTTTTTATTCTAAGCACTACGGTTCCGGTGTATGGAGTCCTAAGTGCTCTTCCCTTGTAACGCCTTCGTGATCGAACCCTAACATACGTCTTCAAAGGTTGTTCATTTCCGTCAATGTCAGTAGGGGATACAAAACCAGTGTTCACAGGTGGTTCTGTACGAGGCACACTTTGTCGAACGTCATCTTTATTTTGCCTTCTTGCCTTCTCTTCAGCCAATTGTGCCTCCAAACTTCCAACCCTCCTTTTAAGTTCTTCAATTAGAAATTCTTGTTCCTCTAAGGCACGCAATCAATGACCGATGCTCGTCTGTCAAGCGTTCGTTCAAAGTACATATATACTTTGTCGAAAAAGAGTGACGAACACTCAACTGCATAAACCAAAATAAAATCATCAAAATACTTGGTCGGTCATGTGTTAAGTTTTGACCATTCGACCATGATTCTAGACGATCGTGAAGAACGCTATGTGTTCGACCAAGACTCTAAACGTTCGTCCTAGTTATGTCAGAGCTTTAACTTTCGATCTTGGTTCTGTTTTAATGCTTGTGAGCGTTTGAATTTTAAGGGTCCGGTTTTGTGTTCTCAGGTAACGAGCGTTAGCGTTCGATCTTGGCATGTATTAGTGATTGTTTGCGTTCGACCTGGATCGGAGTGTACCTTTTGAACGTTCGGTCTGTGTGTTAGTGAGTGTTAGAGCGTTCGGTCGTGTAATGTGAACGGTCGTTCGTTTTCGTAGCGTTTTCCGTATTGCCCGAGCGTCCAAAAAGTAGTGGTGTCTAACACTAACCGCGTTCGGTCGTGTAATGTGAACGGTCGTTCGTTTTCGGTAGCGAACGCTCAGTCTAAAACATCAAAACCGAACGCTCAGTCTAAAACACCAAAACCAAACGCTTAGGCTGAAACATCAAAATTTGAATGGAACCATAAAACGCGTAGTATGACCTTACGTTCATGCACAAATTAAACTTAAGCATAAAACGCAAACCCAGAAACACAAACTTGAATGGAACCAGCGACTGAAAGCAAGCATGAACAATAAAATCCTACCATGGCAGCGTGAAAGAGATGATGAACAGTAAAACTTACAGCACAATGAACAGTTAAAGCGTAAAATGAATAAGAAACTTGAGTGGAGAAACAGATTCAACTAGAAAATTTCAAAGAGACTCAGTTCAATACATGAAAATGGGAAAGAAACCAAACCCTAAACCTCCCCAAATGGGAAAGAAACCTAAACCTAAACCCCTCTTTTTCGTCCACCGAACAGTCGACACTCCAGCGATGCTCCGGCGGTGAATGCAAAGGTCTGGCACAGGGAGGGAAGCAGGTGGGACGAATCGAGACTCAGAACGCGCCCCTAGTTCGCTGGGTTGGAGGGAAGACGATGCCGCCTTCGTTTCGTTGGCCAACGTCGGAGCTGCGGCGACCGTGAATCGGAACCGGCTGGAGGGGTTGAATAGCTCCGACACGGCCTTCAACGTTGTCCGGCGGCATTCCGGCAAGCACTCCGTCGGACCTCTCTCTCTCGAACTCCCTTTCTCCAACTCTCTCGGGCTCTCTCTAGGTTAGACTCTCTCTCTCAACCTTCACTTCTCTCTAAAATTGTTCAAAAATGAAATTCAAATTTCAAACGCCAAACAAATACCCCTGACCGCTCCCTTTCCAAGTGATATTTCATTTTCATTTTAATTTCTGAAACGCACACCCAACACTGCCCGTGCCCGTCCTCGCCACGTCAAATTTGAAGCAGGCTTCATCAGAAATGCTCAGAACGCAGCAGCTTTTTTCCCTCAAAACGTGGCCCTCTCAAACGCTGACACGTGTGCTGTGTCCAAATGTTGTCAAAATTTGTTGTCTAAGTATCATTTTCCTTCACTTTTATAGTTAATAACTCATCTATCATAATTATATTATATTTTACTATAACATGGTATGACTATTATATAATATTTTACTATATTTTGGAATATTGCAATAAAATCCAAATTTCATTCATTTAGGGATTTAATTTATTGGTGGAACTATATTTATCTATTTTGAAGACAAAACCTAAAATTAGATAGAAAAAATTATTGTAATATTAATATCATGATAGAATCTCATGTTGGCAACAATGCTTCCATCACTCACTCATTTAATACTAGTACATCCTTCCAATAATTCTTTTCATGAATCTCAATTAATTAATTAACTAATCATATTGTTCTCAGTCTGACATGTAAACTTTAATTTTTGTCTCTCTAATTTAAAAAAAATACAGTATTTTTGGTCCTTTTAGCATTATTTAATACTTTTGTCTCTTTCAATTTAAAGAATTAGATGTACTACATTTCAAAATTTGAGGTCTAAAAATGAATTTTGTATATTTAAGAGGAAGTGAAAAAATATTTTAGACCTAATTAATTTTTCAGGATTACATACCTTAATCAATTTAGTTTTTAACATTTAATGCATTAACATTGGTAAAAGAAACACTTAAAATAATTAATATTACTAAATTTTGTATTAAAAAAGATAAATTATTTTATTAAAAAATTTAAAAGATTAGATACATTTTAAATTAATTTTATAAACCTAGTCAATACGGCATCTATATTAGACATAAGAGTATTACATAATTATGAAATTAATAACAAAGTTTTCTGACATTGTTTTTTCATCCTACTAATTGTTTAGTCCTTATTTTTAACATTTTACTTTTTACATTTTGAACATTGAATTATGTTTTGGGAAGCGTTTTGATCATTTTTGGAATCCACAGGGTAACTTTTTTTCTAAACAATTAATTCAGAATGTTGAGTCCTAGAAAAGTAAATTAGGAAAAATAAATAAATTTGACTTCTTCATAAGATAAAATTAGCAAATTTTAAATTAAAAAAACTTATAAAAGGACTTTTATAAATCAGTTGGCATATAAATTGAGTTAGAATATTTGTTATCTTTTTTTTTCTCTCTTTTCTCTCTTGATATTTTGTTCTTCACTCATTACAATTCAAGTTTCGCTAAACAATTATGAAAAGTTGTATCATGAAAATAGATTGCCATTTAATTTTCCTGTATTAATATTTCATATTAAAACATTCAACACCACCATAATTTTCGACTTACAAATATGAATTGATGCTTTGCGTTGCCAAATCCAGAATGTAACTTGCACATATTTTGAAAATTGAGTTCTGAAATAATATAAAGTTGCTATAAATTAACAAAATAAGTAATCCACCCTGTGTTTAGAACATTAATGGTGATTCTAAAATGTTACAGTGTTTATTTCATTAAAACTTTGCTCCTACGACAATTTCTGGAGACATTTCATAAGTGCATTTGTTTGTTCAGGCTTACCAACAGTTACACGAACGTACCCTTTCAGCTCTTTCTTGTCGTAGTGACGAATCATCACACCCATTTGTGCGAGGTCCTCCTATGTACATAAAAATAATGTCTCAGTTGGCAACAAATTTGCAATTGGTGTTTGGAAAAAGTTGAAACAAAAGGTTTTTACATTCTTCAATATGGGTTGAAATTCTTGTTAAATAACTACAGTCTCAACCTAGTCTCTTTATGTTTAGACAAGATTCTCTATCAACACTACAAGAAAAGAATAACAAGAAAATCTTAACATCATTTGAAGCTAAATTTTGTTTTTAACTTGTGCATGAGTTAACTTTAGTTTCTTGAGACATTTAGTTTTTTTCTAAACTTTCTTCCTAAAAGTGGTTATGCAAACATGGGTCCAAACAGGTCCTAGATGTTTGTTTAAGATTAAAATAGTCATTTTAGTATAAGATAAATTTAGGGGCTAGTTTCTTCTTAAAAAAAGCAGAGAAGTTTATTCACTGTTTGTTTACAATCACAAAAACATTCTTAAAAGAAATAGTTGATTTTACGAGAAGTTGTTTCAACTAGCTTTTGATCTCAGTAAACAGATTTCTGATTCGTCTGCTAAAATGTAGATTTTTCAGGATTATTACATTCTTAGTGACATCTGCTTCACTGCATGGAGCGTATTTCTAAAATTGTCTTTTGGATGCCACTTCTCATGATAGAACGAATAAACACAATAAAAAGCATGCCAATTACACAGGAAGAAGGGTTATTTCATCAACATCAGAAAACCACAGGTAGCAAAAATCATAAGTAAAATAACTATTCTTTCAAATCAAAATACAAAACTGACATGAAGTATCAAAATATGCACCAAACAAAAATTGTACCAAACATTTACAAGAAAAAAAATAAATAAACAAAGGAAAAGTTTATATGTACAGAGATAAGGAAAGGAAGATTACCTTTAGCTTTTTTGCGTCCTTTCCAGATGTAACCTCACAAAGAATGAAATTAGAATGGCTTGGAAATGGCCGAAGGAATGGAACTTCCTTCAAAAGGTCATAAAGCCTCCCTCTTTCTATTAGCAAAGCATTTTTTACGTTCTGTATGTTAAGACTGACACGTTAGCTTTCATTTGTCTTGAGGATAATAACATGTAATAAAAGATGCAGGTACTATAGTATTTTGCATATCGTGGAATTGCACCCAGTATGCTTATACATGGGATAGTGCTGGACACAATTGTGTTAAGGACTATTAAACTCCTATAACAACTTTAAATAGCCCAAATGAACTAGTGGATAGGTACAAAAGAAAAACCTCTAGATAGGTAGGATTTTGCAGTGCTGCACAGGCAGAAATTTCAGCAGCAACAGATACATTATATGGCTGCTTTGCTCTCCAAAGATACTCAATTATACTCAAAGGAAAAGCTCCGTATCCTACTCGAAGTCCAGCTAAACCTGAGACAATTTGAAAATTAAGAATTTTAAAGGTTTACATCATTAGTACCAGGACCCCAAGTTAAAAAGTAACTAACCATCAGTAACAGGATTTTGCACATATTAATTCAACAAACATATAAAAACTCAGTATCGAATCCATAAACTGAAAATTTAGAAAGAAAATTTGATTTGTAGAGTGGTGCTGTTACGTATCCAAGTGGGAATCATAACCAGAACACACCTTACACACCCTCACACGCAAAGAACAATGGACAATAGATAATGGATGAATAAATCTCCTTTATTGATAGAAATAATTCAATCAGAGAAAGCAAACAATAACTGAGAGCATAACCTCCTTCAGTCACTAGGGAGCATAACCTCCTTTACAAAACTCAATAATCAAAAGCATGCCCTAACCCATAGCATCAGTGCTTTATTTATACTATTATTTTCCTAGGATATATTTCTAATTACTGTAATAAGCTTATATTGAATATTTCTCTAGGATACTGCTTTAGTTACTATAATTAATATTTTCCTGGGATATTGCTCTAGTTACCGTAATTAACAATATTTCCCTAGGATATTGCTCTAATTACCGTAATTAACAATATTTCCCTAGGATATAACTTTATTTACTATAATTACTAAATATTTCCCGCCTACCCTAACTGCTGTCCCAGTTAGGGTAGTCGCCCTTCAACTGATCGGCTCTGGTCTTCCTCCTTTCCCCGTTCGGTCTGGTCTTACTCCTGCCCCAGTTCGATCAGGTCTTCCTCCTGCCCCAGTTCGATCAGGTCTTCCTCCTGTCCCCGTTCGGTCTGTCCTCTCCCCCCTTTCCACCGTTCGGCTTGGTCTTTCTCCCCCACCGTTCGGTCTTCTCCTCCTCTCCTATACCTTTTCCTTTCATATACCTTCTAACCCCTAACAGGTGCTGTTGGTTATTCAGCTTTGCTCCTAAGAATTGAGGTCTACAAAACATTTACTAACTGAAAGTCATCCAGGTCCATCATAAACATTCTGCTTCCCGTTCCAATCATATATCCTACTACATAGACTAAATACAACTACTTTGGCCCTTCTTCACTCCAACCAGTGTCATAAAGAGCTTCTATCCAATCTTCTTTGATTTCAAGATCTTCAACAAAAAACATGTTTTAAGATAATTTCCATCTGTGATTCAATCCAATGTGTTCCAAGTAGTTTGTGAACACTGTTACCAATCGCTGACTACCATCTCATCAATCTGACAAAGTTCAAACATTTATTTTGCCATCTGTGACCTTTTTCAACATCTCTTGCCACTGTTCGCTAGTCACTATTTTCGGCTACATTTCCAACCATCCCCTGTCAGGTCTAGGCTGGTCCTATCAGGCCAGCCAAAGCAGAGTTCACACATAAACAATACTCAGCAGCAGTATTTGCCATGTGCAGCAGTATACCATGGCTATGCTTCAGCTGATCTCTCCATTGCCAGATTTGTGCAGCCTTCCTGTCCCAAATCTACACATGGTTTGTCAATTTCTGGCTTGTGACCCATTTGTCATGTTTTTTTGCCACAGTTTGGTACCTTTTATTCTCTCTCCTTGTCGACCTTACCCTCTTTGGTTCCAATCGTGCAGTGTGGGATTTTGGAGGAATCAACCCTAGCCCTATGACTTTCCCAGAAAAATCAGCCTGGCCTCAACATGGCTATCCTAGAGAATCATCCTGGCCATGCAGCTTCCCAAGCAAATCATCTTGACCCACCATTCTACAATCACAAAAATATAGTTCGATTTTTTTCAACCGGTATGCATATAGGAAGCTCAAAGCTCAGAAAGCTGCAGCGAGCAGGGTATTAGAATATATGAAAATATCTTATAACTTAAAATTTCCTAAATTATCCATTGGGATTAGTTGGCCTATATCACATAATCTCCTAGGGTTGTTGGTTATTATATTTGTTTATCACATCATTTGTTTCTCTTAGAAAGTAGACTTAGGATTGACTCAATTCTATAAATCGGTGAGGTTTGTACTCATTTATATAATTTAGTTATCCTGAATTGATGTGGAATCTCCTACACAGCTCCTCATGCCAAGGATTGGACATCTCAAGCATGGAACTAAACATTTGGGAGTGACCTAATAATGGCTCAATAGCAAGTGACACAATAGATCCATAACTTCACAAGACTGGTTTGCACCTATTTATAACATAATTTGACTATATCTCCGGTCAATGTAGGATTTCACTCAAACACTTTCCCTAATTAATATTAGGATTATGCACAAATCAACACAATATAATATACCTCAGCTAATACCAATTGTGTTTCATTTATGTCTCTTTCCCCCTCTACACCTAAAAACTCCTAATTTCAATAATCATCAAACACCCCCTTATTTGTTGCTACTTTGCGCTTTCTTTGTGAAAATATTGGTGCCACGTCAATTTACTACTATACACTACTAAAAACAAACATTCAACTTAAAATTCAGAGGTTGAATATAGGCTACTGGTGGTATAGCACCATAGCAGTCTGGACCTATGCTGATCCATTACCACACAACGGCTTCACATTGCAAATTCCATGAAAATTGCAATCAGTCACAATGGGTGTCATATTCAACGGAAATTGCTATTATGATTCATTGACCCTGTCCCCCACCATTTCTTCTATAGTAACTTTAGCAGATAAAACTTTCACGTACGCATATTATTGGTTATGTCAAATTTAACCAAAAACCACTAGGTCAAATTTCACGTACGCATATAATAACCCTTATCATAATTCTCCATAACAAAAAGAAACCGCAGAGATTATATTGCTTACAATAAAATAAAGAACAATATAATAATCTCAAATTTTTAACTAAATAAATGCATGTCTTAGCATGCACACAAGAAGCCTGAAAAAAATAGTTTTATTAGAGTTTTGATCAAATCACACATAAGGAAACTGGTTTTACAATAAAAAAATTATAAGGGGGAAACACGATATATCAATTCACATTCAAGTTTAATTGTGTAAAATAGGGAAAGAAAAAAATTATTAAAATACCAGCTCTTTTGCTAAATGTCCGAAGAACAATCAAATTCTCATGTTTCTTCACCCAACTCATCCTCGATTCAATTGCCGAAAACTCAATGTATGCTTCATCCAATATCACCAATATGGGAAGGTCAAGTATTTTTAAGAGAACATCGTCATCAATTATACTGCCATGAAATTGTTACATTAAGATCCATATAAACAATACCATAAGCAAACAAAGGAAACTCAACTTTCAAGCATATTAATCATAACTGTGAAATAGTAGAGAAGATTAGGAGAAATCTCCCTTATGTGTTTAGCATACACATAGGATAGTTTATTTATAATGTAAGATAAGGGTTAAACCCTAAATACAGAATGGGCTAAGCCCAATTAACATAAACACACAACTTAACATCTAACACTCCCCCTTAAGCTGGAGCATATAAATCATATGTTCCAAGCTTGTTACAAAGATAGTCAATTCTAGGTCCTCGTAAGGACTTGGTGAATATGTCTGCCAACTGGTTGCTTGAGTTAATGAACTCAGTCTTGATATCTCCGGATATGATTTTTTCTCTAATAAAATGACATTCAACTTCAATGTGCTTGGTTCTCTCATGGAAGACAGGGTTAGAGCTAATATGAAGAGCAGCTTGATTATCACATATAAGTGTCATGTGAGTGACATCTCCAAATTTCAATTCACTAAGTAATTGTTTAAGCCACACAAGCTCGCAAGTAGCAGATGCCATAGCTCTATATTCTGCTTCTGCGCTGGACCTTGCCACAACACTTTGCTTCTTACTTTTTCAAGATATCAGGTTGCCACCAATAGAGACACAATATCCAAAAGTAGACCTCCTATCAGAAGGGGAACCAGCCCAATCAACATCTGAATAGCAAACGATTTTTGTATCGTTGTTAGGGCCATATAGCAAACCTTTTCCAGGTGATCCTTTAATATACTTCAGTATGTGAACAACTGCATCCCAATGGTCTTCACATGGGGAGTTTAGAAATTGACTCACCACACTAACTGCGAAGGAAATGTCAGGACGCATAACAATAAGATAGTTTAATTTACCAACTAATCTTCTGTACCGTTCAGGATCTGAGAAAGGCTCCCCCTGATTTGGTAGGAGTTTGATGTTAGGGTCCATAGGTGTCTCAACAGATTTACAGTTCATTAACCCTGTTTCCTCCAAGATGTCTACCACATACTTCCTCTAAGATATGACAATACCATCATTGGATTGTGCTACTTCAATACCCAAAAAGTACCAGAGTTTGCCAAGATCTTTGGTTTGAAAATGGTGACAAAGGTGTTGTTTCATCTGAGAGATGCCGAGATAGTCACTTCCTGTGA
Organism: Vigna umbellata; assembly: GCF_029865625.1. NCBI lineage: Eukaryota > Viridiplantae > Streptophyta > Magnoliopsida > Fabales > Fabaceae > Vigna > Vigna umbellata. The sequence continues at coordinate 19,072,752 of NC_142175.1, read as the reverse complement.
GAACAATATCATCGACATACACTATTAAGTAAATACATCCAGCACTTGAGTGGCGATAGAACACTGAATGATCCGCTTCACTGCGAGACATACCAAATTGTTGAACAACACAACTGAATTTACCAAACCAGGCCCGAGGAGACTGTTTTAGGCCATATAAGGATTTGCGAAGACGACATACCAATCCAGATGACTCCCCCTGAGCAACAAAGCCAGGCGGATGCTCCATATAAATTTCTTCATGCAAATCACCATTTAGGAAATCATTTTTGACATCAAGTTGGTAAAGAGGCCATTGTCGAAGAGCGGCCATGGCAATAAATAGGCGAACAAAGGTAATTTTTGCCACTGGAGAAAAAGTATCACCATAATCCAAACCAAAAATCTGTGTGTAGCCTTTGGCAACCAGTCGAGCTTTCAGACGATCAATTGTGCCATCAGGGCCAACCTTGATAGCATACACCCACCTACAACCAACAACAGACTTTCCATATGGTAATTGGACAAGCTCCCAAGTTCCACTTTTCTGTAAAGCACTTAATTCATCCAGCATAGTTTGACGCCAGCCAGGATGAGTTAAGGCATCACCCACAGATTTAGGAATTGACACAGAAGAAATGGATGAGAGACAAGTGTAAAAAGATGGAGATAATCTGTGGTAACTAAGAACAGTATAATGGGGAGAAGGGTTACAGGTAGAGCGTATACCTTCATGGAGGGCAATAGGCAAGTCAGACTCATTTGCTGGAGCCAGAGCAGACACAGGAGGCCGCACTGGAAGTGAGTCATGAGGGAGACAATTGCGGCGACTATAAACCTGAAGGGGTGGTGGTGAAGGACGATCCTGTGGTGAATGAGAGTCTAAAGAAGGGGAAGACAAAATGGGTGGAGCATCACCAGGAGGATCACAGATAAGAGGAATATCAACAGTAACAGGGAGAGGTACAGAACTAGAAGATAGATGTGTAAAGTAAAAAGAAGATTCATCAAAAGTGACATCAGCAGAGATGAAATGACGATTGAGGGAAGGGGAAAAACACTTATAGCCCTTTTGTGAATTGTGGAAATCCTAAGAAGACACACTTGTGAGACCTAGGAGATAACTTATCAAGACTAGGACTAAAATCATGAACAAAACATGTAGACCCAAAAACTCTAAGAGGTAATGGATGTATAGGGTCTTGAGGAAATAAGATAGAATGAGGGATTTTGTTATCTAGGACGGAAGATGGCATGCGGTTGATAAGATAACATGCCGTGAGAACAACATCACCCCAAAAACGTGAGGGTACTTGACCATGAATGAGAAGGGTACGAGTTGTTTCAATAAGGTGTCTATTCTTGCGCTCAGCCACCCCATTTTGTTGAGGGGTATAGGCACATGAGGTTTGGTGAAGAATGCCATGAGAAGCCATGAAATGTTTAAATGGTTGAGAAAGGTATTCACGGCCATTATCACTGCGTAAAGTGCGAATAGAAACCCCAAACTGAGTTTTTATTTCATTGAAAAAAGATTGAAAAATAGAACAAACCTCAGAACGATTCTTCATGAGAAACAACCAAGTACATCTGGAATAGTCATCAATAAAGGTAACAAAATACTGAAATCCTAAAGTTGACTTAACACGACTAGGTCCCCAAATATCAGAATGAACCAATGAAAAGGGGGATGACGCTCGTTGTGAAACACTACGAGGAAAGGAACTACGAGTATGTTTACCTAACTGACAAGACTCACACGACAAACTTGATAATTTCGATAGACTCGGAACAAGTTGCTGCAGTTTGGCAAGACTGGGATGACCTAACTGAGCATGAAGAAGGGATGGTGACTCCATGATTACGCCAGCATGTGGAGAAGGGCTGAGATGATATAGGCCATGAGACTCACATCCTGTGCCAATCATGTGTTTCGAACTTCGGTCCTGCAACCAAACAGAATCTTTGGTAAATGAAATAACACAATTAAGGGAACGAGTTAGACGACTTACGGACAATAAGTTAAAAGGAGACCCAGGGACATAAAGTACATTATCAATGGATATGGACGGAAAAATATGAACAGTACCAATACCATGAGATGAGACTCTAGACCCATCAGCCATCGTTACCGAGGGTAAATTATCCGGACATGACAAGGAAGAAAACAAGTACTTGTTACCAGTGATATGATCGGTGGCGCCTGAGTCAAGGACCCAAGATCCGAGAGAGTGAGTCAGACCAACAAAAGGAGTACCTGTGCGTATAATAGAAGCAGATGTAGTGGAACTAGAGTGCTGACGGTCCTCATACCATCTGAGAAATTCCTGAAAGAGTACAGGGTTATTTATGGTATTTGATGAAGTAGGATGGTCTGCAGACGGTGATCGGGGAGGACGTCCATGAAGCGCATAACATCTATCAATTTTGTGGCCTAGCTTGCCACAATGGTCACATTTTAGACGTCCTTTACTTGGTTGGCGAGACCGACTCCGATCATCAAGTTGGACAGCCATGGAGAGGGAGAAACCCTAAAAAAATCAAAAGTGCTCCAATTGACGCAACGACAACAGATCCAGAAAGAGGACAAGGAGGCGAGCACGACAGTCCCGGTCGGCGGGGATCTCGCCGGCGACGCGCCGGCGGGAAGCGACGGATCTGGTGACCTTTGCAGCGGCGCGTGGAGGCGCGTGGGTGGTTCGTTCATCGCGATCTTTGTACCACGGTGGTCGCCCGGCCGAGACGATTCCGATGGTGTGGTCGTCGATCGATTCCGGAACTACGGCGATGGTGGCGGCGGCGGCGACGGCAGCAGCGACAACGACGGCGGCGATGGGTACCGGAGACTGTGGAACTGGCTGGAACAAAACCTAAGCTCTAGATACCATGTGAAATAGTAGAGAAGATTAGGAGAAATCTCCCTTATGTGTTTAGCATACACATAGGGTAGTTTATTTATAATGTAAGATAAGGGTTAAACCCTAAATACATAATGGGCTAAGCCCAATTAACATAAACACACAACTTAACATCTAACAATAACAATCATCTCCAGCCTTACTATATCCTGATTCTGTATTGTTAATGAAAAAGAAATACATTGCCTTCATTGTGGTACAACTTCTGTTAGGTTTCTGGGTAAGAAACCAAACCAGACAGCCACTCCCATACTCACTATTTACACACAGAAGACAAAAGAATGGATTTCTTACATTCAAAACTGGTAAGATACAATGTACGAGCAATCAATGGGAGCCTAACCTCCCCCACACGACTAAAAGTTCCTGTTAAAACAACTAACTGTCAAAAGTCCCTCTAACTATGGATCATAGCTCTATTTATGCAATTAATTTCACGCCAAGCAGTTAGGATATTAACTACCGTTCGGCTCCCGCTCTCTCCTCTTTACACCAATCGGCTAACGCTCTCTCCTCTTTACACTGTTTGGCCCATGCCCTCACCTCCTTCCACCGTTCGGTGCCATGCCTTTCTTCTCTCATACACTCGCCACTTCCTAACATTACCCACCGCCTCATCATCAACCTTGTCCTCAAGGTTGAAATCTGGGTATTGATCCCTTATAGTCAACATATCCTCCCAAGTCGCCCCCTCTCGGCCTCCTTCTTGCCATTCTACCAGAATTTGCTGGACCACCTCCTCTCCTTGTTGTATCTGCCTCTTTTCCAGGATTCTGATCAGCCAAAACATAGGTCCTTCTGCTTGCAACTCTCGCGACAGTTCCTTTTCTACCTTCTTCACGCCCACTGCCTTCTTAAGCTGGGATACATGGAAGACTGGGTGTATCCTAGTTGTTTCTGGTAACCTAAGCTTATAAGCCACTTCTCCCACCTGTTGCCAACTTGGAAAGGTCCGAAATATCGAGCTGATAACTTCGGATGGAGTCTTGATGGCATGGAAGACTGTCTATGGGGTCTGATCTTTAAGTAGACCCAATCCACCACCTTAATATTTGTTGGTCTCCTCCTTTTATTCGCCTGCTAGGTCATCAAATCTTGGGCTCGAGTCAAATGAAACCTCAACTGTTTAAGAGCTTCATCTCTTGTTTGCAATTCCTGGGCAACCGCTTCTACAAGTGTTTCTCCTTATATGAATCTGCTCAAAGAGGGTGGAGCCCTGCCATATATTGTCTCAAAAGGTGTGCACCTGGCTGCACCTTGATAACTGGTATTATACCAGTATTCAGCCCAGGACAGCATTGCACTCCAGCTCTTTGGCTACTCTGAGCAAAAACACCATAAATACCCCCCACAATTCTGTTCAACACCTCGATTTGGCCATTTGACTCAGGATGATAAGTTGTACTCATCCTGAGTTGAGTCCCCTGCATCCTAAATAGCTCCTTCCACAAAATGCTCAAGAACAAAGGATCCCTATCACTGACAATTGAAACTGGGATCCCATGTAACCGCACTACCTCCTTAACAAACACCTCTACCACTGTCCGAACTGAATAAGGATGCTTAAGTGGCAAAAAATGACCATATTTGCTAAGGCGGACAACCAATACTAGTACTGCATCATAGCCTTGGGATTTTGGCAGCTTCACTATAAAGTCCATACTTCTTCCCAAACAGCGTAAGGTATGGGCAGAGGTTGTAACAGTCCCTGAGGAGAAGCTGCCAAATATTTGTGTTGTTGGCACACTAAGCAACTCGCCACAAAGTCCGTAACCGACTTTTTCATCCCTATCCAATACAAAGATTGGGCTACCTTTATGTACGTTCTATACACTCCAGAGTGGCCTCCTGTGCTGGTCAAATGAAACTCAACCAGAAGCTTGGGGATCCACACCGACTTTGCGGATAACACCAGTCTTCCCTTGTAATGCAACTTGTCCTGTTCCAGGGTGTAGGTTGAATTAGCATTGGGATCCTTTTGAATCTCTGTTATCACCTCATCCTTCTTAATTAGCATTGGCAACTACTCTCAATTCCCTTTCCTCTTCACCACCTTCTCCTCTGCGAGATAGGGCATCTGCCACCCTGTTCGTACTCCTAGCATTGTATAAAATCTCAAAATCATAACCCAGCAGTTTTGCCATCCAGTTTTGTTGATTCTGGGTGGTTATCCTTTGCTCCAACAAGTATTTCAGACTTCTTTGATCAGTGTACACAATGAACTTCTGCCCCAATAGATATGGCCTCTAGTGTTGGATAGCCATGACCAAAGCCATTAATTCTTTCTCATATATGGACTTGTTTAAGGATCCCTCAGATTAAGGGCTTATCGAAAAATGCAATGGGCTTTTTCCCCTGTGTCAAAACCACCCCTACTCCTCTTGAGGCATAACATTCTATGTGAAAAGTCTGGCCAAAGTCTAGTATTATCAATACTGGAGTAGAGGTAACAACCTCCTTCAACTTTGCCATGGCAACTTTGGCCTGCTCAGTCCAAATAAATTGCCCCTTTTTCAACAATTTTGTCAGGGGTTTTGCAATTTTTCCATAATCCTTCACAAAACGTCTATAGTAACCGGCTAGGCCTAAAAATCCTCTCAAGGCTTTCAAATTCCTTGGCTCCTCCCACTCCAAAACCGCCCTAATTTTCTCCTGATCCATCTCAACCCCCTTCTCTGAAATCTGATGGCCCAGGTACTTGATTTGGTGTCTTCCAAACTCACATTTTTTCCTGTTAGCCACCCAATTATGCTGTTCCAATCGGTGTAGCACCAAATTCACTTGCTCCAAGTGATCCTCCGAAGTGGGGCTATATACCAATATGTCATCAAAGAAGACCAACACAAATCTCCTTAGATATTGCTGTAATAAGCTATTCGTGGCACTTTGGAAAGTTGTTGGCGCATTAGTGAGGACAAAAGGCATCACCAAGAACTCATAGTGGCCTTGATGAGTCGTAAAGTCTGTTTTATGAACATCTCCCTCACCCATTCGAATTTGATGGTATCCAGCTTTCAAATCTATCTTTGAGAAGTACCTAGCTCCTCTCAATTCATCCAAGAGCTCCTCTGTCACAGGGATAGGAAATTTATCTGGTATGGTAGCTCAGTTCAAGGCCTTGTAATCTACACAAAAGCGCCAACTGTCATCCTTCTTCTTCACCAAGATAATTGGGCTAGAATATAAACTAGTGCTTGGCCTAATTATCCTTGTTCTCAACATTTTCGCTACTTGCTTCTCAATTTCCCCTTTCATCAAGTGTGGGTATCTATATGGCTGCACATTTACTGGATCTACCCCTTCCTTAAGGGGAATATAATGCACCATCTCCCTATTTGGAGGCAGCCCCCTTACTTCCTGGAAAACTCTAGAATGTAGATCCAGGATCCCCTCTAGCTCTTCCTTTTGTTGCCCTGTCAACCCTGGATACTCCTCTACATCTGCCCTCCTTTCAACCTGCCCAAATCCCACACCAAGGTCCAAGCCTCTACTTTTGTCAGCTTCAGTAATGCCCGAGGTTTCACCAACCTCCTAGCCAAAGTAGGATCCCCCCTAATAACCACTTTCTTCCTCCCTTGTATATACATCATTGTCATCTCTCCCCAATTCAGTACCACTTCCCCCAACATGCCTAACCATTCCACTCCCAGGATTATGTCTACATCACCCAACTCAAACAGATGAAACCTCTCCTCTACTGCAGTTTCTCCCAAGGTAATCACCACTTTATCACAGAACCCACGAGTCTTTTCCCTCTACCCATCACCCAAGCTCACCTGATTAGGTGGTGTGTCCTCTATGGGCAAATTCAGCTCCTCCACTAACCAACGACTAATGAAATTGTGGCTTGCGCCACTGTCTATGAGCACCAACACCTTCCTCTCTCCAATTCTCCCTTGCAGTTTCATCGTTTTAGGCTGGGTTAGCCCCTCAGCCAGAAAAGCGGACAATTCCATTTGTTTTTGATCAAATTCTGCTAAACCTTCATCCCCCTCCTCTTCTTCATCCTCTGCCAATATAACCACCCTTAAACTCCTCCCTGGGCAATGATGGCCTGGACTAAAGGTCCGCCACACCTAAAACAGCGCCCCTCCTTTCTGTTTCAGAAATTCTGGATAGGGTAAATTTCTCACACTTCTTCCTCTGTTATCACTTCCCCCTACATTGCCCACCTTCGTCGCTCCACCCGTCACGCTTCCCTCTCTTCTCACTGATCCCACACTCTCAACGACTCCTGGACAACTCGGATTATTGCGAGTGGCTTCACTCCGGGTTACTGCACTCATCGCACGTCCCCAAGAAGGTGTATTCTTGGTTATATTCCAACTTCCCGTTCTCGCGCCGCCTGAAACCTCCTCGATATCCCTCGCAATCCTCACGGCTATCATTAACTCTTGTGGGTCGTGGGGTCTGACCTGATTCTGAACACTGTCTCGCAGTCTGGCGAGAAAATACCCAAGCATTTGTTCTTCCGGTACTTCCTCGAGTTTGTCCCACCAATATCTCGAACTCTTGGACGTACTCTTCCACGGTACCTTCTTGTTTTATGGCAGCCAACCTCTCACAAAAAGGCCCCCTATTTCTTCCTCCAAACCTCCCGATCAACGCTCCTTTTAGGCCCTCCCAAGAACGGTTCTTGGCCTTTTCTTTCAAAAATCTAAACTAGTAACCCGCGCTACCCTCCATGCTAATGTAGGTTAGGCGAACTTTCTCTTCCTCCTCCGCCACTCCTTGCAAGTCGAAAAACTTTTTCGTCCAACTAATCCAGTTTAGTGGGTCTAGACCCTCGAAAATGGGCAATTCGATCCTCTTCCTCCATGGTGTTGATCCTTCTTGATGATCACCGCCTCCTCTCCCTCAAGTTTCTTCCTCGCGCCTTCTCTAGTTCTCATTAACGGAAAGCTTGACTTCCATCTGACTGCCCCTCATTGTTGTGAGTTCGAGCCCCCAACATCTTCATGATTTCTTGCAGGTCATGGCGCACTGCCACTGATTCCGCCTTCATTCCATCCATGGCTATCTCCAGCGCTTCCAACTGACCCTCCACGACATTCAATCGGCCGTCCATCCTTCCCTCCAAACACTCTACTCGCCCAATTTGGATCCAGCAGGTCGGACCAAATTGTTAGGTTTCTAGGTAAGAAACCAAACCAAACAGACAATCCCACACTCACTATTCACACACAAAAGACAAAAGAATGGATTTCTTGTATTCAAAACTGGTAAGATACAATGTACAAGCAATCAATGGGAGCCTAACCTTCCCCACAGGACTAAAAGTTCCTATTAAAACAACTAACTGTCAAAAGTCCCCGATCATAGCTCTATTTATACAATTCATTTCCCACCCATAGATATTAACTATCGTTCGGCTCCCGCTCTCTCCTCTTTACACCGTTTGGCCCATGCCCTCACCTCCTTCCACCATTCGGTGTCGTCCCTTTCTTCACTCATACACTCTCCACTTCCTAACAACTTCTAATAGGACATTATAATATTGCACACTACTTTGTTTTTGGTCAGCCAAAACATAAGTTTATTATATCCAGACGTACAAGGGGCACCCACAAAAGACACTACAAGTGCCTATTACACTATAATAATAGGGAAGCACAGACTAGACAAAAGCACAACTGAAAAGAAAAGTGCACTAGGAACTCCAGTAAATTCCAAGAAGAAAAAATTAACTGAAAAGGAAAGCACTACCACCATACTACTCTAGGCACCTAATTCTAACTATTCACTTTGACGTAAAAAAAGGATAATTGAAAATTACCTCCCATCTGGATTATTTGGTGATGTCAAAAATATGCATTTGGGCTTCTCTTGTTTAACAACTTCTACGATCTGTTCAACATTCAAGCTGAAGTCTGGCTTCCTTGGAACTGTAGTTTAAATAATGTAGATGGTTATGCACATCTGACATGGCATAATAAGAGGTCAAAACACAGTAAGAAAATCACATACTGCTGGGAAGACAAGGAATAATAAAAAAATAAAATAAAAGGGATGAATCAACAGTAAAACCAAACATCATTTTAGTAGAAAAAGTCTAACAAAACAATAATGTAACTATGATCATGACATATTACCCACAATACAGTAATAACTATTGTTAGGTTTCTGAGTTAGAAGCCTAACGTTCTCTCACAACTCCCACTCACTCAAAGGCAATCAAACAAGAACAAAGGAATTGTATGCATTCACTGTAATGTATAACGAAATACAATAACGATTTGGGAGCCTAATCCCCCTCAACAAGGTCCACGACCTGTTTACACAAAGTAAATGGCTAGCTGCCTTCTAACAATGAATAAAACGCTATTTATACAAGACCTCCCATCCCGCCTTTCCCATCCCATCCCGCCTCTCCTAACTGCTGTCTCATTTCCTCTTCCTTCTATCCTTTTACCTTAGATCCTATCATTACACCATGCTCCCAAACAACCTTGTCCTCAAGGTTGGAACAATGAAGTTTGAGCCCATGGCATTGTGATATGGTCTTATCATAGGAAGGGAACCCGCTGGCTACTACCTACAACTTCTGGTCTGGAGGTTTGGGTGGTGGCCGAAATTGGAGACAGAATTTATGGGACCATTTTCGTGTCTGCATTATTTCCTTTAAGGCGAGGAGCTTCTTATTCTTCCCTGTAAAATAACTTCTTCTACTGTTCGGCTCTCTTCCCACTATCTTTATACGGTTCGGCCAATGACTGGGAGACCGTTTTGACTGTAAGACCATTCGGCCTTTGACTGTAATCGTTAGACCGTTCGTTTTCGGCCATCCTCTCACGATCGGATTCGACGGTTCTCTCCCGTTCGAGTCTAGCAATCCTCTTCCGTGCGAATCTAGCAGTCCTCTCCTGTTCGGATCCGGTCGTCCTCTCCTGTTTGGATCCGGCAGATTCCAGGTGTTCAATACTGACCCCACACTCTCGCGGCTTCCGATCTGCCTGGGTGATTGGCCTCGGACCGCTCGGCAACTCCCGGTCTGCCTGGGTGATTAGCCTTCGACCGTTCGACGACTCCCAATCGGCTTGGGTTATAGCGATTGTCCTCGGACAGTGTCACCTCACCGCTTGTTGGTTCCCAATACGACTCATCTTCTAACCCGCTCCCGTTCCCTACCTTTTCGCCTCCCTGGAATTCTTCAACATCCTGTGCGATCCGCATCGCCACCAGCAAGTCCTGCGGGTCATGCGGTAGACTTGATTCCGTATGTCCTCTTGCAATCCCGCCAGAAAATATCCTAACAGTTGCTCGTCCGGCACCCTCTTCGTTTGACCACCAATTTCTTGAAGACTTGTAAATACTCTTCCACCGTCCCCGTCTATTTCGATGCTGCCAAATGCTCAACAATGGTTCCAAACCTTATCAACAGGGCTTCCTTCAAACCATCCCATGAACGATTATTGGCTTTCTCCTTCTAGGCTTTGAACCAGTAGCTCGCGCTGCCCTCCATGCTTATGTACACGAGCCACACTTTCTCCTCCTCTGCTACTCCTTGAAGCTCGAAAAACCTCTCCGCCTTATTGATCCAGTTTAACAGGTCCAGCCCTTCGAGAGTGGGTAATTCAACCCTCTTCTGCGATTGATTCTGCCCCTCCGGATGTTCGCCACCCACTCTCCCTCCAATATCCTCCTCACGCCATCGTTGGTTCCCGTTTGTGGAAGCCTGACTTCCATCTGATTGTCCTTCGTTGTTGTGAGCCCGCGCCCCCATCATCCTCATTATTTCTTGCAAGTCCCAGCGCACTGCGGTAGATTTCGCCTTCATCCCTTCCATTGTAATCTTCAAAGCCTCCAATCGTCCCTTCGTGCTTCCCTCTATCTTCGATTCGCCCCCAATTTGGATCCGGCAGGTCAGACCAATTTGTTAGGTTTATGAGTTAGAAGCCTAACATTCTCACAACTCCCACTCACTCAAAGGCAATCAAACAAGAAAGAACAAAGGAATTGTATGTATTCACTGTAACATATAACGAAATACAATAACGACTCGGGAGCCTAATCCCCCTCAATAAGGTCCACGACCTGTTTACACAAAGTAAATGGCTAGCTGCCTTCTAACAATGAATAAAACACTATTTATACAAGACCTCCCATCCTGCCTTTCCTATCCCATCCCGCCTCTCCTAACTGCTCTCTCATTTCCTCTTCCTTCTATCCTTTTACCTTAGATCCTATCAACTATGATCTTGATACAAACAATTTTGTCTAAAGAGACTGAATAGCAAAATATCTACTATTGATTTCATGAGAAACCCCTTTACTGTCTAAGGTTCAATCAGTTTTACATATATCAGTTTCTCATTTGACATGTATAAAAACGATGCATTAAAAAAAATACATTTTGTAGCTGTCTCTAGATAATGTTATTCTTACCTTTGATAACAAGTGCTCCGTTTACTGCAGCGTCAAATTCATACATTGTGAAGGTTGGAGGACAGTCAACAATCTTGTCCCCAGGATCAAGCACACAACTGTAGTATACAAGAGAACCATGTATGATGATTGTCATACCTGTTATGAAAACTAGCATAAATAGAGAAAGAATTTGAGGCTTATCTAAAACAGAAAAGGTATTGGTTCTAACCGCATTATCAAATCAATGAGCTCATCTGCACCACATCCTGCAAGAATATATTCAGCTTCAAGTCCAGAATCTTCGGCAAGGGCTGCACGCAATCTGCGGCTCTCTGGATCAGGATAGACATATGGGAACTTTATGGATCCTAGGGCTTCCATAACCTGTCAAACCTCTGATAGTCAACTCCAGTGTAATAAAGGGTGTAAGGTTCAGCAATTTGCTTCCATATAGAAAATATTCAAAGCTTAAAAATTGAAAGATAAAATTACAATCAATCGCCCTGACATTGTTAAACCTCATATTACCATATAATCATTTTCCACTTTTAGACAATAATATGAAAACTTCAGACATTAAAAAATATAATAAAACTCACCTCTGGAGGGGGACCATAAGGATTTTCATTAGCATCTAACTTGACAATATCCTCAGGCTTCCGTCCAAGTCGAGCAGATAAAACCTACAACAGAAAGCTTCCTTTGTAACTAACTTAGATAGTTGTGGAACAATTTTCCCAACCAAAAGACAAGTGCTGTGGCCAGGGTTCCATGAGAAATGTTATAAAAATGATTGCCAAATGCCAAACTACCCATATCTTCACGACAACCAGAGAGACAAAATTAAAGTTAAAAAACTTGCAATTTGAGTGCAAAGCGTTTGCAAGCAAGCAATCAATCCCTCTCACAGAATAGAAATACTGTTATGGACAAAAGAATCAATAATGCCACAAGGTACAAGAAGAAACAAACATTTATCTTCAATTTTGAAGTAACAACTACACAAGTACGTTACCAGAGCTAAACAAACAGTAGATATGAAAAAATGATAAGACCAAATTCTTGACAAGAAAATTCAAATATTGCCAGAAAACTAAACATTGTTGGAAATGTCACGAAGAACCAACAAAATCAAAAGGAGTTGACTTTTGAAGACACAAACCTCAAAGGGCAAAATTGGCTGATAAGGAGACAACTTCCTCAGATGCTCTCTGATGAAGGAGTCACCTGTCACCTGCAAAGGACCATTGTTGACTTGCTCCACAGGAATGGTAGAAGCCATTGCCACAAACTTCCTCTGATTCCCCTCAAATGAACAAATGGGTTTTAGAGGTAACCCCACTTGCTGCTTCAGATTGGTGTTGGATTTTACCCAGCACAAAGCAGCTGAGTTGTAGAAATCAATCACACCCATTAAAATCTACACACAAATAAATAAATAGATATAATCAATAAATGAAAAGGATTCAAAGTGAATCAATTGGAGTAGCATATGAGAAAGAAGGAAGAAAAGGAGAGCATGCCATGATTGTACAAGAAACAAAAAGGGAAGAAAAAAAAAAGAGATACGAGGTTAGGGACATACCCTGCACAACAGGCAAATGGGGAACTTGGCAGAGGTTGCTGACGCCAACAATTTAGAATGGAAACTGAAATTTACTCTGAAGAAGGCAAATAAATCATGAAGGCGTGAAGGTAAACCCTACAGATCCACATAATGCAGAAAAAAAGACAAAACAAAAAACAAATAACACTGTTTAATGTATTGTTTACTAACGAGGGGTGTGTAACAATTTTTATCCCCATTATAACACAATAACATATTTGTCATTAAACATTATATTTTAACAACATATTCGTCATTCATAATAATTATTTGGTTTAGTTAAACTATAAGTTATGATAAATTTGACTATACTTAATTAAGTCTTTAATAGATTTTTGTGATTTATTAAATATTTAAAAAATTATATTTTTTAATTGAGTCTTTGTAATTTAATTTAGGCTTAATTACCTACTTAGTCCCCATGTTCGGAGGTAATTTGCTGTTTAGTACCCGGTTTTAAAAATGTAGGCATTTGATACCTATGTTTTGAAATTTGTATCAATTGAATCCTACCCACTTAACGCCGTTATAAATCTAACGTTTTTCTGACATCAACTTTGAATTGTGGACGAGCGGTTGTGGACGACCGTCCAAACAGAGGAGGACGCTCGTCCAACACTGGAGGACGCTCGTCCAAACAGAGGAGGACGCTCGTCCAACAGTGGAGGACGCTCGTCCAAACAGAGGAGGACGCTCGTCCAACCGTGGAGGACGCTCGTCCAACAGTGGAGGACGCTCGTCCAAACAGAGGAGGACGCTCGTCCAAACAGAGGAGGACGCTCATCCAACAGTGGAGGACGCTCGTCCAACAGTGGAGGACGCTCGTCCAAACAGAGGAGGACGCTCGTCCAACAGAAGAGGACGCTCGTCCAACGATGCTCGGACGGTCGTCCACTACCGCTCGTCCACAATTCAAAGTTGATGTCAGAAAAACGTTAGATTTATAACGGCGTTAAGTGGGTAGGATTCAATTGATACAAATTTCAAAACATAGGTATCAAATGCCTACATTTTTAAAACCGGGTACTAAACAGCAAATTACCTCCGAACATGGGGACTAAGTAGGTAATTAAGCCTTTAATTTATCTATTGCAAGCTTTCCATGAGGAAATGGCATTACTCAATCACAACTGAAATACACATTGTTCCGAGTAGAACCTGTAACATCCCTGATTAGATCTCACGATAATGCAGCAAAATTAAAATTTGAAAAGATCAAGAATAAATTTAAAAAAATTATTACAAGAAAACTTATTACAATTTAAATAAAACGTATCAAGTACTAAAGAAATTGTAGAGATAAAATTTGAGAATTTCAAAGAAACTTAATTTATTGTAACTTCAAACATTGTTCATATCTCAATTTAAATAAGTAAAAATATTGATTTCTACTTATTTATTCCAATAATTTCTAAAACATCGTAATAAAATTCTCATCGTAGATTCCTCTCTCATCAATTAACGACTCCAGAATAGTTTGCATTCCTATTTGAGCTTTCGTATAACATACGATCATTTCACACGTACATAAACAAACAAGTATGGTTCAGCCAAGAAATTCATCGTCAAGGAAAGTAGACATATGGAAATAGCAAAGACTTCCGCTCTAACATCACATACCCCAATTACATTCTCATAGATGTACATCATTATACTAACTTAACATTACCTTTATCATTGATTCATCAATATTCATATCCCCGCCAATCAAGTAATTAATTCAATAAAATTTATCATATCTATAATAGTCATACATTTTTCAAACATAATCAACCAAGTCTAGCACCCATTTTTATATGAGTATCAGAATTCTATGATGATATTCATTATTGGAATACATGCATCCATCTAAGTCCTGGTTTGAGATACCATTTAGAATACTTTGTCATTTATTTAAGTTATTTGACAGAACATGTCACCAGACCGTAATCACAGTCTATTTATATAAAATTATTATTGCAATTAGCATTTTAGAGTTAGCTAATATTTGTTAGGCATCAAATTTGACATTTTAATGGGTGAATACTAGTATGATTGAATTGCATTCACGTTAATTCATTACTCGAGCATGTGAACTCACCCAACGGTAACAAGTAAACATATAGTCAAATTCAACACATCTAAGTCCATTACAGATTTAACAATCAAATGAATTCATCCCTTTTTCCTTTACTACCTCATTTTCAGAATCCCAAGCAGAACCAGTCACAAATCATCAACCAATTATCTGAACTCCTTAATAACATACAGAACTTAATCCTTACCTAATGAACATTTAACGAGTTACATACAGAGTAAAATAGAGTAGGCATAATATAGTTACTGCTCCATCAGGTTGGCAGACATGTACAGTTTAATCCAATTTTAATTCTAAGTATCACAACCCATGCGCATTCATTTCTAGTTAACACTCATGACCATAATTTAACAAATTCTCTAAACATTTCCAACCATCCTAACACTTCATATAATGTAACATGTGTTCCAATAATCATATGATTCAAGTCTGCAGACTAAATATGAATTCAAAGATTCTACCTAAGTCAGATTTCTTCAGCACACAATATATCAGACAATTAACAACTATTTTGACTACAACATCATTTCTATGATTATACTTTGTGTTCCTCAACCAAAATTCCATTGCTCTTCAGTAATTTAAATTACCAATTCAATATTCATCTTATTTATCATGTGGTTTCTGTTGGCAACAAGAAAGGCAAAAGTTTACAGCTTTTTAAACTCTCTTTCTTTCTTCTGCATTCTTTCAAATGAATTGTTACAAGTATTTATCAGCAAAAAGTTTGTCTCTTCAAATGCCAAAAATAAATCATGATGCCTATTGAGTAGGTCTGTCACCTAAAACCATTAATACTAGGAATACCAAGCAACAAGAAATAAATTTCCTAATTTAAATTTTATAAGAAATCTCCCCCTTACTCTTCCCATTTCTCATTCCAATCAGCTTTTTACAATTCTCCAGCAGTGTGGTCGGTAGTGGCTTGGTGAATGTTTGCGGCTTGAGCTCGGCTTTCAACATGCTCTAGCTTGACCTTTCCTTCTCTTACTTGTTCTCGGATGAAATGAAAACGGACGTCGATATGCTTGCTCCTTCCGTGATTAACTGGGTTCTTTGCCAACTCGATCGCCGAATTTTTATCAACTCGGATCATAGTCCCTTCATCTCAGTCACTCCCAAATGCCTTAGATTTAAAAGCCAGACTGCATGACAACGCTCCAAGAGGCCGCCACATACTTTGCCTCGCAGGTAGACAAGGTTACAATGGGCTGCTTCTTAGACAGACAAGTAAAAGTCATATTTTCGAGTAGGAATACATAACCCGAAGTACTTTTTCGGTCATCAACATCACCACACCAATCGCTATCCGAGTAACCCACAAGTCGATAGTCATCCAATTTTGAATAGAAAACACCAAGTGATAGGGTTCCTCGAATATATATCAGAATTCTCTTCAAGGCCTTCCAATGTGTATAGCTTGGATCCTCCATGAATCTGCTTGTTATCCCAACACTCAACATTAAGTTGGGTCTCGTGCTTGTAAGGTACTTCAGCCTTCCGATTAAACTTCGATATCCCCCAGAATCAGCTCGTTCTCCTCCATCAAACTTCGAGAGTTTAGTGACCGGTTCCATTGGAGTAGAAACCGGGTTGCAGTCCTCCATTTTAAACTTCTTTAAAATTTCAAGCGCGTACCTTTCTTGGGATATAAAAATCCCTTCCTCCGATTGCTTCACTTCCAGCCCAAGAAAATATTTCATCAGGCCTAAGTTTATCATCTCGAACTCTTTTTCCATTACCTCCTTAAACTCCTTAATCAGCTTTGTGTTGCTTCCGGTGAATGTGAGGTCATCGACATAGAGAGCAACTACCATCATATCCTTCTCTGATTTCTTTGTGTACAAAGTATGTTCGTACAGACATTGCTCGTACCCGGTTTTCTTGACATCAAAAACAACCTTTATGGCTTAGAAACTAGCTTGGAATCATGTTTTTGCTTTAGTTTTGTGAATAAGAGAATTGAAGGTGAATTTAATGGTTTTGTGCTAGATTCCTTTGATTTTGTAGGTTAGTGGAATGATTTGAAAGAAGAGTTAAAGTACCGAATGGTTGGAATGCAGAAAAGTCAACCATAAACTAGAAAAGTCAACCAGTCAACCAGAAAAGTCAACCCGTCAACCAGAAAAGTCAATCAGTCAACCAGAATACAGAAACTGTTGCGCTGAGCGCCAGTTTTGAAGTGCCGAAATCATCGCTGAGGGCTAAAAATGTAGCTGAGCTTCATTCTGAAGACCCACACTTACCGTTGACCGGCAAAACTACCGCTGAGCGCCATTTTTATGGGCTTGGGATTATTTTGTGTAATTTTTAGAAATTATAAAAGGGGTTTAGTTGACTTAGGATAGACATCTTTTGGCAGACAGAGGCGAAACTTCACCCCTTGGAGGAGGATTTTGGATGCTAAAGCTCTTTTCTCAACTTTCTAGGGTTCTATCTTTCATTCTTTCATTGTTTTTCATCTAGTTTCACCATGATTATGGTGAACTAAACTTTCATTGTTGTTGGGGAACCGATGTAATCCTTTGAAACTTTCATGTATTGAATTGATTCTTTAATTTATATGCTTTTTCTTTCATTAATTGTTAGGGTTTTTCTTCTATACTCTATGCATGCTTTGTTTAACTCATTCAATTGCATGATCGTTGATTTTATTTGTATGGACACATATAGATAAATCTAGACATGAAGAAATTCTCCCAAGAACAATATTACCTAGGCATAGGGATAGGAGGATTGGTTGCCTTTAAGCTTCTGTGCGAATGTAATGCATGAATAATTGCTAGGGAGACAAGACATTGTAAACTAGTGATTAGGATTAGGCTTTCTTCACCGAGACATCGGGTTTAAGGTAAATTAGAAAGTGACATTAACATTAATGAGGAAAGGTGAATTCTTGAATACATGAGAGTGGATAGGAGAACTCGGTAACCCCAACAACATAATCATCCATATATTTCAATCATGTTTTGCTTCTTTTGTCTAGTTGATCAATACATGCATTCATATTTACTTTTTAGTATTTGCATTTAAATCTCAAAGAATTGGTTTTTCAAGTCTTATTTAATCAAGAAACCACACAATTGTTTAGGCCATAAGTCCTTTGGGAAACGATACTTGGTCTTACCATTTTATTATTACTTGATACGATTCAGTACACTTGTCGAGGGTTAACAAACAGCTAACGAGATCAGGAGTTGAATTGACTCCATTCTTGTGACAGGAGCAAATACTTCATCATAGTTTATCCCCTCCTTTTGTCTATAGCCCTTTAACACAAGTCGAGCCTTATAACGCTCAACCTCTCCCTCAATATTCATCTTTTTTTTGTACACCCATTTTACTCCAATGAGTCGAGCTCCTTCAGGAAGGTCAGTCAGTTCCCAAGTTTTGTTGCGTTCAATCGCTCTGATCTCCTCATCCATGGTTGTTCTCCACTTCTCTTCTTGGACAACTTTCTCAAAACTCAAGTCTTCAGAGTTGGCCAGAAGACATACAACATGAACTTCATTTATAGTGTCGTATATTTCCTGTAGACTTCTCATCCTAGGCTGTTGTGGCTTGGTTTCTTCATTTGAGGACTCGGTGGTTGTTGTTGTTGAAGGTACAACAATCTCCGAGCTAGTTTCTTTTTCGACCGGATTACTCCAGCACCACTCCTTTGTTTCCTCCACGTGAACATCTTGGCTCACCACTACTTTCTTGTTAACAGGATCAAATAGTTTATATGCTTTAGAATTTTTATCATACCCGATAAATATGTACTTCTTGCTCCGATCTTCTAATTTTGTCCTGTGCTGACTTGGTACTTGCCCATAGGCCACACTACCAAACACCTTTAGATGAGAGACACTCGGCTTCACACCACTCCAAATCTCCTAAGGCGTCTTCTTGCCCAACATTGCATGTGGACATCTATTTTGCACATAGACTGCGCATTGTACCGCCTCTGCCCAAAACTTCTTCAGCATATTTTTTCCTTTCAACATAGATCGAACCATGTCGAGAATGGTTCGATGCTTTTGTTATGCTACACCGTTTTGCTGCGGAGAATACGGAGCAATCAAGAAATGCTTGATTCCATGTTACCCACAGTATTTGTTGAGCTCGGCAGAAGTGAACTCACCTCCTCTGTCAGATCGAACTGTTTTGATGACTTTGTTCGTTTCTTTCTCTACCATCACTTTGAATTTCTTGAAAGTTTCAAACACTTCTGACTTCTCCTTTAAAAAGAGAACCCACGTCTTCCTTGAGAAATCATCAATGAAAGAGACGAAGTATCTCCTACCATTAAATGATTCTAGAGTTATTGGCCCACACAAGTCGGTATGGATCAGTTCGAGCTGCTCTTTCGCTCGGTACTCAGAGCTCCGTGGGAAAGAAGTCCTCGCTTGCTTTCCGATCACACATTCTTCACAGAACCTCTTTTCGAATTCCATTTTAGGTTGTTGATAACGGTTGAAAAACCGTTATTTTTATGCTTAAAATTGATACCAAAAGCAACCTTTAAGACTTAGAAACTAGCTTGAACTCATATTTTTGCTTTAGTTTTAAGAATAAGAGAGTTGAAAGTGAATTTAATGGTTTTGTGCAAGATTCCCTTGATTTTGTAGGCTAATTGAATGATTTGAAAGAAGAATTGAAATACCGAATGATTGGAGTGCTAAAAAGTCAACCAGAAAAGTCAACCAGAAAAGTCAACCAGTCAACTAGAAAAGTCAACCAGTCAACCAAAATGCTGAAAAACCAACCAGAACGCAGAAAAAGTCTGACCAAGTGGCGCTGAGCGGAAAAATACCGCTGAGCGGCACTTTTCGGGTGCCGAAATCACCGCTAAGGGGCAAAACAGCAGCTGGGGGCAAAATGGATCATGCGCTAGTACCGCTCAGCGGTAAAATACCGCTGAGCGCCATTCTAAGTGGGCTTGGACCGGTTTTCTTTTGTTTTTATGGGCTTGGACTTGTTTCATGATATTTTTATGCCCTATTTAAGGACTTGCACGTCCTAGGGTTTGTATCTTTGGCAGAAACGAAGCAAACACTCTCTCTTCCACCCCTTTGAAGGAGGATCTTGGATGCTCAGGCTACCTCTTCACCTTTCTAGGGTTTTATCCTTCATTCTTTCATTATTGTTCATCTAGGTTCACCATGAATATGGTGAACTAAACCTTGTATGTTTGTTGGGGAATCAATGTAATCTTTTGAAGCTCTCATATATGGAATTTGTGCTTGCATCTTAATCTAAGACTTATGCTTTCTTTCATCATTAGTTAGGGTTTTTCCTCTTTGCTCAATGCTTGCTTTGTTTAACTCATTCAATGCATGATTATTGGTTTTTTCGATACGGGAACGTACGGGGAAGTCTAGATCCGGGGAATTTCTCCCAATAGTATATTGGTTGCCTTAAGCTCCTGTGCTAAAAAAACTAATTATTAGGAATGCTAGGAATCGTATGAACTCGTAATTAAGGAGAAGCCTTCTTGAAAGGTAATTTAGAGAGTGACATTAACAATGATGACTTGAATGTTGAATTCCTAAAATATATGAGAGTGGATAAGATGAAATTGACCCCAACAAAATATTCATCAATATATTTCATTGAAAGTGCTTGTCTTTTGTTTTAGCCATTGATCAACCTCATGCATACATGTTTATTTTCGTCTTTTGCATAGTAAAATCCACTTATTTTGTTCTTAAGTCTTACCTAATCAACAAATCACATAACTAAACTAGGCCGTGAGTCCTTTGGGAGAACGATACTTGGTCTTACCGAGTTTATTACTTGAAACGATTCGGTCATACTTGCCGATTGTTAAACAAGTTTGTGACATCATATTTTGGTGATCATAAATTTGTGCATCAAGTTTTTGGCGCCGCTGCCGAGGACTCGTGGTTTAACTGGTTAATTTGTGTGATTATTGATTATCTTTGACTTTAATTTTGAATTTCTGTTTTTATTTTTCTGTTTTTATTTTTTCTGTTTTTATTTTATTTTATTTTATTTTATTTTATTTTATTTTATTTTATTTTATTTTATTTTATTTTATTTTATTTTATTTTATTTTATTTTATTTTATTTTATTTTATTTTATTTTATTTTATTTTATTTTATTTTATTTGATTAGATTTTATTTTATTTTATTTTATTTTTTGTTTTTATTTTTTTTCGTTTTCTGTTTTTATTTTTTTTTTCTGTTTTCTGTTTTCATTTTTCTATTTTATGTTTTTATCTTCTATCTTGCTATCTTTTATCTTCTTATCATTTATTCTTTGTATCTTCTCTATCTTTTTGTGCTAACAAATATTTTCTAGAGTTTTGTGCCTAATGCTTGCAGGATGCAATTCGGTCAAGAATTTGACTGTATGGACACTCAATTCTTCCAAGGTCAACAAAGAAAGCAAGAGATCTCATCTTTCAGGCAAGGCATGGAAGAATCACTAGGTCATGCATGGGACAGATATAAAAGCCTATTAAGAAAGACTCTCACGCATGGATTTGACGAAGTGGAAGTAGTCCTTACCTTCCTTGGAGGTCTTGGTTCACAAACCAAGATGATGCTTGATGCCTCAGCAGGAGGAAACATTAAATGGAAAACTCCAGAGGAAGCAACAGAAATTATTGAAAATATGGCTACTAGTGATAATGAGCTCAACAGTGAAAGAGGAGCTCCTATGCAACAGAAAGGAGTTCTACAATTACAGACACATGATGCCGTGCTAGCACAAAATAAAATTCTAACTCAACAGCTTGAGACTCTTACTAAAACACTTGCACAATTGCCTAAAGAGTTGAAAATTGCTGCACAGGTACAATCTCAGTTGTGTGAATTATGTGGAGGCGACCATATCAATGGTCAATGTGCCTTTCCAGCAGAAGCCGTGGAGGATGTGAATTACATGACCAATCAATACCGTCAAGGGAACTACAATCAAGGGTGGAAACCACACCCAAGCATTGGTCAAGGGCAAACTGGGCAAGCTGGTCAATTTAATAAGCAACTGCAGCAACCCACCTTATGACAGCAGATTTCTATGCTTAATGAAAGGTCCATGAGGATGGAAGACACTCTTAATAATTTCATACAGAAAACTGAGTCTACCCAAAAGAGCACTGAAGCTGCTATCAAGAATTTGGAGATTCAGATGGGTCAGATTACCAAGCAATTGGAACAAAGGCCTGACAAAAATTTTGGGGCTAATACTGAGGTTAACCCCAGGGAAGAGTGTGAAGTGCTAGTGAGTGTAAATGTTGAAAAAGTTGAGTTGGAAAAAGAGAAGAGAAAAGAGAGAAAAGAGAGAGAAGAGAAAGAAGAAGAGAAAATTTGTGTGAAGATTGAGAAAGTGAGTAGAAAAAGAAAAGAAAAAAAGAAAGTGAAAGAAAAGAAAAAGAGGACGAGAGAAAAAAAGAAAGAATCATATGAAAAACCTCTTCCTCATCCAAAGAAGTATCATAGGAAGGAAAAGAAATTTAAGTGCCTCATGGAAATCTTCAAGAAATTGGAGATTAAAGTTCCTATGATTAAGACATTGCAACAGGTTCCTGGTTTGATCAAATTTCTGAAGAAGTTCAGTAGAAAGAAGAAAAAGAAGATGGAACATGAGCTTTATTGGGTCAAGCTAGTGACGTTAAAAGAGCGCTTGCTGGGAGGCAACCCAGTGATTTAAGAACTTTTAATTTTTGGTTTGGTGATGTAATTTTGAACTTTTGGGTATTTTTGTTTTTGTTATAAGTTTGTTACAGGGTTTACATCTACTGATGGATGTTAGGCGGAAGAGTATCTACTGAAGGATACTATGTTTGTATACACCTACTGATGGGTGTTGGTAAGAAAGATTTGCATCTACTGAAGGGTGCTGGAGGATTTTGGGTCAGGCTCGTGACGTTAAACAAGTGCTACCTGGGAGGCAACCCAGTTGACTGATTTTATCTGTATTGTTTGTTTTGATTCTGCTTTAGTTGCATGATAGGGATTGAATGTTTGAGTGATTTGAGAAATTAATTGCAGGGAGCAAGTGAGGGGCATGAGTAGAAGGCACCTAGGGTAAGCTAGGAAGAAGAAAAGCACAACACGAAAGTGCCGCTGAGCGGTGGTATCGTAAAAGGGGCTTAGGTTGCCCCTTAGCGGAACCCGAGCCCATTAGGGTATTTTTATACCCTAAGTTACGCTTTGGCCTCTATTTTTAGATTCTTCTCTGCCTACACTCCTAAACATTTTTCCAAAGGTTCTCTACATTTTTCCTTTCATTCCTCTTTAGAAAATCTCCCTTCCACTCACTTTCTCACTAGTTTTCCATCTAAGTTTGGGGTTGGGAGAGAGCATCATTGATGGGGCTGAGTTTTTCAAAGCACTAGAGTAGGATTTGTTTTATCAATCACTTATGTTTTTAGAATAGGATTTGATGTACTCAATTGGAAATTTTGTTTGTTATGATGGTTTGCTTATGATTGTTGTTTGATAAGTAATGCCTGATGATGCTTTGATATTGATTGATGTTGAGAATGTGCACATTATATGCTTATACAGGTGGTTCACAAGCATTGCGAACAAATGCAAGATGTTGTGATTGTGATTATGATTCTAAGCAGGATGTTATATGTGGAATGTGAATGAGCTTATATGTGAGGTTTTGAGCTCCATAGTTGTTATTGTTGAATACTATTATTGTGAAAGCATGAATGACTTTGCCCAGGTTTTCTATGATTGAATTACTTGCTTGTTTGCATCATATGATCAAGGCCATTTGTTGATAACCCTTCTATTAGCCAAATTCATAAATTGAGCCCACTAAAAGAGAACACTATGTGTTATATCCTTTGAACCTCTAGCCTTGAACATGATTTGAAAACCCTTGTTGAAAAGCTTTACCTTGAGTTAAGTAGAAAATATTTTGTGGTATTGACAAATGTTCAAGTTTGGGGTTGTTGGAAAATAGAAAGCAAAATTGAAAGCATTGAGCTAAGAACTAATAATTAAGTATGTGAAAAGAAAAAGAAAAAGAGAAAGAAAAGAAAAGAAAAAGCAAAGCTCAATGCAAAAGAAAGTTGGGAATAAATAAGAATGATTGTGTTTATATGTTTCTCTTAACTCAAGGGTTTTGTGATCTAGAAAAACCAATTTTCTTGTTAGCCCAGCCACGTTATAAGCCATAGAAAAGTCCTTATGATGATGCTTGCTAGTAAGTGTTTTTTATTGTGGTTAAATGAAAGGCAAAGTTGATTCATGTGACATTGTAATAGTTGAGTGAATGAGTGAATATCTCCTATACACTTGTGTGTTTGAGTGAAACACTTTATCTAGAGATGATAGATTTCATGAACACATCAGAACATCTTTGCTTAGTTAATTGATCATTCATGAAAATAGCATTTGTTGGATAGTATGTGTTTGAGTGATCACTAAAAGCATGTGCACATCTTGATTGAAGTCTTGATGATGAGCTAAATTGAGTATTTACTTGTCTTGAAAGAAGGATTTTTGAATGTGGTGAACCATTATATGGATTGATGGAAGATTGAGTTACATCTTGTTTGCTTGAGGACAAGCAAAGTTTTAAGTTTGGGGTTGTGATAACGGTTGAAAAACCGTTATTTTTATGCTTAAAATTGATACCAAAAGCAACCTTTAAGACTTAGAAACTAGCTTGAACTCATATTTTTGCTTTAGTTTTGAGAATAAGAGAGTTGAAAGTGAATTTAATGGTTTTGTGCAAGATTCCCTTGATTTTGTAGGCTAATTGAATGATTTGAAAGAAGAATTGAAATACCGAATGATTGGAGTGCTGAAAAGGTTTGTATCTTTGGTAGAAACGAAGCAAACACTCTCTTTTCCACCCCTTTGAAGGAGGATCTTGGATGCTCAGGCTACCTCTTCACCTTTCTAGGGTTTTATCTTTCATTCTTTCATTATTATTCATCTAGGTTCACCATGAATATGGTGAACTAAACCTTGTATGTTTGTTGTGGAATCAATGTAATCTTTTGAAGCTCTCATATATGGAATTTGTGTTTACATCTTATATTTAAGACCTATGCTTTCTTTCATCATTAGTTAGGGTTTTTCCTCTTTGCTCAATGCTTGCTTTGTTTAACTCATTCAATGCATGATTATTGATTTTGTCGATACGGGAACGTACGGGGAAGTCTAGATCCGGGGAATTTCTCCCAATAGTATATTGGTTGCCTTAAGCTCCTGTGCTAAAAAAACTAATTATTAGGAATGCTAGGAATCGTATGAACTCGTAATTAGGGAGAAGCCTTCTTGAAAGGTAATTTAGAGAGTGGCATTAACAATGATGAATTGAATGTTGAATTCCTAAAGTATATGAGAGTGGATAAGATGAAATTGATAACCCCAACAACATACTCATCCATATATTCCATTAAAGTGTTTGTATTTTGTTTTAGCCATTGATCACATTCATGCATACATGTTTATTTTCTGTTTTGCATATTAAACTTCACTTATTTCGTTCTTAAGTCTTAAATAATCAACAAATCACATAACTAAACTAGGCCGTGAGTCCTTTGGGAGAACGATACTTGGTCTTACCGAGTTTATTACTTGAAACGATTCGGTCACACTTGCCGATTGTTCAACAAGTTTGTGGCGCCGTATTTCGGTGTTCATAAATTTGTCATCAGTTGTCCAAGCACCATCTCCTTTTTCATCAGCTCGGTCAACCCTCCGAAGTAAAGATGACCGAACCGCAAATGCCACTTCATGGCCTCATCCTCCATATCAAGTTGCATGCATTTATCTTGAACTATTTTCAACTCAAGTTTGTACATGCGATTTTTCTTGATTTCTACTTGGGCGATGAGCCTCCCGAGTTGATCCCTCAGTTGTAATTCTCAGTCCTTCATCATAACCAAGTACCCCTTCTTCATTATCTGTCTCATGCTCAATATGTTGCTTTTGAGATCGGGTACGTAGTATACATCTCTGATCTCTTCGATTCGTCCATTTTTCTATTGATACCATATCGTTCCTCGACCTTTGACGGTTACTTTCGAAGTATCGCCGAAAGAAACGGATCCGGACTCCTCCTTTGAAAGTACTTTGAATAAACTTTCGTCGCCACACATATGGTTACTTGCGCCGGTGTCCAAGTACCAAACCGAGTTATTAGAATAGCTCGGTTTGACCTCGGTTTCTGGAATATTTGTCACTAGCAGCAATCCTTCTTCTTCTTTCTCGGCAAGGAAGTTTGTTGGCTCCTCTTTTTCCTTCTCTGATCTACAATCCTTGGAAATATGGTCCATTTTTCAACAGTTGAAGCATTTTGTGTTGATTGGCTGAGCAAATGACATAGCATTCCTGATAGAAAATGACGACTCCGACGGCCCGACGAGTCATCTATTTAAAAGGACCCTCCCTACAGTGCGCCCCTCTTTTAATTATTCGGTCATGCCATACTTATTGAATAGAAAGAACCAAATGCATTTTGACCCCGCCGTAGTTCTCAATCATTTCATGGCATCGGGCGTGGCTGAACCATCAACGATGGGGGGAGCGAAACAGGAAAGAGGCTTAGATAAGAGAATACGTTCTCGCATCGCTTTTTTGGTAGAAAGCTCGACCAACGAGAAAAAGTGTTTGGCCGAAGTTAAAAAGAGGTTGACCCACTTCATTCGCTTGGCGAATGATCTTTGCTTCGCAGGAACAATAAAAACAACCATCTCGCTCTTTCCTTTCTTCGGTGCTACCTTTTTCTTTCCAAGGGATAGAGTTGGTTTTGATAAGAACCTCTCTGTTGAGGATACCCGGGAACCACTCCTAGGTCAATTAAGGATCAAATGTTGTAACCTCATGGGTAAGGATAAGGTAATGGAATTGATAGAGAAATTCATAGACCTAGGTAGGATAGGAGAATGGATAAAGGGAATAGATATGATTCTAGAGATCATACTGAGAAACAAAAGAATTTCGTACGGGTACAACTCTTATTTGAACTAAGTTAAAAAAATGTGATCTTTGTTGTCTAATAGAACAAACACGAATACCTTAATTGAGTCGGTCAGGATCAAATTTGTTTATCAAAGTGCTTCTCCAATTGCTCAAGACATTTCTTTTCAACTTAGAAAGAAAACAAGATCATTTCGTTCCATTTTTAGTATAATAGTGAAGGATATTCCATTAGTAATGAAAGAAGGGGTTGAGGGGATCCGTATATGTTGTTCAGGTCGATCAGAAGGCGCAGAAAT
Source organism: Vigna umbellata (assembly GCF_029865625.1). NCBI lineage: Eukaryota > Viridiplantae > Streptophyta > Magnoliopsida > Fabales > Fabaceae > Vigna > Vigna umbellata. The sequence continues at coordinate 19,045,601 of NC_142175.1, read as the reverse complement.
AGCTAGAACTGAATGCGGAAAGTATGGAAAAACATCTCATAATGTATTTAACCAGAAAATCGATTATGCTTCTGCGGAAGTATCTACTCGTTACGGAATCTCAGGTGTAAAAGTGTGGATTTCATATAGTAAAAAAAAAGGGGGGGACGTGCTATATCCGAAACGTACGAAATTTAGTAAATATCGTAAAGGCATATGTAGTAGGGGTTGCAAACCAGACAGAATAGAACTTGGTTTTGGAAGATATGGCACTCAAAGTTATAGAGCTGGGCGTCTTTAATATCGAGCCATTGAAGTAGCGCGTTGGGCTATAATCGGACACTTCCATCGTGCTATGAGCGAACAATCCCGAAAAAATGGTAAGATTAGCTCGTGTGTCCATGGGACAAGTCCTATTTGAAATGGATGGTGTGAGTTTGTCAAATGCTCGACAAGCCGCTACATTAGCGGCGCATAAACCATGTTCGTCAACCAAGTTTGTTCAGTAGTCGTAACGTAATTGGTTAGTGGGGAAAAACCAGGCCGGGATTCAAAAGATTTAGGCGAAGGGTTTGTTCCTGAACGAGGGAAGTGGAAAGACACTAAGGGAGAGGGATATACTCCTTTTTTTTGAATCGCCGAAATTGTACGACTGTTCCAGGCGTACGACCCGGATACGTGACGGTTTTTTTCAGGTACTCTTTCCTGTGATTGTATTGGATATTAATCTTTATGATCACAAGGTGGTGCTTGGGCAGATCTTCTCTGATTACGTTCGGACGTGACAGGGAAGCCAGGAGGGAGGTCCAGGGACATAGCCGACCTATGCATTCCCCATCCAGCACTTAACCGACGAAAGAGAGGGGAACGCAGCCCCCGCCGCCATATGAGTCGGAGACTATTATAGTTTGAATCTTGTGGTAAATTCCATATGTCTTTTTTTGTTTTGGCGATAATAACTTTTGGGAGGGTGAATCCCAGGTTCCACCACAAGAAAGAAGGACAATGGGTAGTTCCCTACGAGGAAGTGTTGCCCAAAAGGGACTACTCTACATCGTTCGGGATTGGACACTAGTCCTTCAAGTTTTCAAAGATCGGATTCAATCGATTATTCGCATTCAACTTGAACAATTCTTGTGACAACAGAAGGAATTCCTTTGTTCCCTTTCTCAAAGGCAATAGGAAGATTTTGATTTTGAACAAAAAAAAAGGCAATCTCGAGTACAAGCCAAGGAGAAATACTGCCAGGCATACCATCGACAAAGTCAGGAAAGGACAGGCAGAAGGCGCGCTAATCAAATCCTCTCTTTCAACTCTATCCCTTCTTGGTCCCAGCTAACCAAGCTCATTCCCAGCTCCCTATGAGCTCAGAGTCGCTAACGCTAAGAGGAAGAAGAGCAACTTCCATCATTCCTAGAGTAAAAGGGGAAATCGAACCGTTAAGCCGAGTCCTTTTCTTCCCCACTGCTTCGACTTCATTCATACACTTGTTAGCAAAGGCAAGGTGTGAAACGTTGTCTCCACTGCTCGTGAAACGGAGGAGACTCGGTCAGTATAAGGAATCTTTCTCGAGCTCAAGTACGGGCGACTCAGTCACATGTGCTCGATTGAATATGCAGCTACGAAACTGCTAAATCCCTCGTGAGACTCCAGTTCTGGTCAATCATGCTTGTCAGCCTTCTTCACCACTGCTTTGGCGACCCGGCTGAACGAATGCAGTGACGCGACTTGTGTTTCGAGGGGTTTTCCGCAGTGGAACCTGTCAAGTTCAGTCTATGAATCCACAGTGGGACGTTCTCAATCCAAAGTGGACTTTTGGGGCAAAGCCTAGACCAAAGGTGCCTCATATAATAGCGTAGGGAGACTAATTGGGTAGCGAATCCCATACTCAGCGAAACCAAGCCCCGGGTGGTAGCCTAATCGAAGAAGTTTAGCTTGTGCCCAAGCCCACCTTTTTATAAAATCTCAACGTGGGATAGAGGGGGTTTAGAACCCTCGCGTTAGGCTTTCGAGTTCCCTGTTTGAGAGAGCTCCTTTACCTGGGCTCTCGACGCTTATAGGCTTGTGGTATAGTTCGTACTCGTATCAAGCTGTGGTCTCCGTCTCTTTCGATTATTAGTAGGTAGGGGCATTCAGTGAGATAGAAACCTATTCCCTTTATGACTTAAAACAAGCTGACCTCCGCATTTGGATTCCTATTAAGGGCAAGAGTGAGACTTGTCTATTCCTACTAAAGGAAAGAGAAGAGTGACTTAGCTACCAGAGCAGAAGGCCAGAAGGAATCCTTTACTTACCTCTAGGAAAGATCTCTTTACTTACGACTCTTGAACTTTAAGGTGGGCGGGAAGGAGATATTCACTTACTTAGAGCCTGTTGGAGCCTTCGGAACCTTTACGTCTATAGGGGCTCCACAGGAGGGAAGAGAGAGATAAAATGAAGACTATTCGCCGAGAGGGAATTAAAGCAACTTATTGACCCAAGGGGGGGAATATAATGTGGTAAGGGCTAAATAGAGTATAGGGGGAAAGGAAGAGATTGAACCCCCTATCTATAAAGATTAGAAGTTGGATTCCAAACCTTGCTTTTCTCTAGAATTGATAATCTCTCCTAAATGTTCCTCTCCTCTGATTACAAGCAATATTTTCTAAGATAAGAATTGGAGGATCTATAGAGCTCGAATTCAAGGCTTGCTATGAGGCCTGCATGCAAGTCTTGAATAGATATTTAATACACTCAAAAATATATATCTTTAGAATCTCCTTGCAGCGAGCGCTGTTTTCTCTTTCGACCCTTAGGATTTTCCAGTATAAAGTCTTATTAGAAGAATTCAGTTTCATAGAGCTGAATAGGCAGCTGGAAGTCAACAACAAACATCTGTTTTCTTCGCGGTCGAATCTACGATCCTCGGCCGTCTTTCCCTTCTGACTATGCGAATGAACCTCAGTGCTTTCAATTGTTTGATTTTTTTTCCCAATGTTAGAAAGGAACAACAGAGGAAAAGGCTGCCCAGCCAACGAAATTGACTGAAATACATTCTTTATTGGGGGACTATGCCCTCGGGAGAAAGACGTTCTGATTGCCTCTCAATGTAATTCCTCTTCGGGGGATATTTCTTTCTTTTATAAGAATGCAATTTCAATAGAAGAATTTAGCAAGATTCAGAATCAACATTAGAGAACCAAATCTTATGGATTATCCCCCCTTTCTCTAACAGAATAATAAGGTAAGCTCGTTGAATGCTCAGAACTAAAAAAAAAGAGTTTGAACTCTCTTCGTCTTCTTCTTTGTCCCCATTTCCAACTTCTTCTCCTTCATGTGTCCTCCCCTTTAACGCTGATCAATTTCCATCTCCTTGACTTTCCTCCTCCTCATCAGAAATGACTGTTATTGGTGTCGTAAGGCGACGCGATCCCGGTGTCTCGTCACTTTGACCCCCCCGCTCTCCTCTCTTGTTCTTCATGGCCTAAAAATAAATAGAATCTCTATATCAATAAATGAAAGAGAAAGCATATCAAGCCCGATGTTGGGATGGAAGGCTTCTATTATTTACTTCACTCGTTGTTGTCTCAGGATCTTGAGTCCTTTCCTCTCCTTGATTTGTATTAGTAGGGCGTTCTTCATCTAAAGGCTCTTCATATCATGAAGTTGTCCAAGTCAAACTCTTCTTCTTGCGGGAGAAGGTTCTGGGAAGCTCGTCAGGTGCTGGCGTAAGTAGCAACTCCTAGCGTTGCTAAAGCTTTCTAAGGCCTATTATCGTTATTCAAACGGTATCACAGATAATCTTTACGTTCTTCTAAGGCGCTGTACTATTGGGCAAGTAGCGGTTGTAGTCTCGGCTTTATTGTAGCTTTGGGAATTTTTTAATGCTACTTTAGGATTTAAAAAAAGGCTTCAAGCTCAAGTGCAAGCTGAGTAAACTTGTTCAACTTTACTACAAGTCTAAAGAAAGGGAAGGGGCAAAGTCCACTCACTATTAGCTCGCAACAATCTCTTCACTCGCATAGTAAACTGCGCTCGCCCTAGTCAAATCCAGATCTTGTTCCTTTGCGAGCGGAAGTCAGAACGAATACAAAAACTCCTTTCTTTTACGCCTTATTAGTTATGAAAGCGGATCGCTTTGTTTCTAATGAAAAGGAAAGAGAAGGCGGCTGTAGAGATAGAGTCTTTACGGGCCGGTAGGGCAAGTGAAACATTCTATCTTTGTCAGGCTTAAGGTAAAGGGCATGAGAGAAAGTTCTTGTTTCCGGGCATATCGATGGGAATAAGAGCAGGCGGTAAGTGAGGCAATTCCTTCCGGTAGTGGATGCTGGTGAATCAGAGTCAAAAATCGATCTTTTCGGAAGCGAAGTCGTAACTTATACCGTGAGAAAGGTATGAAGTAACTCGACTGATAAGGATAGGAGCGAACGCCCTTATGGATAAATAGATAGAACCGTTCTTTCTTTGCGGTTACGGTAAGCAAGTCTATTAGTACACAACACTCGTTTATAAAAGGCGAATAACTGACTTTACTGATGAGCGTGAGAGCGATGCGCTTTGTTTTTTGGTTTTTAACTTCTAAGAGCTTTGAAGTCGGAATGAAAAGCTAGTGCGTTAAGCAAGCTTGTTTGTTGTAAGGCTATCGGATTAGAGAATTCCCTATTTCTTTCTCGCCCTACTTCTAAGGATAGATAGTTTAGGGAAAGCAAGTGCTGTGATGAGATCTGTCTTTCGGCTTGGTCGAGGACACCATTACCTTGTTGCTCGCATCGTGATCGATGTAGATTCTTCCTGTCCAGAGCCCGCCCCGACCAGTCTTAACTGAAAAGCTTTCAGACCCCTGTGTGAGCTAGTTATACTAGCAACTTGCTGTGTCATGTCCGTTCTCGTTACACATATGATATGGTACCTATTTATCCTGAGATCTCTTTTGCTACTTGTGCAATCACCTCTCACGAGGTTGAAGCTGAGCCAAAATCTGTCCCACTAACCTGGCCAATCTCTCGGGTGAAATGTCTGGGGTGACATGTGCATTCCGAAAGATTTCCATCATTTGTTCTCGGTGGTGCTCTGAAGTTAAAAGAAGACCTTCCGCCTACCTCGAAAGGATGCTTTTCTTGAGCTTGTTTTTGTCCCCAAGGTCAAAAAAATGGGTTCAAAAAGAGCTGCTGCTTCTGCTTCACCTTGCTTGGGGTTGGCTCCTCAATGCGGACTGGAACATATCTACTTCAATAGTTCGCTAACCACTCGAAGCAGTTTTGCAGTTAAGGATATCAGCTAGTTGGTTGTTTGGCTCCTCGATCCGGACTGGAATAGATGGCTATTCGATTAGGACTTTCAATATCTTTTGGGGACCAAAGAGCAGGGGCAAGCCCAATGGGCTCATTGCTATTGAATGGAGGAAGGCTAGTTTGAGTTTGGTTGGTGGAGATGGATCCCGGGGAACTAATGTGCCATTAATCCCATCCCTAGAACTCCATCTGAGTATTTCCCCTCACCTCAATAAGGACGAAAAGTAGCATAAGCGAATGAAAGAGTGGACATTTCAATTACATCGAACCTTGTTGGCCGATAACTCCATGGTATCCGCTCATGGATGGTAGTTTACTGATTGGAGTCAGTTTCAGCCTTTCTAGTAGTTGGAGTTTGTGGAACAAGTTGTAGAGATCCCATCATTTCTACTACTTGTGGAGAATCCACATGTTGAGAGGGTCGCACCTCCCACAAAAGTTGTGCATAAAAGAATGCAGTATAGACTAGGCAGTGACTCCTAGGTCGTCTCTCAAGGACCAATTTGTGGTTCGAGTCTCAGATCACACACGTAGTGGGGGGGTTTGATGGTTTGGTTGCGAATAAATAAAAAAAAATGTTTTAAATAAAATTCAAAATAGTAAAACTAGATTAAGACAGTAAAAACGAAATTGATACATTAAAATGAAATTACAGTAACTTGAAATAGTAAAATCAATCCGAAACATCTAAAATACAGAAAATCAGTTCAAAATATGATATAAAATATTTTAAAGCAAAGGAAATGAAAGAAAATAAAACTTATGACCCATTCATCTACCAAAAGAAATTAAACATTGCAAATGCTTATAAAGAACTACCTCCTTAGCCGTGACACATCCATGTATTCAATCCAAAGAAAATTAAAATAATTTACATGCTTTTCTTGGTTACTCCTTACGCGAATGGTGCACTTCCAACAAAGAAAACCAGCAAAAACAAATCAACACCTCCAAGGTTGGACATGGCTCTCTTCTCCCCTACACCGAGAGCTCTTTCTCAAATTTGACAATTTTTTTGGGTTCATTTCTTTTAAGTGATAACATCTTTCTCTAGCATCTAAGGAATTAAAAGAAGTAAAACCTTGCTTCTGTAATTGAAAGAAACCGAAACCGAGAACTCCCTCATCAAATAAACACTTTCTTTTTGAGTTATTTTCTTTTACTGATTAGGTGATGGAAATCTATTTGCTACTCTACTGCTAAAGCAAAATAAATGAACTTGTTCTTTGGTTCAACACAAAGCCGAGAATCACCTTCCCAAAGGTTACAAAATGCAAGAAGAGATTTTATAAAGGAGCAGGAAGCTAAATGAAATATGCAATCAGGATTCAAGAAAAGGAATAAACATCAACCAATTCATTCATCACGAAAAACACATTACAGTTCTCTTGAAATAAAAACATTCAAAGTGAAAGAACAAACAAGTAGTGCCTGGCTTGCTCCTGGCCGAATACTTCTCCTTCCAGTCTCCACACCAGTTTGCTTTCTCCTTCTTCAATCCATGCTGGGTGTACTCCTCCGTAACTTCTCTATGTGTAGAATCATGGAAGTGGAATAATACCAAGAGCTCCCCCCCCCCTTAAACTAATAAATAAACCTCTTTTTAAGTGGCGGCTGGAGCCCTCCAAGTGTGCACAATTCCCAGACCTCAGGGCTTCTTCACGTAGGCTCTCCCTTTAGCTTGGTGGACCGTGAGTTGCTGCTGCACCTCCTTTCTGCCAGCGTGCATCCCCCCCTTTTTTTTTTCTTTGGGCCGTGGCAACTTCCCATTTGTTGGACCGTGAATGATTTCTTTCTTCCAGCACCACGTCTTCACTTCTTTGCTGGACCTTTTCGTGTGCCTCCAATGCTTGCTTCCATGGGCCCATGTTGTTGCCGTGTGCTCACCAAAATGTGCTGGGAATGTGAAGCCCATCATGTGTATGTGTTGCACGTTCCAGCCAAGAAAAAGTGTGGTGGCTCCCACTTTTATTCCAATTGTTTTGCCAAAATAAGTTGTCATGGCCGTGCAGCACCTTGCATTTTGCTTGTTGTGTTGGACAGAGATGCCCTGGACGTGTGGATTGCACCCCTTTTCTCTCAAGCATACACCACTCCCATGTGCATAAAGAAAAATGAAACCCACACCTCTCTCTTTTTAGTTTAAACAAAATTTATGTCACATCTTCTTTTGACCTCCAAAATGTCCCAAATATTATCCAACAATTTCCCTACAATTAATAATGCAAATAATTAGCTCAAATAATTCAAATTAATTAAAATAAGAAATTTTGGTCAAATTAAGCACAATTAGCAAAAACGGAAAAATACCGGACATTTTAGCACAATTCCCTGATTAAATTTGGTACAATAAACTAAGTGAAATTGAGAAAATATTGACTCATCAAAATAGACCACACTTAGTCTTTTGCACTCCTGGGCAAAATCAAGACGCAAATCAAGGAATAGCTCAGAGGACATCCAGGGAAATGGCACAACTCAGCAAACAGAAAACAAAGACTAACAATGACAGAAACAGAATTACACAGTTCTCAAGGAATCTGGACCAAGAAAGGAAGTAGACAATATCCAACACAAAATCAAAGAAAGCAGATACTCATGAAATCATCCACGCAATTCAAAACATGGCAAAATGATTAATTAGTTCAAGAGGTGAATCAAAAGTAACAAAACGTCACAGATGCACTATCAGTGTTTCTCTCAAGTGTTTAGGGTAAATCAATGTCACTCAATGCACTCAAGAAAGCGAGCAACAACAGACTTGGCAAGCCTCTAATATCAACACTTAAACACATGCATGTTCAAATCAAAAGGTCTTTTATGGGTGAAATGGGGCCAAGGACAAGGGAGGATAAATGTGGATGAGAAGCTACAAACCAAAAGAAATAGAGGAGCAATGGGGGAACAAGTGTAAACACAGTCAACTCACACCCAAAACCTCTAATTCAATCCTCTTCTTGACTCCATTATTCACAAAAAAAAAATTTCTTTTTTTTTTCTTTTTTTTTTCTATATTTTTTTTCATCCTGTCTCTTTTTTTTCTCTCTGTTTAGGACACAACTATAAGAGACAAGATACACAACATATTTACAAACATAAAACAAGAAGAGGAACCAACCAGCCAATTCATCAGAAACCCCAAGGAGACCACACTTGTTCCCAAAACACTTCCAAAGCTCCAAAATTCCCTAAGGTTAAGGTAATATTGGTTTTTCACTTAGGGCTAGTGTATGAGCTTCAAAACAAAGAAATGAGGAAAGTATAGGCTCAAAAAAGGTTTTCAAAGAATCAGAACAAGGTAAGCTTATTTGGCTAGAGAGGCTCAAAAACAAAACTGCCTTTATCACTTCCAAACATGCATATCAATCAAGAATTATCAACAAGAGTCAAGCCAAGGCATATGCGCAAGCAATCAAGAGACGTATAACACACAAGAAAGAACATAAAGTGGCTCAAATCTCACACATGGTAATTGTCACAATCGATTCAACCTCTCAAACATCATAATCATCTTCCCAAGCAAAGAAAAGCAAGGATTTCAAACAAATCAGAGTATCAATGAAGTGAAAGACACATCTACAACCTAAACAAAGTCCAGAAATCAAGAGAAACATATAAAACTGTACATAAGACACGACAAAAATAACCTAGAAAAGAAAAAATTTAACCAAGAAAACAAAAACTAACAAAGAAAAATAAAGATCTCCCCCAATAGACCACACTTAAACTACACAGTGTCCTCAATGTGTCATAAGCATAAGATCAGATATCATAACAGTCGACAGATCATGGACAAGTGCAATAAAAGTAGGGAAAGGGGGAGAAGAGAGAAAGAAAACTCCCCTGATCATGGTGGCAGTTGCCAATTTTGGACTTTCAGGGAGATGTCTTCCACCACAGGATCCATCAAGGAAGTTTTGAGGAAGAATTGCTTCATCCTCCATATTTGATCTAGCAGGGAGATATCATCCACAGCTGGATCTAAGAAGTGATTGTTGATGAGCAGGTTCAACAGGTGCTTATTGATCTTGAAGCTTTTGTTAGTGTGAGCACCTTTGTTGTCCACTGTGGGTGTTTGTTGATCAAATTCATTTGTACCTCCTACAATAGGGTTAGTGCAATGTGGCTCTACAGACTTTTCATGCAGGGGTATAACACCCAATCCCAGTGTAACAGGCTGAACCTCAGATACATCCTCAGAACATGAATCAATTTCCAAATTAAAAGTAATATCAATAATAGACTCAGATTCATGTTCAGTGCATTGAGAATAAACATTTGGATATGATATCAAAAAGTGGTTCTCATCATGCATAGAGGGAGAATTAAAAACATGCTCAGCAACAATATGATCATCAACATACCTCTCAACAGCATAATCATGAACAACATAATCATGAACATAATCATCACTGACATAATCATACTGAGGTATGCTTACCTCGTCTTCCTTGAAGATTGGTAGAGTGTAGGAAGATGAAGGTGGTCTACCTGTCTCAAAAGTGTTGCTCATATCTGCCTGGTCCTCAATTTCTTTCTCGGTCTCCTCAGGTGCAAGAGTGGGGCCATCTGAAGGTGGGAAAGTATGTGGCGCAGTAGTAAGCTCATAACTCTGCTCCCCATCTTCTATGTGGATGACACTATCATCATCATCTGGAAGCCCATCATGTGTATGTGTTGCACGTTCCAGCCAAGAAAAAGTGTGGTGGCTCCCACTTTTATTCCAATTGTTTTGCCAAAATAAGTTGTCATGGCCGTGCAGCACCTTGCATTTTGCTTATTGTGTTGGACAGAGATGCCCTGGACGTGTGGATTGCACCCCTTTTCTCTCAAGCATACACCACTCCCATGTGCATAAAGAAAAATGAAACCCACACCTCTCTCTTTTTAGTTTAAACAAAATTTATGTCACATCTTCTTTTGACCTCCAAAATGTCCCAAATATTATCTAACAATTTCCCTACAATTAATAATGCAAATAATTAGCTCAAATAATTCAAATTAATTAAAATAAGAATTTTTGGTCAAATTAAGCACAATTAGCAAAAATGGAAAAATACCGGACATTTTAGCACAATTCCCTGATTAAATCTGGTACAATAAACTAAGTGAAATTGAGAAAATATTGACTCATCACCACACCAGTAAGAAATAACTTTAGTTGTTGTTGGAAGTGACCTAGACATATTTCTATTAAGAGGTCCTTGCCCTTTTCTTCCGCTAGGTAAGTTGGGAAGTCCTTAACTTAATAAGGCAGGGGAAGTCGAGTCCCTTATCTTCGACAAGCCTCGATCTGCGCTTTCGCTTTAAAGAAAGAATCGCTGAAGACATATTCTTTTTTTCGGTTGAGTAAGGGCTACTTCACTCCTCTCCCTCTGGTCGAGCTGCTCCGCTCCTCTTCTTTAGCTTCTTCTGTAATACCTATAGTGAATAGCTCTAGCGGCTGCTTTTTGAGATACTAATTATATTAGGTGGGTTCATCTACGACCAACCTCAAGCGGAAGTAGTTCGGAGCGTCTCTTTGGTCCCTCATCCCAAGGTTACGATGCAGTTCTCGAAGTAGTTGATCGGTTGACCAAGTATGGCCATTTTGTGCTGCTCAAGCGTCCTTATTCAACCAAGGCAGTAGCGGGGGTGTTTGTGAAGGAGATAGTAAGGCTACATGGGATTCCCATTTCCATTGTTAGTGACAGGGATCCTTTGTTCTTCAACATTTTTTGGAAGGAATTGTTTCGATTACAGGGAACCCAACTCAGGATGAGCACGACATATCAACCTGAGTCAGATGGCCAAACCGAGGTAATAAACAGAGTTTTGGAGGGCTATTTACGGTGTTTTTGTTCTGAACAGCCAAGAAGCTGGAGTGTTATGCTACCTTGGGTTGAATACTGGTATAATACCAATTATCAGGGTGCAGCTAGATGCACCCCGTTTGAGACGGTATATGGGAGGGCTCCGCCTTTCCTTAGCAGGTTCGTGCCAATGGAGATACTAGTAGAGCCGGTTGCCCAGGATTTATTGACAAGGGATGAAGCCCTCAAACAGCTGAAATTCCATTTCAACCGAGTTCAGGATTTAATGATTCAGTAGGCAAACAAAAAGAGGCGTCCAACAGACATAAAGGTAGAAGAGTGGGTTTACTTGACGATTCGACCCCACGGGCAGGCTTCTATGCCCTCACGATTCCATCCGAAGTTATCAGCTCGTTACTTTGGCCCTTTTCAAGTGGTGCAGCAGGTGGGAGAGGTGGCGTATAGGCTCAGGCTACCCGAAATAGCTAAGATACACCTAGTCTTCTATGTATCCCAACTCAAGAAGGCAGTGGGCAAAAAGAAGATGGAGAAGGATATGCCACCTTAGTTGCAAGTAGAAGGACCTACTTTCAGGCCAATTCGAATCCTGGAAAGCAGGCAAGTGCAGCAGGGAGAAGAGATGGTACAATAAGTATTGGTGGAATGGCAAGACGGAGGGAGTGAGGGTGCAACCTGGGAGGACAGGAGCACTATCGAGGACCAATATCCCGAGTTCAACCTTGAGGACAAGGTTGTTGAAGGAGCGGAGGGTAATGTTAGGACTTGGAGAGTGTACGAGAGAAGGAATAAACATTAATTGCCTAACTGCCTTAGCAGTTAGGAAAGGTGGGAATAAGAGTGTATAAATAGCATTTGTTTAGTTATTGGGGGGACTTTTGGTTGTTGAGGTTTCTAACAGGAATTGTTAATCGTGTGGGGGAGGTTAGACTCTCATTGTTTTCTCTGTACATTGCATTCTTGCTCTGTTAATACAAGAAGAATTTATTCATTGGTTTCTGTGTGCGTTTGGGTATGAGTTGTGATTGATCGTAGAGGTTTCGTGAGTAGAAACCCAACAATCACAATATCCTTCAACTCAATGTTTCTCTTGTCCTCATACAACAATCATTATCCTAGGTTCCCTTTCACCTATCTAAGAATGCGAATCACTGCATTCCAATCATCAACATGTGGATTTTGCATAAATTGACTCAACTCCTACGGATAAGAAAGATTAGGTCTTGTTATGGTAAGATAGATGAGTTTTCCAACAAGCCTTCTAGATCTCTCTAGGTTTGAGAAAAGTTCACCTTGGTCTCTCATTAACTTTTGATTTGAGTCATAGGACTATCAACGGGCTTGCAATTTGTCAGGCATGTTTCCTCCAAAATAGCAAGAGCACATTTTCTTTGTGAAATGATGACACCTTCCTTTGATTGTGCCACTTCAATACCAAGGAAATATTTTAGCTGACCCAGATCTTTGGTCTGAAAGTGGTTGAACAAATGATTCTTTAATTGAGCAATTTTAGTGATGTCATTTTTTGTAATAACAATATCATCAATATAAACCATTAGATAAACACATTTATCAAGAGAAGAGTGACCATAAAATACTGAATGATCTGTCTCACATCGTTTCAATCCAAAATTCTACACAACCCGACTAAATTTTCCAAACCAAGCTCGAGGTGATTGCTTCAAGCCATAGAGGGAACAATGTAATTTACAAACCAACCCAGACTCCCCCTGATTGGAATAAAACTCAATAACTACAAACCAACCCAGACTCCAAACCAAATATGAAGGTTATATGCATAAAACTCAACAGTATCCTAATTGGAATGCAAGTCCCATGACTACTAATGAAAACCTCAATAACTACATTCTATATTTGAAAGAGGAGGAATAAAGGACTTTGAAAAAATTAGATGCATTGAAAAGAAGAAAAAAGTGGAAGCTTAAAAAAGGACAAGAGAAAGAAGCATTAATAGAAAAAGAAGAAAGAGAAAATAGATTAAAAGAAGAGAAAGAAAAGAGGAAGGGCGAAGAAAGAGAAAAAAGAGAAAAGGAAGAGAAAGAAAAGAAAGTCAAAGAGGAGAAAGAAAATAGAGAAAGAGAGCATAAAAAAAAGAAAGAGAGCAAAAAGAAAACAATAAAAAAAATGAAAAAAACAAAAAGAGAGAAAAAAAGAGCCTCCTAATTTTTCATTAAAAGAAAATACTAATTGGTCTCTTTTTGTTTTGTTGCCTAGGAAAGATTCATTTATTAAGGAACCATGACATCAACAATGGAGGAAGACAGGATGACATAAAAGGAAGACACAAGCTTAGAACTCAAAGAACATGTGTTTGATAATCTATTAGTAGAATTTCTATTTTTTATTATTTTAGATTTGTGGCTTTGATTTATGTTTGTGTTTATGCTTAGGATCTTCTAAAATTCGAGTTGAATTCTCTCCAAATAGGAGAGAATGATAAGGAGTTTTCAAGTGGTATGAATTTGAGGACAAATTATCTCCAAGAAGGACGATATGATAGAGGATTATCTCCTGAACATACATAAGAAGAACTTAACGGTGATCATTTGTAATTAAGGATCTATAACATGGTCAAAGATCAAAACATATCTCCTTAAATCTTATAAGTTTCCATGAAGGAGGAAACTTAAATTTCATGAGCACAATTGAAGAATAATTTAGAAAATTAAATAAATTGTAATTTTATTTTAATTTTACATAATGTTAAATTCGTTGGGCGAATCATATTTGTATTTGTTGGGTGAACAAGCTTCGCTAGGCAAAAGTTTGCATCTATAATTCTTGTTTTCCATTATCTTTATGTGTTTTGAGCTTTGAGTTTTATTCTAAGGTTTCTATTTTTTCATAAACTAATGTGCTTATATACAGAAGTACCAAAATCTTATATAAATATTTTGAGTCATATTATATGCATTTACTTTTGTTGGGACATGATTCTCTGAGTTCTTGGATTAGAATTCTATTCTTATCAAAGATTAATATATTTGTGAGAATCTTCACTTGACTTATATGTTAGATTGTGGCGTTCTCATCCCTTTCTTAATTTGTATTCTTTTATGATTTATTTTTGTTGTATCTTTTAAAATTTCAAATTCAAAAATAGAATCTTATCAGTAATACTTCTCTATGTAATAATTTGTCTAAAAGAAATAAGTTACAAAATCATAATAGTTATATAAGTGTAGAAATACTTAAAACATATTACACATAAACAACACCTTAGATGAATCTCTCATGGTTTCAAGTCACCAATAAGAGGATATGATGAGAAGACTTGGTAGAATGGAATAAGTGATGGCCCTTGAGAAGACTTTAAACATTGTAGAATGAATCACTATTTCAAACTTCTCTATAAATAAAAATCTAAAAACTTCCGCGATATTTTTTTTAAAGATTTAATTAATAATTGGTCCACATATTTAAATTTATGATTTATTTTGAATATACATAATTTTGAGTCCCAATATTTTTTAAATAAAATTAATTTAATTTATTATGTTAAATTAGGTTAAATCTATTTGATATGTGTTAAAATTTGAATATTTTTTATCTTGTGATTTTCTAATTTGTTATATGATACTTTCTAGATTTTAAAACGTAATATTTTTAAACATGTTAACGTCAATTGAAGATAATGAACCAAATTAACTCTATATAAAAAAATATTAAAATTAATTGAATAAAAAATAAAGACTAAAGTAAAATATAGTTTAATATAAACTAAATTACTAATTAATCCTCTAAAAAAACAAACCACCAAATTCATCATTTAGATACTACGAGAGAACATTAGAATTTATGAAAGAACATTTGAACATCAGACAAGTGTACAAGAAAACCCTAAAATAACCAATTTGTTTCAATAGCATGATTATTTAAAATATATTCGTTAAATCAAATTTATTTTATAATATACATACCATATACAGTTGTTCTAGTTAAGTTCTTGAAATTAAAATTCTTCTAAAAATTCTATGTGCATTGAAGAGTAAATAAAAATACGAAAGTGATATTAAAAATTAGGTGACATGACATTATAAAACCTAATTAAAATAAAATAAACCATATGGGATGATTTGAGAAATTATTTATCTGTTAAATTTTGAACGCCACGTGTACAATGGAGATTCGGTTAAATGTTTGGAGTGCTTCCCCCAGGGACAAAGTGTTCTCTTCTTTCCTTCTCCACACTCTCCTGCAAAAATGCCACTCTCTCTCGTTACTATGGCGTCTCCATTAACACTTTCGCGTATAAAGCTCTTACTAAATCCACCTTCGCTTTTCTCCGCACTCACCAATCTCCGTAGAAACCAACTTCCACTCAAATCGCCGTTTACGACTTCTTCCAGCGCAATATCATCCTCTTCGAAACGCCACGCCGATGTCGTCGTTTTGGGCATCGAAACTAGCTGCGACGACACCGCCGCGGCTGTCGTATGTAATCCGCGTTTGCCTTTCGTTAACTATTTTCCGTGTGACGGTTTCGTTTGTCGTTTAATGGTTTGTGTGTGTGGTATAGGTGAGAAGTGACGGTGAGATTCTGAGCCAAGTGGTGTCATCTCAGGTACGGTGTCTTATAATTGTGTTATATTTGCTGAATTCCCTTTCTTGCTGTGTTAGCCCGGTGTAAGAATATGTAAATATTGTTGAGATTGATGCTTGATTTTATTCTACGTACTCTTTTGTTCGAGTTGGAATGTTGATGGTGGATTTGTGTGAATTTGGATTGGCTTATTTAAAAGATAAATAAATTAGTAGTTCTCTTTAGCGAGTTCTTGAATAGGGTTTTTGAAATGATATAAACAATTATTGTATGAAAAATAAATTGAAAAGAACACGCAAAAGTTGTAATTGGTTCCATATACTTTTTTGGTGTCCGGTTTTTTCTTCTTCAACGACAATTTGTGTTTGTGCGCCTTCGTGCTTTTTGTCTCTTGTTAAAAGTTAGTTCAAATATCTTATTAAAAGAAATTTCCCTTAAGAAATCTCAAACAAACTGGTACTTGGTTAGTGATTGATAGAATTTATTTTGGTGTGGTGAGATTGCAGCAAACATTTTCATGAGGCATATTGGTTATACTGAAAATTGTGGTTTAATGCATTCCGCTTCAGCTTAAATATCTGATAGGTGGGTGGGAGTGTTATCTGAATGTGCTAATGCCACGCCTAACCCAGGCCAGAAGAAAAACTTAAGAGGGATATCCTAGGGCAGCATACTATGATGTAATAATGACCTAGTCAAAAGAATCCACATAAGAATATTGCAGAGGTAATTTTCATTGTTGTCTAAACTAGAATTAAGAACTAAGTTTTGTTAAATTGATTTTGCTGCTTCTCGAAAGTTTATTTATCATTATGAGATGTAAGCACAGAGGGTGTTGATCTGCTGTGTTTGCACGTTCTGCCTAATGAATTACCACCAACGGTCTAAGTATCATGTTTTTTATGAAGCACTTGATTTTATGGAACATGAAAAATGCTTAAGTTGTATCCTCTATTGGATAGTTTTAGAAATGTTGTTGTCATGTGGTTTTCACTTGTTTCTTCATGCAATCAATAATGTTAAATGTTTGATCACTTTTGTATTTGAATAAAAAAGTATAGAATTTATTCTTGTAAAACATCTGATGTAATCTTTTATCGTTCTACTATATGTGCTAATTACGAAAGAATATCACCTTATATCTTCTAAAAAATGAAAAGTTTAAACAAAGAAAATAATCAGATTTCTTTAGACTGAATTTATCCTTACATCCAAGATTAGGCGGTGATAATGATTCCTGCCACCAAAATGGTGCTTCTTTTCCTTTGTCCTAAAAGGTTTATTCCTATCAGTGACTTAATTTTCTATTTATTCTTTTTTCTTTCTAACTATGTAACTTCTCCAAATTAAGGCAGATCTGCTTGCAAAGTATGGAGGAGTTGCTCCAAAAATGGCAGAAGAAGCTCACTCACAAGCTATAGACCGGGTACATCATTCCCGTTCAGTTCGTAATATATCCCAGCGGCTAGAACACATAGGGCACACTATTTATGTCCTGAGTATTTTCACATATTCATTTTTGGTGAAGCTTTTGATAGTGTCTGCACACACACACCTCTTGTAGACCGCTTTTGTAAGTTTACTCATTTATGCACATTTACAATATTTCTTGCATATTAGGCTTCAATTATACATCTTCCTAGTGATTGTCTAGGTTGCTAGTGGAATTCCTTAAAACATAACCGTGGTGGAATGTAAGTAATTCTGACTTACTTGGGGTGCTCTAGAATGATCTTTGGATAGTGCCACCAGGTTTTCAAATAAATGTTTAATATGACTTCTTATATGTTTTTCATTGCCTCTCTTTATCCCTCTTTTTCCCTTTCTATATGATTACTGACATGGGCATAACCTTTGGATAGGTTGTGCAAGAAGCCCTTGATAAAGCTTATATGACTGAGAAAGATCTCACTGCTGTTGCTGTTACTATTGGTCCTGGATTGAGTCTCTGTCTTCGTGGTAATGCATAATCTTAAGAAACTTTAAGAATGGAATTGCAAAAATTAGTCAGAAGTTCAGTGAGTGAATTTCGAGTAAGAATACTCATCATCTAGAGACTTAATAGTTATATTTAGAAGAATAAATACGTTTTACATTTACTAGAATGAGAATAAAAAATAGACTACCTCCTTTGACTCTAATCTTTCAATAATAAATTAAATAGTCTAATTACCAACAGCACATGATATCATGTAATTTCAGCATCAGCAACATAATGCCTGTTAAAAGGTATGGACATTAATTGTGAAGAAACACTAATGTATGTGTCGCTTGGTGGAGATGCTATTTAACTAAACTTATCTGGTCGAAAATTAAAATATCAATTCAAGTTGTAGCTTTCTGATTCTCCAACTTAGCTTCTTATGCTATAAAACCACTATTTTAGGTAAAAGCACCACAAAGTATTTGCATGAAAATTGACAGTAAGTTTGTCTCCCCCTCCCCCAATTTTCTTGTAGACAGTATGAAACTATTGGCAGTGTCTCATTTTGTAATTTGGGCAACTGTACCTCAAAATACAATGAAATACGTCAAGCTTAGTCTCAGATATTAAAAATAGAATGTTCAAACTGTAGGCATGATATATGAATGTCTGTTTTTGACTTCAAGTAATTTATTGGAAGGCATATCTCAGTCGTAATTATCCATGATTTCATTTTATTTTCTTATCATTCATATCCTTTAGAAGAATTCTTAATATTCATTATAGATTCCTCAGTATTTGCTTGTACAATGCAGTGGGGGTTCAGAAAGCCCGTAGAATTGCTGGCAGATTTAGTTTACCAATTATTGGCATACATCACATGGAGGCTCATGCTCTGGTGGCCAGGTAAAGCGATAGTTCTCTAATGAATATGTAATCTTTTGCCTAATAGATAGATGTTGAGACCTGCTATTAATATTTGAAATGGATACCTTAAGGTCTTAAAAATAGAGAAACAAGAAACACTTGTTTGATAATAGTCAATTTAGAAAAAAAAATAATATATACCTTTGTTTTGGAATCAGAAAATAAAAAAATCTCTTAAGTTTTTGTTTTATATTACACATGTTTTTCCTTATGCTTTCATATTTCCTTCTGTCTCTTTTATTTTCTGAAAATCAGTTTTATATTATAAAGGGTTACTTGAGATTGAAACTGTAAAATAATTCTAGAGGGCTTGATCCCTCTCATAATCTTCTATTTATAAAAATAAATTCATACAAGAGTACATGATAATTAGGGTAACCTTAGACACAATATAATCATGATAGGGTAAGCTAGAATAGGGTAACCTATACACAATATAATCATGATAAATAGGATAATCCTAAACACAATATAATAATGATAAATAGGGTAACCCTAGACATAATATAATCATGATAAATAGGGTAAATATTCTAACAGGGTTAACTATGTTTTTAGTCCCTGAATTTTGATGCGAAATTGGAATTCGTTCCTGTTTGAAACTTTGATACTTTCATATATCCATTCACTTTTAAAGTTTGAGGACTAAAATGTATCAAAGTTTCGGACAGGAACAAATTCTAATTTCACGTTAAAGTTTAGGGACTGAAAACATACTTAACCCTATTATAAATTAGATTTTCAAACTTAAGAACCAAAACACAAGCGAACACACCTTTAGTTATTGTGTGTTTTTATGCTTCTACAATTTCTTTTAGTGTTCCATAGGAAATTACACTTTCTGTTGAGTCATACGTGACATTTTTGTTTTAGGTTAATTGAGAAAGATTTGCAGTTTCCTTTCACGGTCCTACTTATTTCAGGTAATACTCATGTTTTGGGTTTTAGTATTCTAGAATTTTTCTTACTCAGGTCTGTCTATTTTTCTTTCTTGGACCATGGAATAGTTGTTTCTTGTTATTGTTTGGGTTTCAAGGAAATTGGAATCTATGGCATGGCAGCATGGGTAATTAGGTCCATGGGGTATAAATAAATTAGGCTGGGGAAATTTTTAGTGCTTTTGTGATTTGAACATGAGTAGTTTGCAGGTTGACACTTGATTTTGTTTTTGCTATGATGATGAATACCTTTAGTCAAGCTTTGCCAGGAAAATTTGATGAATTGCATAAGAAATGCACATAAGATGTGACCAAGATATTTGGCAAGGAAATGCTATTGATATACATGTGCTTTAGACGTTCCATGATCATGGATTTTTGTGATGTATGTTAGACATTTGTGGTAGTATATCATACAATTGTGTGTATATATGGTAGAATCAATTAGTAACATCTTAGGAACTAAGTAGGGATTATGTATCATATGATTAGGATTGAACCACTCCTATTCATTCCAGAATCAATATATAGACATATTGTGTGGATTGTGCAGATTCACAATCTACCCCTAAATATATTGTTGAATTCCAATTATTTTGTAATCTCCTTGTCCTTATCTTTTCATACAAAGGAACATGTCTTCCACTTGTATTCTTCATTCTTTCCAATTATTTTTAAATAACTATGTTATGTATACTTGTTAGTAAATAACTACGGTTAGATAATTTTGTTTTCTACCCTCATTATTTAGAGCTTTTAACCATAGTAGATTCTGTTACTGAGTCAGTTGCTCCGATATAGTTTGACATATCTGAGCAGCTGTACAACTGAAATTTTGATATCTATACACCGTTTATAAATGTTAGTATATCACTCCCTCTATCATATAGTTAGTCACTTTTATTGAAGATTTCATATCAACTAGAGATATGACAAAAATTACAATATACAAGTATAAATTTCACCTTACAAGTTGTTTTGCAAGGTTGAATTAGATTTAAAGTCCAACTTTTAAGATGATATCAAAGTTTATCCTAACGAGGTTTGTTAAGCCTACGGTACTACCACCAATTATCAGGTTGCTATCAAACCATTCACAAATATCTAGTCTCACATTTGAAATATTTAATCTTAAGTGTGAGGGAGTGTGTTGGAGATTTCACATCAACTAAAAATATCACCAAATTATTATATATAAGTAGATGCAAGCTAGATTTGTGAAGTTGAGTTATACTTTAGGCTCGCTTTCTAAGATGGTATCAAAGCTTGTCTTAGCAAAAGTTTGTTGATCCTTCATGATATTTGCTATTGGGCATCCCTCTATTCCCACACTCACAATATTTAGTTGATTATGTAACCAAATTATAATATATAAGTGAGTGCAAATGATAGGGGTTAGAAAGTGTACAAGAGGAGAAGGAAAGTACCAAACGGTGCGGTTAAGGGAGTGGGGGTGAAGGACCAAACGATTAGTGCGTTGGGGGAAAGGAACCGATCGGTTAGGGCGTTGGGGGGAAGGAAACGATCGGTTGAATGGTTGAACAATGGAAAGGTGGTGTCTCAATTTGGGGAAGATTTCGGTTGTAAGGGGGAGAGGGTCAGAACCGCTATAAATAGAGCTCCTGTAACTCTGTCTAGGATCATTGAGTGAATTCTTTGTAAAAACAAGCTTTGGTCTGAGGAGGGAGGTTAAGCTCTCATAGAACGATTTACTTGTACATTGATTCTTTGGTTAATACAAACCCATATACTTTCTGTTTTGCTTCTTGCGATTGTGTTTGTGAGAGTGTTCTAGAGGTTTCTTTTCCCAGAAACCTAACAGCAAATCTTGTTTTATCAAATTTGTTTTGTAAAGTTGAGTTACAACCTGACAGTGACAGCTGTTCCAAACTACTAAAATACAATGATAATGATGACTGTAACTGACTCTCACAATAAACATGTAGACTCGTCTGTGTGGTTATCAGAGAATGGAACACATTAATTCTCATAACTCATGCCTTTCAACTCTCTCATTTTCTCTGTCCACTTCTATTATCTCTTTTTCACACTTTTCCAACATTTTCATACATTTGTTGTTCTTACACTCCCATTTCATATCTGCTTTGTTTGTTACTCTCACATTGTGATAAATGTCATTTACGGGGATGATTCTTGTGGTGTAGTTGCTGACTAGTCCAGTTGCAAAACTGTGATTTGATACAGCTATTGCTGACTGTATGTATATTCTTTAGGTATAATTACACTAGGCTAACTTGTGTGACCTATATTTATAGGGGGGCACAATTTACTCATTCTTGCACGTGATCTTGGACAATACATACAACTTGGAACTACAATAGATGATGCTATTGGTGAGGCATATGACAAAACAGCAAAATGGCTTGGACTAGATTTGAGGAGAAGTGGTGGTCCTGCTATTGAGAAGCTTGCTATGGAGGGAAATGCTGAATCAGTCAAATTTTCTGTAAGTTAGCTGCACAATCTTATACCCCTCTACCCTCCCCTAGCTTGTGATCGTTGTCTTAGGTTGAATATCAATCTCTTCTGACGTTGCTTTGGCGGATGTCCTCCTTCCAGTGGAAATTTAAGTTTATTACTTTGTCATTCTAGATTCCAATGAAGCAGCATAAAGATTGCAACTTCTCCTACGCTGGTCTTAAAACCCAAGTACGGCTGGCAATTGAGTCCAAAAAGATGTAAGTAAATATTTTAAGTTGTTTATTAATAGATTTGTTACTTTTTAAATAAATACATGGAACAGTGCTGTAACTTGATGGACTGTGTATCCCATATCTTATCAACTTTAATTGTCTAATGTGGTTAGTAGCGCAAATTTAATTCAACATAAAAAGTTCTGTATTGAAGAAATGTCTGATGACCATGTTCTGTTCAATGTTATCCTTTTATTTTTGTCAGCACAAATTTAATTTAATGTAAAAATCATTCTGCATTGAAGAAATGTCTGATTACCACATTCTGTTCAGTGTTATCTTTTATTTTTTCTCAGTGTGAGATTACTACTAATATTCTTGTTAGGATATTTATCCTATTTTATCATCATTATATTGTGTCAAGGGTTACTGAGTAGGAAACCTAATTAACCATGATCATAGTAGGCGGAAAAGATAGTGAAAGAATGAATTTCTCTTATTAATGGTAATAGAATTCTCTAAACAAGGATAGTTGGGAGTATAACCTCCCTTACAGGACTGTAGCCGCCAGTTAACAACTTCAATAATCAAAAGCATAACCCTAACAATAAAATCTAGCTCTATTTATATTAAATATTTCTCGCCTATCTTATACTGAATATTTTCCTAGAATATAGCTCTATTTACTATAAATATCTTATATTGAATGTTTCCCTGTAATATAGCTTTATTTACTATAAATATCTTATAATGAATATTTTCCTATAATATAGCTCTATTTACTATAAATATTTCCCGCCCATCCTAACTGCTACAACAGTTAGGATAGTAACTCTTCAATCGATCGGCTCCAATTCTTCACCTCTTTCCACCGTTCAGCTCGAGCCCTCACCGCCTTCAGTTGTTCGGCTCGACCTCTCCCTGGCTTCCACCGTTCGGTGCCCTTCTTCTTCTCTCATATACTTTCTTCTTCTCTCGTATACCTTCCAACCCCTAACATTATCTATTACCTTATATCCTATCATTACATCCTGCTGCAGAACAACCTTGTCCTCAAGGTTGGAACCGGGAAGCTTGATCTCATGGCTCCTCTTCATCCTCGTGTTATCATATGAAGGGGACCCACTGGCTACAGCCCTCCAATTCAGGTCTGGAGGCTTGGGTGGTGGCAATTCCTCCTCCAATGACTCCCATTCTTCCTGGATCTTATTAGCTTCCAACATTCTGATCACCTTTTTCCCAAAATCGTAGGCCTTGAGAAAATGGTCTTCGAGGTCTTTCCATACTTCAAACAGCTCTCTCCCCTCTGCAGGTGTATCAAGAATTGCAAGCCCCCTTTTCTGTTTGCTGGCCCACCTCTTCACAGAATCCATCCTTCTCTCCGGGGCATTGATTCTTCCATCCACCCTTCCCTCCAAAGCCTTCATTCTTCCTTCCATCACGCGTCTCTCCCAATGATCCAGCGTCCTTTCACCGTTCGGTTCGACCTCTCCCCGCCTTCCACCGTTCGGTGCCCTTCTTCTTCTCTCATATACTTTCTTCGTCTCTCGTATACCTTCCAACCCCTGACATTATCTATTACCTTATATCCTATCAGTTACCCTATTTATCATGATTATATTGTGTCAAGGGTTACTCTATTTATCATGATTATATTGTGTTTAGGGTTATCCTATTTATCATGATTATATTGTGTCTAGGGTTATCCTATTTATCATGTACTCTTGTATCAATTTATTCTTATAAATAGAAGATTATGAGAGAGATCAAGACCCTCTAGAATTATTTTACAGTTTAATTCTCAAGTATTCTATTCTTGTAGATGTAGCATTCACCTACAGGATAACTAATTGACTGATCTTGCAAAGTGCAATGTATAATGCAAGAAGTATTTTTGTGATGCATTGGTAAAATTAAATTATGCTGACACTTTTTTATTTTTATTTTTGCCTGCTCACGAGTGTATGAATATGAAAAATTGACAGTGATGCCAAAATTCCAATCTCTTCTGCAAGTGAGGAAGATAGAATGTCACGGGCTGATATTGCTGCTTCTTTTCAGGTTTGTTATACTTTCAAGTCTATTTAATGCACTCCGATTAGATTTCCTCATCTTTTTTATTCACCTTTAACCCATATTTTTTAGCATGTGTTATATAACTATTATGTATTCCATTTTCACAATGTTAAGCAGCGAACTGCTGTGTTACATCTTGAAGAAAGGTGTGAACGAGCAATACAGTGGGCATTGAAGATGGAGCCTTCTATAAGACACTTGGTAGTTTGGAATTTAAATGTTGCCAGGTCTAATAACATCAGTCCTCCTTTGTACTAAAAATCCAAATGACCTGTCTTTTTTGTTATAGGTTGTCTCTGGTGGTGTTGCATCAAATCAATATGTAAGGGCCCGACTTGATATGGTTGCGAAGAAGAATGGCCTGCAACTTTTATGCCCTCCTCCTCGGCTCTGTACTGATAATGGTAATAATTTTTCTTAATTTTGCTTTTATTTGTGAAAGCTAACTCAATACCGTGGTTCATTACAAATATAACTGTCCGAAGTCAGAATAAGTAAGGGTTGTGTTAGACAACCGAATAAAAAAGTGGCCATGTTAGAATTGTATAGAGAGTAATCGAGAAAAACAATACTACTGTGTTATCATGTAAAGAAAACAGAGTAAAAGTAATGGGACAAGACTGAAGTGTGACCATTGTCACAACATTGATTACTATTATGCTCTGCATTATCGACCCTCTAAAATAACTACAGTGGTGTACTTTGCTTCTACCGATCCTCTTGCACAGTTTGTTGCTCCATAATCTGCTCCCGTCACAACATGCCATCAACAATCTTCAATGATTTCCTATGACGGTATGGGGATTGTCAAGCCTTTTGTTCCACTGCTTCTGTTACACACCCCAATAATTCTGTCATTAACGTCTTTTACTCTCTGGGCTCTAGATCCTTCATTTTGGAGCCATTGATCATATATCTGGTAATAAATATATTTTTTCTTCTCTTTCTATTTCTTGATTTTTGCCTTGGCAAATGGTTCTTAAACACAGTCCTAGATATTGATATTGTCCATCCTATGCATTCTCTTACTATTCATAATGTTCTTTACATCCTTAGGGCTCCTTTTAATCTATTGTCGATTATTAAACTTACAAGGTCTCCTAATTGTGTCATTTCTCTTACTAAAGATTCTATTTCCTTGCGGAATTGGAGGATGGAACAAATGATTTGCTTTGGATGTGAGTCTGTTAGGCAATTAAAGGTTTACGTGAGAAGGGGTAAAAAAGGGATGAAATAAGTAGTGGGAGACGGTGGTTAGTTGGTTAGAAGAGAGAGAGGGAATATAAATAACAAACAGATTAAGGAGAGAGGGAATCGAATATTATTTTGGAATTGAGACTGGACCTCTTGGCCAGTGGAGGAAGGGAGGCTTCCTTGGGGGAGAGATAGACACCTGTATTCATCTTTTCTACACATTACATAGGAAATAGAAATACAAATACATGCATATTTCTTTATACTGTTGAGTGTGTGTGTGAGTATTTTTGCTACGGTTCGGTTCCTTGCATAAAGGAACCTAACAGACTCTCATGGCCTCTGTCACTTGATCAAGCCTTCTCTTTTTGGATCAACGGTAGTAGATCCCCACCCCCAATTCATGCTTACTCAGGAAATCCAAGTCTTTGAAAAATTGAAACAGTTAAAGCCCAGTCTTTCCATGTTAAAATCTGTCTTGTGAGTCATGTCCAACGTAGTCAAAATCATATCTTACTCAAGATTATAAAATCCTACAAAATTTATGAAATTTATATAATATATATATATATATATATATATATATATATATATATATATATATGTTTCAGTATCTAAATGGATAGGGCCGAGAAACACACCTTTCTGCTATCACCTTCCATTCTTTCTTGCTCCTAAGTCACTTTCTCCAAGCTCTTCGAGTCCAAACCGAGCAGTGGGTATCTGCTAAAGGCACTTCGACGGTCAAGTCAGATTTTACTCAATGAACTTAATTCACAATTAAGTATCAGAATTCAATTAAGCTACCCTTACCTCTATAACTTACCCTTATATTTATAGGTATTTTTTGGACCCTAAATTGATGTTAGCCCAATAACATAGATATTTTGTGGACCTTACATTGATGTTGGCCCAATAATACTAATATTCGCACTGACCCAATTATAGCCCAACACTCACAGGCCCAATTCACCTGCTTACATATTAACTTAAGGAATACACCGAACGGCCTTGACCATATACCGTTCGGCTAATACATCACGTTTGTCATTGGCGCTGACTTATTACCTTGTTAACCGATCGGATCAGACACCATACCATACATATGCCCCCCAAGTCCGAGCTAACCATAGTTAACAATAGGACTTATAATAGGCTTATGTATTGAACCTCACTTGAGACAACCTTGTAACCGTTACTGCAGTTATCATGCAAAAAATATACCTATTCATGCGTCTAGCGAAACAACAATTAAAAGAATTTTGCACCGTTGGATCTAGGTTATACATCCTTAGATGAGCATTTTATTTTCCCGCACTGTTGGAAGTTGCAGTGTCTGCCAACCAAGTCCGGTAGATCAATCTTCATCCTACGACCCTTGTCGTTTGCCAGCCCGCAATTTACTCCGAATAAATATGGTAAGACCAGTACAATTTTTCACTTTACAGTGATAATTTCAGAGCATAGCGTTGGGTCTTCATAACACAAGGTAAGAATGAAAACTGTAAACTTATCGTCTTCTGAAGAGTCAATGGGAAGGGGGAGGCAAGGCATCGAGGGTGGCGCGTCACCTGCGGTAGCGTCCCAGTCGTTACCTTCCAGCACCAAACCCAGTGGGCCAGAAGACATTAAAGAAATAATGCTTAGTGGCGAAAGGGCTTTGATCTATGGTGGCGTCATGGTTGAAGGCCCTTGACAACCTGCCTCGCCATCTCCCTTCCCGAAAACTGATAAATTGCCTTGGATGGGATGACCTCAGTGCTGAGGTGTTCGGTATGATTTGTCTTTTTGGTATTTTACTTTTGACATGTTCAAGATTGGTCTAAATTTCATGTTATTTTTCAGGCATGATGGCAGCTCAAAAACCAAAGAAGAATTGGTTTAAATCTGTAGCAGATAAATTTGGACTAGGGGAATCATCACAATAGCAACCGAGTTCTTCTTGTACCCCTGTAGTTCCAAGCTGAACAGCCACACCCTATCAAAATCCTGGAGTGGCTACAAGGGCTATGACAACTCGTGCACCGACCCTTGAGCCAATTCTGACAACTCGTCAACCTATTCCTGAACCAACTCTGACACTTCTTCAACCTACTCCCGAGCCCATTGTTATTGTAGTTGGGCCAATTAGCACCATTCCTACTGCCACCCAAACCGAGAAGAAAAGGAAAAGTGGTCGAGACGCTGACAAAGTTGCTCATAAGAAGGGGAAGAAGGCCGCCCCCTCGTATCGTCCACGTCCTGACGGGATTTGGAGTTCAACCTTTCTTCTTGGTCACAAAATAAAGTTTAACCCGGCGGACGATGAACAAGGGGTTGTGGAAAACATGTCCGAACAACAATTAGCCGACTCAACACTCGAACTATCCTGCCGAGCGAATCTTGCTAATTGGCATTTAGCATATGCCTCTGACAGGGGTAGATTAAGGGCTCAGTTAAACGAGTCTCAGGGTGAGAATGCAATCGTATAGCTAAGACTGGAAGAAGCAATTGCTGCTCATTCAAAATGTGAGGAGAAACAAGTAGAGTCCTCCCAATTACTAGCCGACGTTGAACGCATAATGGGAGATGCTTAGAAAACCAGTCGTGAGCTTAAAAGACGGTGAGAAATAGAGAAGATTGGGAGAAAATATCCCTTGTGTGTTTAGCATACACATAGGGTAATTTATTTATATTGTAAGATATGGGCCAATGCCCTTAATACAGAATAGGTTGAGCCCAAATAACAGAAACACACATCTTAACATCTAACACTCCCCCTCAAGCTAGAGCATATAAATCATATGTTCCAAGCTTGTTACAAAGATAATCAATTCTAGGTCCTCGTAAGGACTTAGTGAATATGTCTGCCAACTGGTTGCTTGAGTTAACGAACTCAGTCTTGATATCTCCGGATATGATTTTTTCTCGAATGAAGTGACAATCAACTTCAATGTGTTTGGTTCTCTCATGGAAGACAGGGTTAGAGCTAATATGGAGAGCAGCTTGATTATCACATATAAGTGTCATGTGAGTGACATCTCCAAATTTCAATTCACTAAGCAATTGTTTAAGCCACACAAGCTCGCAAGGAGTTGATGCCATAGCTCTATATTCTGCTTCTGCACTGGACCTTGCCACAACACTTTGCTTCTTACTTTTCCAAGATATCAGGTTGCCACCAATCGAGACACAATATCCAGAAGTAGACCTCCTATCAGAAGGGGAACCAGCCCAATCAACATCTGAATAGCAAACGATTTTTGTATCGTTGTTAGGGCCATATAGCAAACCTTTTCCAGGTGATCCTTTAATATACTTCAGTATGCGAACAACTGCATCCCAATGGTCTTCACATGGGGAGTTTAGAAATTGACTCACCACACTAACTGCGAAGGAAATGTCAGGACGCGTAACAGTAAGATAGTTTAATTTACCAACTAATCTTCTGTACCGTTCAGGATCTGAGAAAGGCTCCCCTTGATTTGGTAGGAGTTTGATGTTAGGGTCCATAGGTGTCTCAACAAATTTACAGTTCATTAACCATGTTTCCTCCAAGATGTCTAACGCATACTTCCTCTGAGATATGACAATACCATCATTGGATTGTGCTACTTCAATACCCAAAAAGTATCGGCGTTTGCCAAGATCTTTGGTTTGAAAATGATGACAAAGGTGTTGTTTCATCTGAGAGATGCCAAGATAGTCGCTTCCTGTGAGAACAATATCATCGACATACACTATTAAGTAGATACATCCAGCACTTGAGTGGCGATAGAACACTGAATGATCCGCTTCACTGCGAGACATACCAAATTGTTGAACAACACAACTGAATTACCAAACCTGGCCCGAGGAGACTGTTTTAGGCCATATAAGGATTTGCGAAGACGGCATACCAATCCAGATGACTCCCCCTGAGCAACAAAGCCAGGCGGTTGCTCCATATAAATTTCTTCATGCAAATCACCATTTAGGAAAGCATTTTTGACATCAAGTTGGTAAAGAGGCCATTGTCGAAGAGCGGCCATGGCAATGAATAGGCGAACAGAGGTCATTTTTGCCACTGGAGAAAAAGTATCACCATAATCCAAACCAAAAATCTGTGTGTAGCCTTTGGCAACCAGTCGAGCTTTCAGACGATCAATTGTGCCATCAGGGCCAACCTTGATAGCATACACCCACCTGCAACCAACAACAAACTTTCCAGATGGTAATTGGACAAGCTCCCAAGTTCCACTTTTCTGTAAAGCACTTAATTCATCCAGCATAGCTTGACGCCAGCCAGGATGAGATAAGACATCACCCACAGATTTAGGAATTGACACAGAAGAAATGGATGAGAGACAAGTGTAAAAAGATGGAGATAATCTGTGGTAACTAAGAACAGTATAATGGGGGGAAGGGTTACGGGTAGAGCGTATACCTTTACGGAGGGCAATAGGCAAGTCAGACTCATTTGCTGGAGCCGGAGGAGACACACGAGGCGACACTGGAAGTGAGTCATGAGGGAGACGAGTGCGGCGACTATAAACCTGAAGGGGTGGTGGTGAAGGACGATCCTGTGGTGAATGAGAGTAGGATGTGAAAACTAGAAGAGGAATATCAACAATAATGGGTGAAGGAGGAGACAAAATGGGTGGAGCATCACCAGGAGGATCACAGATAAGAGGAATATCAACAATAACAGGGAGAGGTACAAAACTAGAAGATAAAATGACGATTTAGGGAAGGGGAAAAACACTTATAGCCCTTTTGTGACCGTGGAAATCCTAAGAAGACACATTTGTGAGACCTAGGAGATAACTTATCAAGACCAGGATTAAAATCATGAACAAAACATGTAGACCCAAAAACTCTAAGAGGTAATGGATGTAGAGGGTCTTGAGGAAATAAGATAGAATGAGGGATTTTGTTATCTAGGACGGAAGATGGCATGCGGTTGATAAGATAACATGCCGTGAGAACAGCATCACCCCAAAAACGTGAGGGTACTTGACCATGAATGAGAAGGGTACGAGTTGTTTCAATAAGGTGTCTATTCTTGCGCTCAGCCACCCCATTTTGTTGAGGGGTATAAGCACATGAGGTTTGGTGAAGAATGCCATGAGAAGCCATAAAATGTATGGTTGGGAAAGGTATTCACGGCCATTTTCACTGCGTAAATTTCGAATAGAAACCCCAAACTGTGTTTTTATTTCATTAAAAAAAGATTGGAAAATAGGAAACAACTCAGAACGATTCTTCATTAAAAACAACCAAGTACATCTGGAATAGTCATCAATAAAGGTAACAAAATACTGAAAACCTAAAGTGGACTTAACACGACTAGGTCCCCAAATGTCAGAATGAACCAATGAAAGGGGGACGACACCCGTTGTGAAACACTATAATTTTGACAACCTCAGGACAAGTTGTTGTAGTTTGGCAAGACTAGGATGACCTAACTGAGCATGAAGAAGGGATGGTGACTCCATGATTACGCCAACATGTGGAGAAGGGCGGAGATGATAAAGGCCATGAGACTCACATCCTGTGCCAATCATGTGTTTCGAACTCCGGTCCTGCAACCAAACAGAATCTTTAGTAAATAAGATAACACAATTAGGAGTACGAGTTAGACGACTAATGGACAATAAATTGAAGGGAGAACCAGGGACATAAAGTACATGATCAATGGATATGGATGGAAAAATATTAACAGTACCAACACCATGAGATGAAACTCTAGACCCATCAGCCATTGTTATTGAGGGTAAATTATCCGGACACGACAAAGAAGAAAACAAGGACTTGTTACTAGTGATATGATCGGTGGCGCCTGAGTCAAGGACCCAAGGTCCGAGGGAGTGAGTCAGACCAACAAAAGGTGTACCTGTACGTGGAACAGATGCAGATGCAATGGAACTAGAGTGCTGACGATCCTCATACCATTTGAGAAATTCGTTGAAGATTGCAGGTGGTTCTACGGTATTAGATGAAGTAGGATGGTCTGCAGACGGTGATCGGGGAGGTGGATCAGAATTAGCCCTTGCTACAGGTCGAGGAGGACGTCCATGAAGCGCCTAACATCTATCAATTTTGTGGCCTAACTTGCCACAGTGGTCACATTTTGGACGTCCTTTACTTGGCTTGCGAGACCGACTTCGATCATCACGTTGGGCAGCCATAACAGAGGAATCATTAGTACGAGGAGATGTCTCAGTGACGGGTTTGCTTGGTATACGCAAAAGAGCAGAACAAGTAGAAGTAAAGTTGGGTATGACAAGAGAACCCAAAATCTGATCACGGACATGAGAGACATCATCAGAGAGTCCGTATAATGCCAACAACATGACGAACTTTAACGTTGTTCCAATTCTTCAGCAGGAGTGGAAGCAGGAGGTAATATATCATTAAAATCATGAAGAAGGGCATGAATTTTACCCAAATATTCTGCCATGGGACCAGGATTGCGTGGACCAATAACAGTTAATAGGTCCTGACAAACACCATAAAGACGCTGAGTATCATTTGTGTATAACAACTTCGCTTGTGCCCATACTTCTGAACATGTTTCATATGATCGAAACATTTGTTTTAGTGACGAGTGAATGGTGGACTTTATAACAATGCATAACTGAGCATCAATTTTCATCCAGCGGGAAGTGTCATCTATGTTAGGAGTAGTCACATTTTGAGTAAGGTGATCTAAGTACCCCTGACTCTTCAACCAAAGTTTGATGTCGAATGCCCATGTTGCATAATTTGTGCCATCTAACTTGTCAATGGACAAGTGTACATTCACATAATTGGTGTATATTGAGGGATCAGAAGATGAGCCACCAACAGAGGTGTTTGTAGACGAGGAAGATGCCATGGAGAGGGAGAAACCCTAAAAATCCAAAGTGCTCTGATTGACGCAACGACCACAGATCCAGAAAGAGAGCGAGGAGACGATCACGGCGGTGCTGATCGGCGGCGGAACTCTCCGGCGACGCGCGGCGGGAAGCGGCGGCAGCGGTGACTGTTGCGGCGGTGCGTGGAGGCGCGTCAGTGGTCCGATCGCCGCGATCTTTGGACCACGGTGGTCGCCCGGCCGAGACGATTCCGATGGTGTGGTTGTCGGTCGATTCTGGAACTCCGGCGACTGCGGCGATGGCAGCGGCGACTGCAGCGACAGCGGCGACTGCGGTGACGGCAGCTGCGACTGCAGCGACAGCGGCGGTGATGGGTACCGGAGACCGTGGAGTTGGCGGGAACTATTTCTGTGCTCTAGATACCATGTGAGAAATAGAGAAGATTGGGAGAAAATATCCCTTGTGTGTTGAGCATACACATAAGGTAATTTATTTATATTGTAAGATATGGGCCAATGCCCTTCATACAGAATAGGTTGAGCCCAAATAACAGAAACACACATCTTAACATCTAACAAAGACAAAACGAGGAACTGGCAGAAGCAGTTGAAGGCCATAAAAATCGAAACCAAGAACTCGATGAGACTGTTTTGAAGCTGAAGGAGCAGATGAATGAATTACTTGCCTTCAATCGGAACCTTAGTACAGTTGGGTGCGATGTGCGACGTGAAAGGGATGCCTGATTGCCAAGTTGCAAGCCCAAGACATACAAATTGAGGAAATGAAAAAGGCTATCTATGAAGAGCATTCCCTAGGTTTTGAAAAGGCAATGAGGCAGATCCCCTACCTTCTCAATGTGTCCACTGATGGAGATGGTTTTGATGTCATGAAGGACATATATCACGGACAATTGGTTCCTCTGAAGGACATTCCAAATGAAGAGCTTGAGGTAGAAATTACAGTGGAACCAACAGAGTAAGTGGTTGTTGAAGAAGGCAATGAAGGAGTAGACGTGACAAGCGATCCAGAAGGAGTGCATCCATCAGTAGAGGGCGTAGTTGCAGACGAGATTAACATAATAAATTAACCTGTGCCCACTTACAATATTTTTGTTGCATCTTGAAAGTGTGGTTTAAACTCTGTGATTTGGTGAACATTGGTTATGAAATCTACACTCTTAGTATTTGGAAACTTAAAATGCATGATTGTTAGTGAAAACAATTATCTGTGTTGCTTGCTATTTATTATATCAACTCGTGACAAATACACACATTCTTGCAATATGTTATCTATGCTGAAGTTAGTTGCCTGTAGCATACCACCAGTGGAGTGAACATAGCAATTAGCCATACATATTAAGTGAACAAAAGTTCACTTTATATATTTACCAAACGTAATGAGAAAATGATAATGCATGTGTGTCGTTATGCACTAATCAGTTAATGACAGGCGTTCATTTAGAACATTTCCTAGACTTCATGAAAGAAGGAGAGTTCGCTGAGAGCCTTCATCACCTATCGGTTGACTAAGAGTTAACCGAGGATGTTCCTTAGACTTGATAAGAAAATGAAAGTTCCCTA
This sequence comes from Vigna umbellata, assembly GCF_029865625.1. NCBI lineage: Eukaryota > Viridiplantae > Streptophyta > Magnoliopsida > Fabales > Fabaceae > Vigna > Vigna umbellata. Next base: position 19,011,867 of record NC_142175.1, on the reverse strand, counting down.
GGAATGTTCCTCATCGCTCGGTTGTCACTAAGAGTTTTTTCAGAATGTTCCCTAGTTTTCTTGAACGATAGTGAGAGTTCACGGAAAACGTTCCTCACTGCTCGGTTGATGCTAGGAGTTCACGTAGAACGTTCCCTAGACTTCATGAGAGAGTGAGAGTTCACTAGGAATCGTTCTTCACTGCTCGGTTGATGGTAGGAGTTCACGTAGAATGTTCCCTAGACTTCATGAGAGAGTGAGAGTTCACTAGGAATCGTTACTCATTGCTCGGTTGACGCTAGGAGTTCACCTAGAACGTTCCCTAGACTTAATGAGAGAGTGAGGAACGATAGGTTGATGCTACTGACTAAGATACCTCTGTTAGTGGGGAGAGAACTATAGGTTTTAGCCCAAAATGTTTCAGTATCTAAATGAATAGGGCCGAGAAACACACCTTTCTGTTGTCACCTTCCTTTCTTTGTTACTCTTGAGTCACTTGCTCCAAGCTCTTCGAGTCCAAACCGAGCGGTGGGCACGTACTAAAGGTACTCCGATGCTCAAGTCAGATTTCACTCAATGAACTTAATTCACAATTAAGTATCAGAATTTATTTAAGCTAACCTTACGTCTGTAGCTTACCCTTATATTTATAGGTATTTTTTGGACCCTAAATTGATGTTAGCCGAATAATATAGATATTTTGTGGACCTTACATTGATGTTGGCTCAATAATACTAATATTCGCGCTTGCCCATTTACAACCCAACACTCACATGTCCAATTCACCTGCTTACATATTAACTTAAGGAATACACTGAACGGCCTTGACCATATATTGTTTGGCTAATACATCACGTTTGTCATCAACACTGACTTATTACCTTGTTAACCGGTCGGATCAGACACTGTACCACGTTTGTCATTGGCACTGACTTATTACCTTGTTAATCGATCGGATCAGACACCATATATATATATATATATACACACACACACACACAAATAACCATATACATGTGCGTATTAAAGCAGCATAAATTATTGTTTATTACTTGAAACTCATAATTGAAGTGGACTTAAAATGTAGTACTAAAATAGCAATTAAAGGATCAAGCTGTATCATATTATATAGAAGTTGTATTTCCGTTGAGGGGAAACAGTTGTCAATCAAACTTGTTTTAACCCATGTAGAATGGCATTGACAAATGATATAGATGAAATCTAGAGCGAGTCCTTTCCCCACATTCCGTCTCCTTGATGCACTTCGTGAAGATATAGAAAAAACACTTCATTTCTCATTTGTAATATTTCAATTCTCTCCTTTGTAGATATTTTGGCAATCCAGAATTAGCTGTTGCATGAATTTTCATTTCGTTTATCTAATATCCTTTTTATCCAATGTTTAAAAAACAGATTAGGATGGTACTAATTCAATATGGACAAGTTTGTTTATGGTTCATGAAAGCTTTTGAACTGAATAGGTGTAATGATTGCTTGGACTGGTATTGAGCATTTCCGCATGGGAAGATATGACCCTCCTCCGCCTGCCGAAGAACGTGAAGATTTTGTGGTGTGTTTTCTTGAACATTGACAATTTATTGATTAAAGCACTTTTATATCAGCTGAATTTGCTTTTCTATTATAATTCTCTCGATGGATTTGAATAATTTATTACCCTAACTATATCTCTAGTTCTTGTAAAATGATTGAGTTTTGACTTTGGTCCCTTATTTTTTTCATCCTTGAAAATTTTAAAATAATTGATTTTAATCCTTGTAAATTATTTTTCTTTGTTTGTCATCCTTCCAAAATTCTAATTTTGATCTCTAAAATCAATTTGGGATAGACAAATAGCGTTGTAGACATCTTAAAAGGTTTTTTAGAGCTACTTGCTGACATTCTATCACTTTAGCTGATACTGCCTAGAATGATTACTTGACACATAAGCAGTTAACCAGTGTCATGTAATAATAACATAGGATAAAATACAATGATTTTTAAGTTTAGAAAGTACACTCATCCTATTAGGACTAAGCATATTTAAGCCTAATTTATTTAATTAAAAAGTTTGAATAAGTTTTTAGACTCTGCAAATTAAGTGTTTTGATTTTGTTCCATGTAAATTTTTTATTTGTTTTTAATCTCTCTAAAATTGAAAGCCATTTTTCTACACGTAGTTATTATGACGTTGTTTATGTATTAAATGAAAAGTCAAGTGAGTATTCCAAGCGGTGTTTACTAATGTTGTTATCTAGTTTGCGTAAATAACACATTAAATATATATATATATATATATATATATATATATATATATGTATGTATGTATGTATATTATTTATCTATTCTAACCAAAATTAGTGATTTCAAATTTTAGAAAGATAAAAAAAGATAAGAAAAATAGTTTACATCAAATAAAGCCAAAATTCATACATTCTATAAGGACTAAGTATAATTATTTCAAATTTGCAATGATGAAAAATAAAGAAAAAGATTTGTAGGGGCCAAAACATAAATTTACTCGTTTTAAAGTACTCAACATATTCAAACTTTGAAAAAAGATGTATGGTCGACACTTTTTTGTACCATCGGGCTGAGTAATAATTTGAACCAACTCTAAAACAATGTTATATCCATTTGTGGGTGAATCTTGCTATGAACTCATTTGGGAAATCCTGTTAAGATGAATTTAACCTCTTATAATTCTTTTCTATATCCGTATCTAATCCATTGTTTGCCTGATTGTGCTTTGGGTTTTTCACGTATCACAGTTGTGTGATTTTATTCCTTTGAATTTGTATCAATTAAACTCGGGTATTACAAAGGTGCAATTTCAGTTATGCCATCTATTCATCGCAACTATACGAGTTTAGTCCTTTTCAAAATTGAAATCTGCTTACATCGCATCAATTTATAACATGTATGGGGTATTACAATTTCACAATTAGGATATCTAGGGAATGGATCCAACTGGGAACCTGAGGGACTTAAATAGCAAGTTTTTACAATACCTCAAGGACTCGGTTGGCACAAGTGAAACCTGGAAAACTAAAACCGCACAATCATAATAGCCTGATAGTCAAAAGTGCAATTAAGCCTTTCATTTTTAACCAAATGTACTAGGCCATAGGATTTAGCATACTTATAATTGATGCTGTTGTTGATGTTACTGTTAATAATGTAAAATTCACACGAATTTAGTGCAACACTGGACCTTCTCTTCTCTTAATTTGAGTTAACCTGTGCTTCGTACTATGCTTGTGCTTCACTAGTCTCTAAAATTTGTTGAATTATGATTTATTTCAGTATGATATACGCCCAAGGTGGCCGCTGGGAGAAGAGTATGCTGAAGGAAAAAGTGAAGCCCGTTCCTTAAGAACAGCTCGTATTCATCCATCTCTTACATCTATAATTCAAGCATCATTGCAACAGTGACACTGCTTGAACTTCCATGTTGCTTCAGCCCCTGTATGAAGATTCTCTGCAGGACAAGCCTCGCTTTGGACTTATCTATGATTTGCCCTAATGACATCCGTGGCCTGATTTTCAATATTACGTGAAAATATGTGTCCACTTTGTTGCTTTGCTGTGGAAATTGGTCATTGGCATCGAGCAGTATGTGGAGAAATTCCAGCAAAGCAATGTCACTGCAATGAGAAACATTATAATGATGGTTGGTAGAAATGAAAACAGGAGTGAGTTGGGGACAGATACAAATTGATTATTCTTTAAACAATTTTACCACTTAGAATAGGAAAAAAGGCAAGGAAATCTTGCATTTAAATCTTGTGATTTAGGCAATCTTCTGCATAACCTCTGGATGTATGTTTAGGTTTTCTTCTTTCACATCCACATTTCTCATTTCTTACCATGCATGACAAAAGTGTTAATATAACATCTGTGTAAGTCTTGACATACTTCTTTTCCCCCATTTGTATATTATGATTTTGGAAATTTGGCTTGATAGCATTCTTTGATATTATTACTCTGCATTATAATAAGATAGTATTCACTTGGATCAAATTACACCCGTCAATGAAAAATTGATACCATTTAGGGTTACCAAATTTAATAATCGTATGTTAAGATTCTTTTTTTCTTAGTAAAGATGCATGTTGGTTGATTCAATATTCATTTGATTTATGAAATACGAGGAAAACCATAATAACGTTTAGCTAAAAGAACTGAGAGATGGAAGCACGTGATATATTATTGAAATTGAAGTTTTAATTATTTTTAGTGTATATGATATTATTTTAAAATGTAGATGACTATTTTTTCTTAGATAACTATTTTATTTATATAGTTTTTTGTGTTGAAGGTATATTTTTTACATAAAATATTATCGTTATTTTGGTGTTTTATTGATGCAATCAATATTAATAGACTTAAGAGATGGTATTACTGAAATATTCTTATTTACTATAGTTCAAAAATAATTAATATTATGAATGTATTTAGTTTCAAATTTAAAAAGTTAATTAATAATATTTTCTCTTTAAACGTTAATATTTAAGGATAACTTTGAAATAAAAATTACACAATAAGGAATCAATATCTCATATTTACAAATGAAAAATATTAAACTTCATAATGCTCAAACAAAAATTACCAGTTTTTTTTAATTAAATTGCATTGGAATTAACGTTTTAAAACATGCTTAGTTTAAAAAACTGCATAAATATATGGAATTAGAGTATTTCATTGGGATGCATATTAGTTTTATTTATACTTAATTTTAATTCAATTTTGACTGAAATTTGTAGTTTGACATGATAGTTAATATTTTAACTATTATTTATTAATATTATCACAATTTTAGACTTCTTTAATAGAATTTACAACAGTCAAATTATCTAATTCAATTCAAATCACTTTTACAACTATTTAGCTTAAGCTTTCAAGACACTAATTTTGGAAGTTATAAAAACTTATTTAAATTTTATTGAGGTCATAAGAAAACATGTGTTTTTTTTTATTTGCTTGCAGTTTTGAAATTACGAAAAACAAAACACCTTGCGTAAAGAACACAACACATTGATCTTCTTCACTAACGGTAACGGTAACCCTTTCTTCTTCTTCTTCTTCTCTCACTGTCAACCCTAATTCATTTCAATCCTTCAGTATCATGCACACATAAAATTTTGTTTGTTCCCACTTGTTATATCTATATCTCTATATAGGACTTAAGAGAAACCCGACACTATATTATTGCCTTTCGTGGATCATTGGCAAGTCATGTTTCGTGGATCATTGGCAAGTCATGTTTCGTGGATCATTGGCAAGTCATGTTTATCCTGTTTGCCAACAAACTGAGATTCAGATACCCTTTAAAAATCCCACTTTTAGGTCTCCTTTGTTGTTTACACACTCGTTCCTTGTGTCCTTATGTGAAACCCATCAATTGGAACACCTCCCACAGCTTCGTTCGAAACAACCCTCTCCTTTCTCTCTTAGAAAGGTGTCAGTCCTTGCTTCAGTTGAAGCAAATCCAGGCCCAGATGATCCTGACTGGCTTCATTAACGACAACTTTGCCGCAAGTCGTCTTGTTACGTTCTGTGCTTTATCTGAATCGCAGGCCCTTGAGTATTGTACCAAGATCTTGTATTGGATCCCAGAACCAAATGTATTTTCTTGGAATGTGACAATTAGGGGATTTGTGGAAAGTGGGGACTTAGAAGGAGCTGTTTTGTTGTACAAGAGAATGTTGCAATCTGGTGTTATGAAACCAGATAATCATACTCATCCTTTCTTGCTCAAGGCTTGCTCTTTCCCATCTATGAATTGTGTTGGTTATACAGTACTTGGACATGTATTGAAGTTTGGATTTGAATTTGATATATTTGTGCACAATGCATCAATAACTATGTTACTCTCGTATGGAGAGTTGGAGGCAGCGTATGATGTGTTCAACAATGGTTGTGTGAGAGACTTGGTAACATGGAATGCCATGATTACGGGATGTGTTAGAAGAGGGCTAGCTAATGAGGCTAAAAAACTCTATCAGGAAATGGTGGCAGAGAAAGTGAAACCAAATGAGATTACGATGATTGGGATTATTTCTTCTTGTTCTCAACTGCAGGATTTGAATCTCGGCAGAAAATTTCATCTTTATGTCACAGAACATGGCATTGAGTTGACAATCCCACTCAGTAATGCACTTATGGACATGTATGTCAAGTGTGGAGACCTGTTGGCTGCACGAATTCTATTTGATAAAATGGCACACAAGACCATTGTTTCATGGACGACAATGGTTTTGGGGTATGCTAGATTTGGTTTTCTGGATGTCGCTCGGGAGCTTTTGTATAAAATTCCAGAAAAGAGTGTTGTGCCTTGGAATGCAATCATCAGTGGCTGTGTCCAAGCTAAGAATAGTAAAGAGGCCCTGGCTCTGTTCCATGAAATGCAAATTAAGAAAATCAAACCTGATAAAGTTACCATGGTTAACTGTTTGTCTGCATGCTCACAACTAGGAGCACTTGATGTAGGAATATGGATTCACCATTATACTAAAAGGCATAGTATTTCTCTCGATGTTGCATTGGGCACTGCACTAGTTGACATGTATGCTAAGTGTGGAAATATTGCAAAGGCTCTCCAGGTTTTCCAAGAGGTTCCTCAAAAGAATTGTTTGACCTGGACAGCCATTATTTGTGGTTTAGCACTTCATGGGAATGCCTGGGATGCTATATCCTATTTCTCAGAAATGATCCGTAGTGGCTTAAGACCTGATGAGATCACTTTTCTTGGTGTCTTATCAGCTTGTTGTCATGGAGGTTTAGTTGAAGAAGGCCGAAAATACTTTTCCCAAATGAGCTTTAACTTTAATATAACTCCTCAGCTTAAACACTACTCGTGCATGGTGGATCTTTTAGGAAGGGCTGGTCATTTGGAGGAAGCAGAAGAGCTTATTAGAAATATGACAATAGCAGCAGATGCTGCTGTGTGGGGTGCTTTATTCTTTGCATGTCGTGTTCATGGTAATGTTTTAATAGGAGAGAGGGCAGCTTTGAAACTTCTTGAGATGGATCCTCAAGATAGTGGTATTTATGTTTTGCTTGCTACTATGTACAGTGAGGCAAAAATGTGGAAGGAGGCAAGGAACACAAGAAATATAATGAAGAAGAGAGGAGTAGAAAAGATTCCTGGTTGCAGCTCAATTGAAATCAATGGCATTGTGCACGAGTTTGTGGCAAAGGATGTGTTACATCCACAGTTTGAATGGATTTATGAATGCCTGGTTTCATTGACAAAGCAACTAGAGCTTCTTATGTTAAAATGTGAAATTCCTGCTTATGGAGATGAATTTGTTTCCTAAACTTGTCAGTTTGTTTTCTCTATTTCTTCTGCTCATTTTATTACAATCTTCCCTGGATAGCCTGTACCAACTTTTCATTCTACCAAGGGTGTCCTACCTTAGAAAATATATGTAAACACCATGAAGACATTTGATAGGTCTTGGAAGGTTTATGTCAGAAAAAATAGAAAGAACAGTTAGTAAGTGGTGGTTGGAGGAGTTAGGAGGAGTTTTATAGCAGTTAGCAGTAGTTTCTTTGTTAGTTATGTTTTGTTTGTCTTTTAAGGAGTTGGGGGTGTATTGTGTTGGTTGTGGAGTGTTTTATTTCTGAAACAGGATTTGTCCTGTGTAAGGGAAAGCTTTTCCCTTGACTGTTGTTGATTGCTTTCACAGTTTCCCATTCAATAAAACTGTTTTTCCCTTGTGAGAATTCATAAACTTGTTGTGATTATTGACTCTAAGATAGTATCTAGGTTACTTGATACCAAGAAACCTAACAATTTAGCCCAACCTGCCGGATCAAAAAAACAGTGAGAGAGAGTCATGGAGGGTAGATTAAGCATGTTGGAGAGGACAATGGAGAGAGGAATCTAGAGCCAATTTTCAAAGGATCAATGAAATGATGGAGGAATTAATGCGCAGAAGGAAAAATTTAGAAAGAGACTCTGAAGGAAGTAGAGGATCTATGAATGGAGATAGAGTGGGAAAAAGGAATGAGAATGACGAAGAATCGGAGGATGAAAGAAGAGGGAATCAGTGGGGATGGACGAGGAGAGAGAACTTCCCACATTTGAAGGAGGAGATCCTGTGGGATGGAGAACAAGAGCAGAAAAATTCTTCAAAGTTCAGGAGGTTACATCTAGAGAGAAAATCAGATTGGCCTTTATTAGTATGGAGGGAGTAGCCAGTCATTGGTTTCAATTTTGGAAGACAAAAACCAATAACCCCACTTGGAAGGAGTTGACGCAAGCACTTATTAGGAGATTTGGGGGAAAAGAAAGATCTTCAGTATTCAAAAAGTTGGCATCAATTAGGCAGAAAGGCGAAATAGAGGAATATATTCAAGAATTTGAAATGTTGGTGGGACAAGCAACTGAGTTGACGGAGGAACAATTAATGGGATACTTCTTTGTAGGTGTACATTCTAATATAAGAAGTCAGATTAGACCGCATAATCCTAAGGATCTCATGAGGGCCATGGAGATAGCGAGAGATGTGGAGGAAGCTTCAAAGGAGAATAGAATGGGGGGAGAGAACTATTAATAGAAGTGGAGGTTATCAAAATCGTTATCATGGTAGTGGAGGGGTGATCTCCAGGGTGGAAACTTTGAAAGGGACAAGGAACGAAATAGGAAGTTTCAATAATGCCAACATGTTTAGGAAGGAAGGAGGAACCATGATGGAATCCCGAGTTGGGAGTAATGACATAGGGAGTTGCCGAAACATGGGAATGAGGAATCTACCCTATCCTGAATACATTAGAAGAAGAGAGGAGGGGCGTTGCTTTCATATTGGGGGACCTTTTAGTCCGGGACACAAGTGCCCTGAAAAAAATATTAGAGTTCTCATTATGGGAGATGATGAGGAAGACATGGAAGAAGATGAAGAGGAGAAAAAACAGAATCATATGGATTTGTCAGTCTTTTCTGTAGGTGGGCTGACATCTTCTAATACTATGAAGTTACAAGGGGTGCTCAAAGGGAAGAAGGTGTTAGTTTTAATTGATAGTGGTGCTAGCCACAATTTTATTTCAACCAAGTTAATGGAGGAATTGAATTTGGAAGTAGAAAATACTCCTTCCTACACTGTTTGTTTGGGAGATGGGCATAAGAAGCATACTGTTGGATGTTGTCCAAATTTGCTTTTGCAATTGAAGGGATTGATGATTGAGGAAAAATTCTATCTTTTTTAATTAGGTGGAGTAGATCTATTTTTGGTAGTTTCGTGGTTGGCTACTTTAGAAGAAGTTAAGACTAATTGGAAGACTTTAACTATGAGATTTAACCAAGATGCGAGGGAAGTGAGAATTCAAGGAGACCCAACTCTAACAAAAAGAGTTATTACACCAGCGACATTATTGAAAGAAATTGAGATTGAAGTGGTTTCTTTGGTATGGAATATGGGCTGTACAGAATTAGAGGAGAGGGTGGATGAAGGTGAAACATTGCACCCAGAGCAGCAAACAAAGTTGGAGGACATTTTGGAAGATTTTGAGGATATTTTCCAAGAACCAAAGGGACTAACCTCCTAACCGGTCAATGAACCATCAAATCCGTGTCAAAGTAGGTGTGGATCCTGTGAATGTGAGGCCCTATCGTTATCCCCATTTGCTTAAAACAGAAATTGAAAAACAAGTATCTGAAATGCTAACTTCTGGAATCATAAGGCCAAGTAACAGTCCATATTCAAGCCCTGTTATGTTAGTGAAGAAAAAAGATGGAAGTTAGAGGTTTTGTATAGATTATAGGGCATTAAATAAGGCCACCATTCCGGATAAGTTCCTCATTCCAGTTATTGAGGAGTTACTAGATGAATTAAATGAGGCTACTTATTTCTATAAAGTAGATTTGAAGGCTGGATACCACCAAATCAGAATGGAGGAGAAAGATATTCCAAAGACTGCTTTCCGTACTCATCAAGGGTATTATGAATTCTTGGTGATGCCATTTGGATTATCTAACGCTCCTACCACTTTCATTCAATGCCTATGTGTATGCTAAACACACAAGGGATATTTTCTCCCAATCTTCTCTATTTCTCATATGGTATCTAGAGCACAGGAATAGTTCCAGTCAACTCCACGGTCTCCGGCACCTATCACTGTCGCCGTCGTCACCGCCGCCGCCGTCGCAGCCGCCGTCGCCGCCGTCGCGCCGCCGCCGCCGCCGCCGCCCGTCGCCGCCGCCGGAGTTCCAGAATCGACCGGCGACCACACCATCGGGATCGTCTCGGCCGGGCGACCACCGTCGCACGAAGATCGCGGCGATCGGAGAACCCACGCGCCGCCACGCGCCGCCGCAAGATTCGCCGCTGCCGCCGCGCTGCCGCCGCGCGTGCCGGCGCGTCGCCGGAGCTTTCCGCCGCCGATCAGCACCGCCGTGATCGCCTCCTCGCCCTCTTTCGGATCTGTGGTCGTTGCGTCAATCGGAGCACTTTGAATTTTTAGGGTTTCTCCCTCTCTATGGCGTCTTCCTCGTCTACAAACACCTCTGTTGGTGGCTCATCTTCTGATCCCTCAATATATACCAATTATGTGAATGTACACTTGTCCATTGACAAGTTAGATGGCACAAATTATGCAACATGGGCGTCCGACATCAAACTTTGGTTGAAGAGTCAGGGGTACTTAGATCATCTTACTCAAAATGTGACTATTGCTCCCATAGATGACACTTCCCGCTGGATGAAAATTGATGCTCAGTTATGTATTGTTATAAAGTCCACCATTCACTCCTCACTGAAACAAATGTTTCGATCCTATGAAACATGTTCAGAAGTATGGGCACAAGCGAAGTTGTTATACACCAATGACACTCAGCGTCTTTATGGTGTTTGTCAGGACCTATTAACTGTTATTGGTCCGCGCAATCCTGGTCCCATGGCAGATTATTTGGGTAAAATTCATGCCCTTCTTCATGACTTTAATGATATATTACCTCCTGCTTCCACTCCTGCTGAAGAATTGGAACAACGATCAAAGTTCTTCATGTTGTTGGCATTATACGGACTCTCTGATGATGTTTCTCATGTCCGTGATCAGATTTTGGGTTCTCCTGTCATACCCAACTTTACTTCTACTTGTTCTGCTCTTTTGCGTATACCGAGCAAACCCGTCACTGAGACATCCCCTCATACTGATGATTCCTCTGTTATGGCTGCTCAACGTGATGATCGAAGTCGGTCTCGCAAGCCAAGTAAAGGACGTCCAAAATGTGACCATTGTGGCAAGTTAGGCCACAAATTGATAGATGTTATGCTCTCCATGGACGTCCTCCTCGACCTGTAGCAATGGCAAATTCTGATCCACCTCCCCGATCACCGTCTGCAGACCATCCTACTTCATCTAATATCGTAGACAAACCTGCAATCTTAACGAATTTCTCAATGGTATGAGGATCATCAGCACTCTGGTTCCACTACATCTGCATCTGTTGCACGTACAGGTACACCTTTTGTTGGTCTAACTCACTCCTCTCGGACCTTGGGTCCTTGACTCAGGCGCCACGATCATATCACTGGTAACAAGTCCTTGTTTTCTTCCTTGTCATGTCCGAATAATTTACCCTCAGTAACAATGGCTGATGGGTCTAGAGTCTCATCTCATGGTATTGGTACTGTTAATATTTTTCCATCCATATCCATTGATCATGTACTTTATGTCCCTGGGTCTCCCTTCAACTTATTGTCCATTAGTCGTTTAACTCGTACTCTTAATTGTGTTATTTCATTTACTAAAGATTCTGTTTGGTTGCAGGACCGGAGTTCGAAACACATGATTGGCACAGGATGTGAGTCTCATGGCCTTTATCATCTCCGCCCTTCTCCACATGTTGGCGTTGTCATGGAGTCACCATCCCTTCTTCATGCTCAGTTCGGTCATCCAGTCTTGCCAAACTACAACAACTTGTCCCGAGGTTGTCCACATTATCAAGTTTGTCGTGTGAGTCTTGTCAGTTAGGGAAGCATACTCGTAGTTCCTTTCCTCGTAGTGTCTCACAACGGGCGTCGTCTCCCTTTTCATTGGTTCATTCTGACATTTGGGGACCTAGTCGTGTTAAGTCCATTTTAGGTTTTCAGTATTTTGTTACTTTTATTGATGACTATTCCAGATGTACTTGGTTGTTTTTAATGAAGAATCGTTCTGAGTTGTTTTCTATTTTCCAATCTTTTTTCAATGAAATAAAAACACAGTTTGGGGTTTCTATTCGACATTTACGTAGTGATAATGGCCGTGAATACCTTTCTCAACAGTTTAAACAGTTTATGGCTTCTCATGGCATTCTTCACCAAACCTCATGTGCTTATACCCCTCAACAAAATGGGGTGGCTGAGCGCAAGAATAGACACCTTATTGAAACAACTCGTACACTTCTGATACACGGTCAAGTACCCTCACGCTTTTGGGGTGATGCAGTTCTCACAGCATGTTATCTTATCAACCGCATGCCATCTTCCGTCCTAGATAACAAAATCCCTCATTCTATCTTATTTCCTCAAGACCCTCTGCATCCATTACCTCTTCGAGTTTTTGGGTCTACATGTTTTGTTCATGATTTTAGTCCTGGTCTTGATAAGTTGTCTCCTAGATCTCACAAATGTGTCTTCTTAGGATTTCCCCGGTCACAAAAGGGCTATAAGTGTTTTTCCCCATCTCTCAATCGTCATTTTATCTCTGCTGATGTCACTTTTGATGAGTCTTCTTTTTACTTTTCACATCTATCTTCTAGTTCTGTACCTCTCCCTGTTACTGTTGATATTCCTCTTGTCTGTGATCCTCCTGGTGATACTCCACCCCTTTTGTCTTCTCCTTCTTTAGACTCTCATTCACCACAGGCTCATCCTTCACCTCCACCACTTCAGGTTTATAGTCGCCGTAATTGCCTACCTCATGACTCACTTCCGGTGCCGCCTCATGTGTCTCCTCCGGCTCCAGCAACTGAGTCTGACTTGCCTATTGCCCTCCGTAAAGGTATACGCTCTACCCGTAACCCTTCCCCCCATTATACTGTTCTTAATTACCACAGATTATCTCCATCATTTTATACTTGTCTCTCATCCATTTCTTCTGTGTCAATTCCCAAATCTGTGGGTGATGCCTTAACTCATCCTGGTTGGCGTCAAGCTATGATGGATGAATTAAGTGCCTTACAGGAAAGTGGAACTTGGGAGCTTGTCCAATTACCATCTGGAAAGTCTGTTGTTGGTTGCAGGTGGGTGTATGCTATCAAGGTTGGTCCTGATGGTACAATTGATCGTCTGAAAGCTCGACTGGTTGCCAAAGGCTACACACAGATTTTTGGTTTGGATTATGGTGATACTTTTTCTCCAGTGGCAAAGATGACCTCTGTTCGCCTATTCATTGCCATGGCCGCTCTTCGACAATGGCCTCTTTACCAACTTGATGTCAAAAATGCTTTTCTCAATGGTGATTTGCATGAAGAAATTTATATGGAGCAACCGCCTGGCTTTGTTGCTCAGGGGGAGTCATCTGGATTGGTATGTCGTCTTCGCAAATCCTTATATGGCCTAAAACAGTCTCCTCGGGCCTGGTTTGGTAAATTCAGTTGTGTTGTTCAACAATTTGGTATGTCTCGCAGTGAAGCGGATCATTCAGTGTTCTATCGCCACTCGAGTGCTGGATGTATCTACTTAATAGTGTATGTCGATGATATTGTTCTCACAGGAAGCGACTATCTTGGCATCTCTCAGATGAAACAACACCTTTGTCATCATTTTCAAACCAAAGATCTTGGCAAACTTCGGTATTTTTTGGGTATTGAAGTAGCACAATCCAGTGATGGTATTGTCATATCTCAGAGGAAGTATGCGTTAGACATCTTGGAGGAAACAGGGTTAATGAACTGTAAATCTGTTGAGACACCTATGGACCCTAACATCAAACTCCTACCAAATCAGGGGGAGCCTTTCTCAGATCCTGAACGGTACAGAAGACTAGTTGGTAAATTAAACTATCTTACTGTTACGCGTCCTGACATTTCCTTCGCAGTTAGTGTGGTGAGTCAATTTCTAAACTCCCATGTGAAGACCATTGGGATGCAGTTGTTCGCATACTGAAGTATATTAAAAGATCACCTGGGAAAGGTTTGCTATATGGCCCTAACAACGATACAAAAATCGTTTGTTATTCAGATGCTGATTGGGCTGGTTCCCCTTCTGATAGGAGGTCTACTTCTGGATATTGTGTCTCTATTGGTGGCAACCTGATATCTTGGAAAAGTAAGAAGCAAAGTGTTGTGGCAAGGTCCAGTGCAGAAGCAGAATATAGAGCTATGGCATCAGCTACTTGCGAGCTTGTGTGGCTTAAACAATTGTTGAGTGAATTGAAATTTGGAGATGTCACTCACATGATACTTATATGTGATAATCAAGCTGCTCTCCATATTAGCTCTAATCCTGTCTTCCATGAGAGAACCAAACACATTGAAGTTGATTGCCATTTCATTCGAGAAAAAATCATATCCGGAGATATCATTTAATGAACACAGTCTTGAGGCAGTTTTTGAGGAGATGTGTACTAGTCTTTTCTGATGATATTTTAATTTATAGGAATTTATCGGAGGAACATAGGGACCATCTAAAGCAAGTTCTCCAAACATTGAGACAACAACAACTGTATGCCAATAAGAAGAAATGTGACTTTGGCAGGCTACAAATAAGCTATTTGGGACATGTTATTTCTAGAAAAGGGGATTCTTAGGGTTATCGGGGTATTATAGGCGGTTTATTAAGGATTATGGGAAGATTGTTAAGCCATTGACAAATCTCTTACGAAAGGGACAATTTGAATGAACTTCCCTAGGTAAAGCAGCCATGCAAACCCTTAAAAAGTCTCTCACAACAACACCATTGTTGGCACTACCTGATTTGTCACAGATTTTCCATCTGGAGTGTGATGCATCTGGAAAAGGTATTGGGGCAATTTTATCACAGAATAGAAGACCTATTGCTTATTTTAGTAAAGCCTTAAATGGTTCTTCCCTGTCCAATTCTATATATGAGAAGGAATTGATGGCTTTGGTTCTTTCTATTCAACATTGGAGACCATATTTGTTAGGGCAAAAACCTATGGTGCATATAGATCAAAGAAGTTTGAGGTATTTGTTGGAACAACGTATAACCACTCAAAATCAACAAAATTTGTTGGCAACGCCTTCCACCGTTAGGCTACCGTTCGGTCTTTACGGTCAATACCGTTCGGCCTCACTTTCCTCCTACCTTCTTTCTCCTTCTCAGATACTTTCAAAACCTTATTATTACCCCCTACCTTATACCGTAACACTTGAGGACAAGGTTGTTCAGACCCCTGGCAGTATTGATAGGTCTTGGAAGGTTTATGTCAGAAAAAATAGAAAGAACAGTTAGTAAGTGGTGGTTGGAGGAGTTAGGAGTTTTATAGCAGTTAGCAGTAGTTTCTTTGTCAATTATGTTTTGTTTGTCTTTTAAGGAGTTGGGGTGTATTGGGTTGGTTGTCGAGAGTGTTTTATTTCTGAAACAGGATCCTGTGTAAGGGAATGTTTTTCCCTTGACTGTTGTTGATTGCTTTCACTGTTTCCCATTCAATAAAACTGTTTTTCCCTTGTGAGAATTCATAAACTTGTTGTGATGATTGACTCTAAGATAGTATCTAGGTTACTTGATACCAAGAAACCTAACAACATCTTTCTCCCATCATACATCTTTTTACTGTTTACCCCCTAGTTTTTGTCCTTGCTTAAAGTTTCCTCCTTATGTTGGTCAAATCTCGTATGCAGCTCATGGCTTGGTTGTGATCTATTATCATTGCAAATCTTTAACGTGATTATGATGGATTTACTAATATGATTTCTATTATAATATTATTTAAGACTAACTTTTATGATTCTCCATGCTAAAAAACAGTCATATGGCACAGAACCAGAACCAACTATGGCAATCATTGGCCAGAACATTGATTCTAATGATGCCATGTACATTTTGGAGAATACTTGCATAGTTACGGTGTTGGACTCCAACTTAAATGACTTCATGACTTGGTTCTACTTCTAGACTCTACGGGATGAAGAGGTCAAGTTAAAGAAATTCTGAATGTTATGTATAAACTCATGGCTCTTGTATATTGGATTGTGGTCATGCTTGCATTTGAAAGCTTATGAATTTATCTGATCAATATACTGCATCAACAACACAAAATAAATATTGCTTTAAAAAATTTGTCCAAATCCAATTGCTGACGCTTTCTATTTCTGCTTCTTGGTTTCATATTATTGCTACCATACATGATTCACATGTCTACTCATGTTTGCTTCAATGCATTGTTCATTTTTTAGTTTTTTTTTTCCTGCTGCTTCTTTAGTAACATTTTTTTTAATATTAATATCAACAACTAAATTATTCTGCTGTTTCTGGCTCAGGAGGAGTAGGAAGAAAACTGATACTGTAAATTCTGTCTTGAAATTGACCAAAGAAAGTGGGAGCTGGATTCAATATAGGTTATCCATGTATTACTGCCAAAGTGGACAACCGTAAAATGGTATGGTGGGCAAAATCTTTGGTTGCTGCTACTACTGCCCCCAAACAAGACCCATTTTACTTGTGAATTGGGTTCAGGTCGTCTTAAGGCTCAAGCAGGTAAAACCCTTGTTTTAGGTCTTCAGGAAAAAAAAGGCTTCAAAAAATATTTTTTGGTACTAATTTAATAGATAATTTTACATAAGAAAAAGCTTGAAAAATAAATTTTAAATAAAATTGTGATACATTTTAACATAAATTATTTTATTAGTAAATAAAAATGTCTCATTTTAAGCCTCCCAAACCTTTAACCGCGCTTTATTGGATTGAACCATTGAGGTTTACTTGCAGTTATCTGTTCAATGACAGGCTTTCACACTAAGAGTTACCAAGAACTGCACAAATTCACCATGTGAGTTTCCCATCAGGAGGTTTATGAAACATGTGATGATTCTTTTGCACTGGTTGATGCTCTTCTACCGATTGCTATAACCTGCTGGAAGATTATCCATCATTGTGCATGGAAATGGTGACAACAAGTGTTGAATGAGAAAGCAAATGATATCTGATACTAGGATGTTTTGTCCTGACAAGTTGTATGTTTTGCATTGGCATGGCACGCAGAATGGCTTAAAAATACAGCAACCAATTCTTACCTTGTTAGCTGAGGTCAGCTATATGGATCAATTGACACCGTGAAACTTTGTGAAAAACTAAACTATCAATAAAAATCACTTTTAGCAAGGTCATTCTTAGTAGTTTCTTGTAATATTTTCTTTGCTTTTTCATTCCATTTAATTGGGTTATCTTCCATTTGATCCACTTCTTTTTTACTTTCAGTACCTCTTTTATTTGTTCAAGATACAATTGTTCTCTAGGCCGGAGACTACAGATTGTTAGTGTTGATTTAAACCTTGTCTTTTTGTGTCAAAATCCTGTGATATAATATATTTTTACTGCTCATATTGGCAAGTACAGGTATATATTCAGTTATTTTAAAAAAAATGTTTTTTAACTGTACAAAAATAAAAGTAATTAACTCTCATAATTAAACAGGTCTAGATTATATGATTTTATTTTAAAATAAAACCATAAAATAAACTTTTTATTAGATTTCTTTTAACATTTCATTTAATTAGTGTAAAACTATTAAATAAAACATTATAAAATTGATAATGCAAAATAAATAGTTAGAAATATATATAATATCAATACAGTTAACCAAAATAATAACTATAATAATTATAAAAAAAAATTAGTTTTTGATTTCTGAAATTTTACATAAAATTGAAAATGGTTCCTGGTCGTAACTTGGTCATTTTCTTTGTACTTTGAAAAACATTGATTTTGATATCTACTTTTCAACAACGTTAAAATTTATCATGCCTGACAAACGACGTTCCAACTCATTATCAAATATTGTGATATGTGTGTTGACACATATATCACACGTGTTGCTTTTTTAATTAAATTTTCTTTTTCAAAAACCATTACAAAAGAATTTGGACACAACAAAAGATCTTGTCCACAAAAAAATGTAACTAAATTAAGAAAGGGTAGGAGCAGAAAGACATGTGCTCTCTGAAAGAACTTGGACACAACAAAAGATCTTGTCCACAAAGACCTCCAAGAGTTGTGCTTCCTATTCACCGATCTACTCAACAAAAATAAGTCACAATACCTCCACCAACACATGTGCCTACTGATTAATCTACTCAAGAAACACAAGTCACAATACCTCCACCAACATATGTGCCTATTACTCAGGAATCTATTGTGCTTCCTTCTGATCAATGAACTCATCTTTAATTTGTAGAAAATGTTTGCACTTTCATTTTGAACACAATCTTTTAAATATCATGTAATGTTTAATGATCAAGGAACAATGTTTTATCAGTTTATTTTGGTGTATTTTGATAATGTAAGACAATGTTGTTATCGGGTTTCTTTCGATTATAAGACAATGTTTTATCATGTTTATTGACCATTGCGTATTGATGAGGTGATCATTCCTGTATGATGTTTATTGACCGTTGCTTTATGATGTTTCTTTTTCACTTTCTTTACCTTATTCACTACAAGTGATCATTCCTATATTTAATGAGCATTATAATTAAATAAATCAAATTAGACAGTATTAAACAGTAATCACTCACGTTTATAAATAAAACAGACAATAACATTACAAATAGCAAATTACAATACATAAACTTGTACTAAATCAACCAAGTTTCATCAACATTGATATTACAATTACATTACAAACACATATAACAAAGACTATCCTCATTAAAACCTTCAACCACTTTCCCAACATAACAACACTTTTCTCTAAACAAGCTAATTTCATCTTTTCAACATATGTTTCTTCCATCTTCATCAGACTTTCTTCCATCTTCAAGGAACTTCCACCCACTTCTTCATTTCTTGCACTTGCACTCCTTGATTCTACATTCACCGCATTTACTTCAAGAATTCCTTCTTCATTGCACCATTGAAAGAAGTTGCAGCTAACGAAATCTTCACTTCCACCTTGTTCAAGAAGAAAAAACACTCCCTCGTCAAAACCCAGAATAAAACTAACATTTCTGCTTCCATTAAACTTACCTTGAAGTTAGGGCAACCCCTGAATTTTTTGCCCTTGTTTTTAGGGGTTCTCGCAATGCGGAACACTGCATTGTGACCATAGAAGTAAGTGGGTTTTACACCCAACCTGCTACCATTGCCACTACTCTGTTGAAAGCCCCAACCCGTACATTTGCAAGACGAAGATGAAGGAGACATCCTCAGCTGAGTAGTGCTTCTGCAAGCTCTTCTTTCCTAAGACAAAGATGTATAAGACTTTGGATGTCACGGGTTCCCTTTGAATGTTAGGGCTATCAACAATAAAAAATTACTTTTCCACGTGGAATTGTTCATTCTACAACATATAACCAATTCAATTTAGGTTTAATCATTCAGGAAGTCCCTATTTTCGGGTAGAATCTCAATTTGGTCCTTTTCTTTCTGGGCGTCTCAATTGGGTCCTATTTTTGTGAAAATTGCAACAATTCGGCCCCTACCGTTAAATTGAGCTCAACGACGTCAGTCTCTGGTTGACGTGGCACGTTGGACTGACTTTTTAATTGACGTGGCGGGGCACCTGAGTCTCACGTGAATATTTGTATTTTTTTTAAAACAAAGAAATGGAAAGTAGGAATGAATGACACCAAGGGAGACCTCTATTTCCTGCAAGGCATGATAAACGATGGAATGAATGGCATACAGATCATGATCAGAAGACCTCAAGTAAAACAAAGCCTTCTCAAAATCCAAATGCGACATCGCAGACACAACCTTGTTCAACTTGTACTTGAAAAAGTTCCACTGCTGGACAAACTCCACATGTGGCTTCTACTTCAGCAGATTCTTTCCCCCACCATGAGTCTCGACGCTTTGAAGAACAACAATCGCACTAGTTATGCTATAATCCGAGTCAAAAATAGACACAGGCACAACCCTAACAAAATCTGGTGCAACCGTTTCGAATCCAAATACTCATAATCAAAGTATAATTATCAAATTAAAACCTACAGGTATACGAATTAATCGACCTCACAATAGCAAACGAGCAAATCGAACACTCTGAAACCTAATTCCATAATTCTTAAAACTCAACCTTTGATCTCCTAACAGCAATCCATTATTGTTGTTATTAGTCTCAAACCTAAAGCTCTTCTCGATCAATTTCCAATCGAGGCTGGAGCTAACCGTGCTATCGAAATCGCTGTGGATGTGGATGAACTGGACGGTGAGGGAATTCTCAAACGGAATAGGTATCCGGAGGGAGGGAGTGAGGAAGACATTGTAAGCAAATCAGTTGCGGGAGGCGAGGTCGGCGGCGCAAGCCTTTCTTGATTTGGGACGGCCGTGGACAGTGACGAGGGGGTGAAACTTGCCGCGGGGGATGACACTGTCATCGAAGATTGCGGGGCTGTAGTCAACCGGACCGGCGTGGAGGTCGATCCAGAAGTAGCGATCTCCAGAGGTGAAGAAGGTGTCGGAGCATTTGGTGAAAGCGGGGGAGGATTCTCAGGGGGAGTAGGTGTAGGCGTAGGGTTTGGGATCCATGGAGTTGAAGAAGTTGGTGGTGTGTTAGAAGAGATGGGTGATGTGTTATTCATTTCTTTGTTTCTAAAAAAATACAAATATCCAGCGTGCCTCGTCAACCAGAGACTGTCGTCGTTGGGCTCAATTTAACGACAGGGGCCGAATTTCACAAAAATAGAACCCAATTGAGACACCTAGAAAGAAAAGGACCAAATTGAGATTCTGTCCTAAAATAGAGACTTTCTGAATGATTAAACCTTCAATTTAATACGCAATGTCACGCCATTTAAAAAAATACACCTCAACATCTCTCAACGTCGCCTGTCAAAACTTAAAGGACAGGGCAAAATTGACTCAATTTTATAAATATATGAATCCAATTGAGACAATTTAAAAAACGAAGACTCACTTAAGATTTTCCAACAAATATGAGGACGATGCAAGAATTTAAACCTATTTTTTAATAATTTTTTTAATAAATACTTATTTTGATTTTAGGTTATTTAAGTAACATTATTTGAATAAATCATAATATATTCAAAGATATTATTTATTTTGAAACATTCGTTATAATTTTATTTTTAAAAAATGTTTGAAAAAAAGGAATATTTTATTTCACTTCGACACTAACTCTAAATTCTTGGTAATTGAGACAACTTTACTTTTTCTAAATTTTAAAAACGATTTTTTAGAAATAAAAATAAAAACAGAAGTGATTTTCTTAAACTATGGAAGTCCTTCAGTCACTCATTTTTTGTATGTATAAAACAACTTGTAAATAAAAAGTCAAATATATAATGAATATAAAAAACTTATTCAAAGTGTAAAATCTCATTATTTGTTTAAATTCTAATTTTAAAAAAATTCAAATACATACAACAAATTGAAGAATAAAATACTTTTGGACTTGAGATTTATTCAAAGTAAAATGAAATATTAAATATAAATTTAGTATAGTCCGATTTAGTTTTAAACATAAGAATAAAACATCAGAAAATATCGAAGTAATTTTTTTTTCTTTTTTCAGTGTTTTCTATTAATAATCAATTTAATTTTCAAAATTTTATTCAAATCACTTGAGCAATTTGAAGTGTTTCTGCACCATGAACCTATGATTTATGTCAATTTTGACTCTTCTGTGATCAGAAAAAGTGAGAATCTGAAGAAAGAAGAAGAACATGGTGGAAGGTAGAGAGTGAGAGTGGGAAGCATGGAAGTGGGTATGCTTCCAATCTCAGCTTCTAAGAGAGGAAAACTCTTGGCTGCTGGTTACACCACTCTCGATGCCATTGCTCGTGCCTCCGCCTCCCACCTTGCTCGAGGTTTTCCTTTCAATTTCAGTTCTTAACCCATTTTTCATTTTTCAATTGGGTATGCTTTTATGTTAAAATATATTTCTCTTTTCTTCACCTACCCTCAATCTCTCTTTCACAGATATTGAAGTTTCTGATAGTGAAGCCTTGGAAATTCTGAATCTTGCTGCCAAAACTGGTGTTTTGGATAGACCAAATGGGACTCAAACTACTGTTGTTGGTGGTATGTATTGTGTTAATTTCTATTAGGCTATTTAGTAGTTCTTTTGAGTAATAATTAAAATTGTTTACTTTCATGTATGCATATAAACCATCTTTGCTTACCTCTTTCATTCTCATGACTTTGGATATGAACTGGTGAAGTGATGATGTGGACTACATTGGATTTCAATTTGGCCGCCATTTGGTTGTGAATTTGTGTTGGAAGTAATGTGTGAAGAGGTTACGGATGTGTGTTACTCGGTTGTGCAGTTGGAAATTATGTGTGGTCCTAGTGTCGTATGATTCTTATAGCGACCTCCTAGTGGGAATAGTAGTTATACCAAAAGCATTTTCAATCTATGATATCAAGTTTTTTCAAGGTGGAATGTGATGTGTATTAAGAATCAGGCTTATGAAATTTGGGAAGACTTAGAAGCAAGAAGCAAAAGCTTTCATTAAAATAATTTTTGGAGCTTCCTGCCATGTGAAAAGTGCTGATGGAGGAGTTTTACAGACAAATTGTTGTGGTGAGACAATTAGTTTTCCTACACAATAGCTTAGCTTTAGATAGTTTGTAAAATTATGTATTAGATAGCATCTCATTTGAGGAAACATCCCCTTGTTACTATGCTTATTTAATGGGGGGAAAATCAAAGAGCTATCAAGTATCTTCTATGCTCAATGAAAAAGCAAGTAGACAGTCTATTCATTTGGCAATAAGTGCTTTGGTTTTACTTGATAATCTCTTATGATTGATGTATTATTTTGTTTAGTGTTATGTGAATTGAATTCAGTCCAGTGTATTCAACAGAGCATGATTCCCTCAAACACTTAAAGTTTTTTTCTTGTTTTCCTTTTCCCCTTTGTGTTTTTTGTGTCATGCAGGTGGTCAGACTGCCTGGGATATGCTCAATGATGAGAAGTTTTCTTCTTACATTACCACATCTTGTGTGGATCTAGATAACATCCTTGGCGGAGGAATTAAGTGTAAAGATGTCACTGAAATAGGTTAGGCTTCGTCAAAGAGTATGAAGTCCATAATCGTGATTTCAAAGAAAATATGGGGCCTGGTTTATTTAGGGTTTTTTCACTTGAATGGATTTAGGGGAGATTGATTGTATGAATTTGAGAGGATTTGAAAATCAAATTTTTTTGTTGTTTATTTGAGTGGATTTGGAGGTAGGTGAGAGTGGATTTGGAAGTAAATTTTTTTAATTTGTCACATCAATCAAATCCTACACTAATTCTCACTTCCAAATTAACTCTCACTTACCTCGAAATTCACTCAAATAAACAACAAAAAATTTATCTTCAAATATTCTCAAATCCACTCAATCATTCTCCCCCAAATCCATTCAAGTGAACAAAGGGTTAAGCTTTTTTCACCAAAGAATCACTTCTAAAAAAGATAATCACCTTTTTTAGTTTCTTAAGTTTTTGTTCCAAAATAATCAGAAGCGGACTTGATTAAAAAAGTTTTTATCATAAGAAGTTATTTAAAAGTTAAAATAACTTCTCATAAATCAGTTACTTTGTAAAAAAAGTGATTATTCTGGTTGTAAATAAACATGAATTAACTTCTACATTTTCTAATTCTCTGAAAAATAATCACCAAATTATTTTATAGCAGAAACCTTTTTTTAATCTTTAAGAAACTAGCTCATATATTACTTGTTCTGTTGCATGCATGAATACCTTGTAGTTTGCTTTCTTTCTTCCCTTTTCTGGTTGTAATATAATTCTTTCTTTCTTTAATTAGGTGGAGTTCCAGGTATTGGTAAAACACAAATTGGGTATTATTTGTGATTCCAATTTTCTAGATCATGTTGCTATTGTTCTTTTCCATCCTATATTGTGAAATGTTTGGTTATTTTGTAATATTGAGTGCTATGTATGTTTGCAGGATTCAACTTGCAGTAAACGTTCAGATTCCTCAAGGATACGGTGGCCTAGGTGGGAAGGCAATATACATTGGTAAGAGCCTTAATAAGATTCTAATATTCATTCAGCATTTGATGCAGACCATTCATTGCACTTTGTTAGTATATAATCTCATACAGTTTGTTATATCTGTTAATTTAACAGATTTCTCTCCTCTCTCTATATATTTTGTATCCTTTTTTCAATGATCAATAATACAGTTCTTTCTTCCCTCATCTCTTTATCTTACACACTTCTTGCGCCAATGGATACTTAGACACAGAAGGAAGCTTTATGGTTGAACGAGTTCTTCAAATTGCTGAAGCATGCATAGAAGACATGGCTGAATATAGCAACCACTTCCACAAAGATTTGCAAGCTTGTGAAGTTAAAATGCACCCTAATAACATCTTGGAAAATATATTCTATTTTCGTGTTTGTAGCTACACCGAGCAAATTGCCTTGATAAATTACTTAGACAAATTCGTCATGGAGAATAAAGAAGTAAGGGTACTATTTCATCAATTGAGTAGATATTTTTTTCAATAAACATGGTGAAGATGATACTTAACCTCATATGTTGCATCAATTGTAGACAAGGGCAATACTCTTGCTTTCACTTTCTTTCCTTTTGCTTTTAACCATTTGTTCTGTTACACCTTAACTAATCCATTGTGATCTGTTTTTACATACATAATTCCAGGTAAAGATCATCATTGTTGACAGTGTTACTTTCCACTTCCGCCAAGACTTTGAAGATATGGCTCTCAGGACTCGATTACTCAGTGAAATGGCTTTGAAGTTCATGAAGCTTGCTAAAAAGTTCTGTTTAGCAGTAAGAATCAATGCAAGATGTATTTTTTCTTAACCTAATCATTGGTAGCAGCTGAAACACGCCAATGCAATTTATGTATATCAAGTGTAAAACTTGCAGTGACACTTAAACACCAAGTTAGTAGATAGGTCAAATGGGGTGTTTAGCTAAAGCAAGAGAATATAAAACATAAGACAATGAACAGTTACTTGATTATGTGTAAGATAGGAGTGATGGTATTCTGTTATTCAATCATCCACCTATTTGCCTGAATCTATGGATTTGGATTTGTTCCAGTGAGCGTTGTACCATGGAATTTTCCCTGCTTCCTTGCTTGACTTAATGTCCATTCCTTGTTTTTCTTTATGTTCTTGTTTTCATCCTCCTTAGTTTCCAACTGCAAATGTGATTTTCTGGCAGGTTGTTATGCTGAATCAAGTGACAACCAAGTTCATTGAAGGTTCATTTCAATTGACCCTTGCACTAGGTAACTGTTGTTTCATCTTGCACATCTCACTTGAACTTTTAGCTTGTATGAATGACCAATATCTTTTTTGTCCCATCATTGAAGAAGTTTGTTGTTTATGCTATACTGAACAGGAGATAGCTGGTCACATTCATGCACAAATAGGATAATATTATTTTGGAATGGCAATGAACGACATGCATTTATTGACAAGTCCCCTTCTCTTAAATCAGCATCAGCTCCATATTCTGTGACCAGTAGGGGCATACGAAATTCTACTTCAAGCTGCAAAAGGATCAAGATGATGTGACCTTTCGAGTAAGATAGTCTATAACTCAACCTTCCTCACCCTTTTTGCTAATCCCCTTGTAAAATTTTTGGACACAACAAGAATTATACAGCATGTTTCACCCTTTTTGGCTTTCCTACAGTGCTTGTTTTGTGTTTTGATTGGTGTTATAGATAAGGCTCATCTGAATTGAGTTTGTGTTGAAGTGAACAAATAAGGGGTACCTACCTTTGATTTAATCTAAGTGCATAATGATCTTTACTTACTAAAATTTAATGAGTAGATTCATAACTACTTTCTCACTTTCGAGATGTACTTACTTTAATGTTTTTCCTTGGAATTATATTCATTATGAAAAAACTATTCAGATTACAGACTAATTAACCCCATTTAATTTGCTTCTTCTAAATAAATGGTTTGATTACATTGTACTTGTCAATAATGACCATCTTATAAATATATTATCTAAGTTTGGTTTTTTCTGCCTATTTTACCATTATATTTATATGTTTTAATTTTGAATACTTTACTGATCAATTAAATATGTAATAACATGCAGACATGCCATGAAAACAGTTAAAAGAAATAAAATGACATTATTTCAGTGCTGTTTTTTTTTTTGTTTTTTTTCAAAACATGATTTTTCTAACCTTTTTGTGACATCTCAGGAAAACTTTGTGAAACGATGACAGTTGAAAGATGCCAAAATAGGCAAAATTGAAAAAAATGATAAATATACTGAAAAATAATTTGGATGGTAAAATTTGGATGATAAATATACTGACAAATGAAGGATTCAATATTTAATTATACCTCAAAAATAAGATTACAAATAGGTTAATGTTCCATCCTTTGATGCTGCCACTGGAATCAGCAGTTGTATATGAATATACGTGTATGTACAAAGAAAATACTCCTATTCATATGAAAATGAAAATTGAAAATTTTAACTACAAAATGAAGATTAATGGTGATTTATCATGTTATGTCAGTCATTCAGTTTTCTTATTTATATTATTTTTTTTTCTATCACAATTTAGATATTAGGTGTTTATGTATGTTTAAAATGTCTTAGATGGTTAAGAGTAGCAATTATGGATAACTAATATACAGTCACTCTCATCCATCCAGTAACCAAAACGTTTTTTTAAGGACAAAACAAAATCATAGTAAAAGTATTGAAACTCAAAATGAACATTATTATTTTAACAATGATTTCATTTTGATTTTCATGAGAAATATTTGTATGATGGATATTGAAATTACTATTTTGATTTTACTGAAAAATATTTATATTGTCTAGGTAAGTATAAATATAAATATAGATAATATTTAATATTTTAATCCTTTGTACATTTAATCCTTGAAAACATCGTATTTTTTTTGTTTGTGATATATTTTTAGAAAAAGTATAATTTATTTAATTTTTTTAGAGAAAACATTCTTGATTTTTTTTTTGTCTTTTTAAGATTTAAGACATGAAACTTAAATATGTGCAACACTAAACACAAATTTAGTCCCTAGATTTTGAAAGTTTGTTTATAAGTTAATAAGATGATATATGAATGAAAAGGAAGAGAAGATAATAAGAAGCATATGGTATAATCGGAAGTTATTAAAGAGAGAGTAAACAAGATAACATTGTCATGCCATTTGAAGAAGTTCTATTATAAGAGTTGTTGAAATCGTCACTTGATCAAAGGATCTAAGACAAAGAAAGAAGGAAAATAAGTGTAATAGAAGCTATTTAAAAATCACTTTGTCATTCAATAATTTGAATTAGGAAGTGGATATAAGGGAGAGTAAGTGGATGGATTTCAAGAGATGGAGAGAGAATTGTGGTATTATTTAGATGAAGGGATTTGAATGAAAACTTAGATGAGAGTTTGTGAAAGATGTGATAAGTGTGATAAATTAAAAAAAAATGTTTTAATTGATAAAAATAGATGATTACCAATTTGCCTTTATGTAGAAATTTAATATTAATTTAAATTTAAGTAATGGAAATTATATTAAAATGAAATTATAATTATTAATAATGAAAAATTAAAATTGAAAAAATACGAGAAAAGTTTATAAAATGGGTTTGTTAGAATAAATTTGAAATGCATTTTCTTAAATAATAATTTGTATATTATTATTTAAATTATTGTTAACAAAAAAATATATTCAATTTGACATAGTAAATAAAAAGTAGAAAGTTTCTCAAAGTGACTGTCACCACCTGTCATTCACCACAAGTAGAAAGTTTCTCAAAGTGAGCATCTGTTCTACCAAGGTGTTCCATGAATCCTTCTAGTCGTGTTGTGAGCGATGAAAATTGATAATCAACCATGAGAGATTTTCTTTTGGACCTGTCAGACGACGAGGTCTCAACAGATGGTGCAAAAGGAGTAAATGGCATTGATGGCGTCAGTCCAAAGTTATATGAATCCACATGAGGAAGTGGTGGTGGTGTTGGTTGTGACACTTGATGATGTTCACGTAAGTTAGTGATGTAATCCATCTGGTCATTCAAATCCATGTTGAACATTTGCATTTGTACCTCTTTTTTTTCTCTATGGGCTGTCCGGCACCTGGTTCCGTAGTGCGATCAGACCCCCACAACTCCTTCATTAAGTTCTAATATTTTATGGAATTCACTATCAATTTCCCAAAGCTTGGCTTTGCTTGAAATTGATTGATCAAAATAAAGTAGTTACAAACTCTTTGTTTTCAGTGATAGAATGGATAAATTAATGTTGAATGATTACCTTAATCAAGTCACTCTAAACTTTGTTTTCAGCTTCGAAGTGCTTTGTTGATTCATTCCAAAAAAACTCACTTAACCCAACAAATAAGTCATGGACCTCGCGCCACTTATTCGTAACAACTTTTTGTGTATTTTTTTATATTATTCTTATTTAAAATGCACTAAAATAAATTAGTGGAGATTTTAAAAAATGTTGTTGATGTTTGGGATGTCGAACTCTCGTCAACACTATTACCCAATTGAACTTCATCTACCATAACAGATAACAGTCAGAAGTCTATATCCTCCATCCATTTTGTGAATTCACGACAGATGAGTCTGAGACAATACCTTTTCCCTATTAATGATTACCTGTCAAAAATCTAAAAATCATGATATGATATGAAATCAAACTAACTTTTAAACCACAAATTGCAAAATTCCATACAATTCCAATAAAAAAATAAAATTAGTTCAAACACTTTAATTGTTTTCATAATCTCTCTGCATTTGATTTGTTATTTCATCTCTAATGTTACAACCATGTTTATAGTTAACTTCATGATCTTGAGTTTTTGAAAAATATTTGACTTGTGCAAAGTGTTAACATCTTTCACAAACATGACAACAATGTAATTTCAAATAAAAGACAAAGATATTTTGGTCTTTGAATGAAGTATGTACATTAGCATAATGATGAATCTATTCTAATATGTGTGGATGAATTTATAATTTCTCTTACAAATTCGTACTTTTAAATCACTTAAATTAGTGAAAATAAACACATAGATCAATCGTAAATTCGTCTTTTTATACGTGTAGAAGCCTTGCATTTGCAAAAACAAACATAACATAAATTTTTTTTACATACAAAATGAACTACTATTTATAGCATTGATGTGCTCAAACGCAAAAACTAAATGAATCATACATTATACAAATGTAATGGAAATCTACATATGATAGTCTAAAAGATGTGGCCAAAAATTATAAAACTAAAGGAGGGAATATTTAAATTCCAAAATTGAAATTAAATATTAGGGAATCTTCATTGGCTAAATATTTTATCTTTCAATTTTTTGTTCTTTATAAATACAAAAAATTATTTTTTAATAATAATTTCACTCTTAAAAATGAGTTGTCTTACAGTGGCTATTTGAGTGTTAAAAAAATCATTTTCGAAAAAATTGTTGGACCCAAGGAAATAATCATTAGTATTGATAATACAAATATACATAGAATTTGGTATCACTAAGGAAGTTGTTTGTAAGACCCATAGAAAAATCAAAATAATTTTATGAATGTTGTGGTTTTGAATAATTAATTATGGTGTGCATTCATATGTAAGATAAATACTATTATTTGTATTTTGTCCACCATTTTGTTTAGCTTGATTGTCTTGTATTAGTTATTTAAATTTAATGCAAATTGTGTGGTCCATGTTTGATCAAAGGAGGGTCATAAATAAAATAAAATAATAATGTGAAAAGAAGAAGAAGACAAAACTTGAATTATGGAAATTGGCTTTCCGTGAAACATGAGTGCAAGGCTTTCAATCATGGGTGTAAAAATTTCTTACATGGGACCCTTCATTTTCCATTATTTTCTTATGGAATGATTGCTAAGCCAGCTGCCAAAGAGAATTTATTTCTCCTTATATAGCACCTATACGGCCAGAAGAGAGGGCAAGAGAAATAAGATTTAAGTTACAAAATACTTTTACATTTGAGAAGGAGAGCAAGCAAGGGTGGTGGTCTAGGTGTATCAAGAGTGAAGAATTTCTTGCAAGGAGAAGAGGTAGGGGAGCTAATCCTTTCTTGATTATGATCATGAATATGAGTATGAATGTGTTAAAATTTGGTAATGGTAGTTATATATTGACTTGTGTAAAATTTGGTTTTCAAGATTATAATTTCTTATTTTCGAGTTACTGTGGTGAAAAAATTCTATTAATTGTTTTCACCGTTGGATTTAGCTAAAATTTTAGTATGTGAATCCTAAGATCTATTACTAAACTTTGACCGTTCGGATTTGAAAATAGAAGTCTGTAATTGGAGAAATAAATCCTGCAAGATTGAGTAAATTAGTTACCCCTGTAGTTCTGTTACTGAGTTGTCTCGGTATAATATTGATTCTGACCTATTGGACCGATAGATCAACCTCAAAATTTGATATATGATTCTTAGGACATATTAATACAATTTGACCGATCGGATTTGTAATTGAAGGTCTATGTTTAGAGAAAGAAATTTCGAAAGTGTGAAACAATCGGATGAACACTGTATTGCTGTTCTTAAGCTATCATGGTAAATATTTCATATATATTTCATCTACCGTTAGATTGAGCCCAAACTTTAGTATGTAGTTCATAAGACATATTAAGTGATCTTGACCGTTCAGATTTGGAATTAGATGTCTGTGTTTAGAGGAATTTATTCCGCATTTTGAGTTAAACCGAGAACCACTTAAATTTCTGTCGCTGAGTTACCTCGGTAAAACCTCCATATCTACTTATTTAGCCGTTGGATTATCCTGAATTTTTAGTATGTTGTTCCTAAGAGATAGTGGCATACTTCGACCGTTCGAATTTTAGATCGGAGTTACAGATTTAGAGATATTAATTTCGTACCTTCTCAGGGATCTCAATACTATTTAATTTATGTTTTTGGATCATTTATACAAAATTGATGATTTCCGCCTCATTAACCATTGGATTGGACTGAAAAGCTTACCATATGATCTAAACATGTTGTTGATTAGTTTGATTGGTTCAGATCGTCGATAAATAATATATTGAAAAAGGTAATTTGGTTAATTTGTGCTACTTTGTTAAGTAGGCAGAATTGAAACTGAGATATGTTGATTGGTTATTATGTACTTGTTAAGCATGATTGGTTTGGGATTAGTGGTTGAGATGGCCTGTGATTGGTTATGAATAATATGTTAGGAAAATGTAATTTGGTTAATTTGTACTACATTGGTAAGTAGACAGAAGGGAATTGAGAAAAGTTCACCGGTTTTCTTATGCTTGTTGAGTATGATTAGTTTTGGATGGGTTGTGGTTGATTATGAATAATTTGTTGAAATAATGTAAATGATGTTGGTTTGCGCTACTTTGGTAAGTAGGCGAGTAGATGTTGGGTCTGCGTTACTTTGGTAAGTAAGCAGGGTGATTTGCGCTACTTTGATAAGTAGGCAGGATGAGATGATGAATGAAGAGATAAAAAGAACGATATAAATCGGGCTACTTTGATAAGTAGGCAGATTAACTATACTGTGCTACTTTGGTAAGTAGACAGTATTGTCTTGCTGCGCTACTTTGGTAAGTAGGCAGAAGAATTTGTTTTGTGCTACTTTGGTAAGTAGGCAGAAGATCTTGTTTTGTGCTACTTTGGTAAGTAGGCAGAAGATCTTGTTTTGTGCTACTTTGGTAAGTAGACGATATCACCTTATTGTGCTACTTTGGTAAGTAGACAATATCACCTTGTTGTACTACTTTGGTAAGTAAATAATAAAAATCACCCAAGTGTAGTTAATCTGCCTACTTATCAAAGTAGCCCGATTTATATCGTTCTTTTTATCTCTTCATTCATCATCTCATCCTGCCTACTTATCAAAGTAGCGCAAATCACCCTGCTTACTTACCAAAGTAACGCAGACCCAACATCTACTCGCCTACTTACCAAAGTAGCGCAAACCAACATCATTTACATTATTTCAACAAATTATTCATAATCAACCACAACCCATCCAAAACTAATCATACTCAACAAGCATAAGAAAACCGGTGAACTTTTCTCAATTCCCTTCTGTCTACTTACCAATGTAGTACAAATTAACCAAATTACATTTTCCTAACATATTATTCATAACCAATCACAGGCCATCTCAACCACTAATCCCAAACCAATCATGCTTAACAAGTACATAATAACCAATCAACATATCTCAGTTTCAATTCTGCCTACTTAACAAAGTAGCACAAATTAACCAAATTACCTTTTTCAATATATTATTTATCGACGATCTGAACCAATCAAACTAATCAACAACATGTTTAGATCATATGGTAAGCTTTTCAGTCCAATCCAATGGTTAATGAGGCGGAAATCATCAATTTTGTATAAATGATCCAAAAACATAAATTAAATAGTATTGAGATCCCTGAGAAGGTACGAAATTAATATCTCTAAATCTGTAACTCCGATCTAAAATTCGAACGGTCGAAGTATGCCACTATCTCTTAGGAACAACATACTAAAAATTCAGGATAATCCAACGGCTAAATAAGTAGATATGGAGGTTTTACCGAGGTAACTCAGCGACAGAAATTTAAGTGGTTCTCGGTTTAACTCAAAATGCGGAATAAATTCCTCTAAACACAGACATCTAATTCCAAATCTGAACGGTCAAGATCACTTAATATGTCTTATGAACTACATACTAAAGTTTGGGCTCAATCTAACGGTAGATGAAATATATATGAAATATTTACCATGATAGCTTAAGAACAGCAATACAGTGTTCATCCGATTGTTTCACACTTTCGAAATTTCTTTCTCTAAACATAGACCTTCAATTACAAATCCGATCGGTCAAATTGTATTAATATGTCCTAAGAATCATATATCAAATTTTGAGGTTGATCTATCGGTCCAATAGGTCAGAATCAATATTATACCGAGACAACTCAGTAACAGAACTACAGGGGTAACTAATTTACTCAATCTTGCAGGATTTATTTCTCCAATTACAGACTTCTATTTTCAAATCCGAACGGTCAAAGTTTAGTAATAGATCTTAGGATTCACATACTAAAATTTTAGCTAAATCCAACGGTGAAAACAATTAATAGAATTTTTTCACCACAGTAACTCGAAAATAAGAAATTATAATCTTGAAAACCAAATTTTACACAAGTCAATATATAACTACCATTACCAAATTTTAACACATTCATACTCATATTCATGATCATAATCAAGAAAGGATTAGCTCCCCTACCTCTTCTCCTTGCAAGAAATTCTTCACTCTTGATACACCTAGACCACCACCCTTGCTTGCTCTCCTTCTCAAATGTAAAAGTATTTTGTAACTTAAATCTTATTTCTCTTGCCCTCTCTTCTGGCCGTATAGGTGCTATATAAGGAGAAATAAATTCTCTTTGGCAGCTGGCTTAGCAATCATTCCATAAGAAAATAATGGAAAATGAAGGGTCCCATGTAAGAAATTTTTACACCCATGATTGAAAGCCTTGCACTCATGTTTCACGGAAAGCCAATTTCCATAATTCAAGTTTTGTCTTCTTCTTCTTTTCACATTATTATTTTATTTTATTTATGACCCTCCTTTGATCAAACATGGACCACACAATTTGCATTAAATTTAAATAACTAATACAAGACAATCAAGCTAAACAAAATGGTGGACAAAATACAAATAATAGTATTTATCTTACATATGAATGCACACCATAATTAATTATTCAAAACCACAACATTCATAAAATTATTTTGATTTTTCTATGGGTCTTACATTCACCCCAACTCCAAAAATTTTCGTCCTCGAAAATTAAGATGTTACCCAAACAAATGAGGGTATTCTTTTATCATATAATCCTCTAGCTCCCATGTCATCTCCTGGGTTTCCTCGTTCCAAAGTACCTTCACTGTACGAATTTCCTTTCCCCGTAACTTCTTTGTTTGAACTTCTAACACTCTTACTGGCATCACTTCGATAGTAAGATCTTCACGCACTTGAATGTCATCTGTTTCCAAAACATGAGTCGGATCAGAGACATACTTCCTCAGCTGCGACACGTGGAACACATTATGCAAGTTCGCCAACTGTGGTGGTAATGCTACCTCATATGCTACTGGTCCAATCCTCCTAAGAATATCGTAAGGACCAAGAAACTTTGGTGACAACTTCCTTGATTTAATAGCCCTACCTATGCCGGTAATCGGTGTCACACGTAGAAACACATGATCTCCTTCGCTGAATTCAAGAGGTCTTCTTCTCTTGTCTGCATAAGATTTTTGTCGACTTTGTGTTGCACGCATCCGGTCTTGTATCAACTTGACTTTTTCTGTCGTTTGCTGTAATAACTCGGGACCTACTGAAATTGTTTCTCCATCCTGAAACCAGCACAAAGGTGTCCTGCACCTTCTCCCATACAATGCTTCATACGGTGCCATTCCAATGCTTGCATGAAAGCTGTTGTTGTATGTGAATTCCACCAAAGGCAATACCTCACTCCAACCTCCCAAGTGATCCAATACACACGTTCTCAGCAGATCTTCCAATGACTGAATAGTCCTTTCAGTTTGTCCATCTGTTTGAGGATGATATGCTGAACTCATTCTTAACTTTGAACCCAAAGCCTCTTGCAATTGCTGCCAGAACCTTGACGTAAACCTTGGATCCCGATCTGAGACAATGCTATTTGGTACACCATGCAATCTCACTATTTCCTGAATATACAACTCTGCCAATTTCTGCATTGACATTCTTAGGTTGATTGGCAAAAAGTGAGCACTTTTCGTCAATCGATCAACTATCACCCAAATGGAATCATGACCCTTCAATGATCTTGGTAAGTGAGTTACAAAGTCCATCGAGATGCTGTCCCATTTCCATTGGGGAATATCCAAATGTTGTAACATTCCACCTGGCCTTTGATGTTCTATCTTAGCCTTCTGACATACCAAACAAGAAGATACAAAATTTGCCACATCCTTTTTCATCCCACTCCACCAGAAAGATTCTTTCAAGTCTTTGTACATCTTAGTCATACCGGGATGTATGCTAAGACGACTCTTGTGTCCTTCTTCTAGAATCATCTTCTTCAACTCATCCTTTGCTGGAATGCAGACTCTATTTTTAAAACGAATAATACCATCTAATCCCAAATTGAAGTCTTTAGCTTGATTCGTTCCCAACAATTCCACCGTATCTTGTAGACATGTGTCTTCCTTTTGTCCCACTTTGATCTTTTCCAAGAAATCATTTGTGATCTTTAAATGACAACACCAAAGGTGATCTTGGCTCAACTTCAATCCCAAGTTCATATCTCTGAACTTCTCTATTAACTCAAACTCCTTCACCATCAAAGCTGACATATGCATTCGCTTCCTACTCAAAGCATCGGCTACAACATTTGCCTTCCCTGGATGGTACTGTAACTCAAAATTAAAGTCCTTCAAATACTCCATCCATCTTCTCTGCCTCATGTTCAACTCCTTCTGATCGAAGAGATACTTCAAACTCTTGTGATCACTAAAGATTTGAAAATGTGATCCGTACAAATAATGCCTCCAAGTCTTCAAAGCAAAAACCACAGCCGCTAACTCGATGTCGTGCGTCGGATAGTTCCTTTCATGTACCTTCAACTGTCTCGATGCATAAGCTACTGGTCGCTTCTCCTGCATCAATACACAACCGAGCCCATGGTATGAGGCATCACAAAACACTTCAAAAACTTTAGAAGTATCAGGAACTGCTAATACTGGAGCACTTGTCAACCGTTTCTTCATCTCTTCAAAACTTGTTTCACACTTGTCGGTCCATAAGAAAGGTTGTTCTTTACGAGTCAATTGCGTCAAAGGACCCACTATCTTGGAGAAACCTTCGACGAACTTCCTGTAGTAACCAGCTAGGCCCACAAAACTTCTTACTTCTGAAATCGTCTTTGGACGTTCCCACTTTAGCACTGCCTCCACCTTCGTTGGATCTACAGAAATTCCTTTGGCAGAAATCACGTGGCCAAGGAATTGTATTTCCTCCAACCAAAATTCACATTTAGATAATTTCCCAAACAATTGATGCTTCCTAAGAGTTTCCAACACAATCCTCAAATGTTCAGCATGTTCTTCACGATCCCTTGAATATATAAGAATATCGTCTATGAACACAACAACGAATTTATCTAGCCACGGTCGAAATATTCGATTCATGTAATCCATGAATATAGTAGGAGCATTGGTCACTCCAAACGGCATCACCACATACTCGTAGTGACCATAACGTGACCTGAAAGCCGTCTTCTGACTATCCTCTGGCTTGACCAAGATCTGATGGTAACCAGACCTCAGGTCAATCTTTGAAAACACACCAGCTCCTCGCAACTGATCCAACAAGTCATCAATTCTTGGAAGTGGGTACTTGTTCTTAATCGTCAACTTGTTCAATTGTCGATAGTCAATACACAACCTTGAACTACCATCTTTCTTCTTTACTAACAAGACTGGAGCTCCCCATGGTGACACACTCGGCCTGATAAACTTCTTCTCTAGTAGTTCCTCAATTTGTCTCTTCAGCTCAGCTAGCTCTGTTGGAGCCATCCTATACGGAGCCATAGACACTGATCCAGCCCCTGGTACCAAGTCTATAGAGAACTCCACTTCCCTGTTCGGCGGCAACCCTGGTACTTCATCTGGAAAGACATCCTCGAACTCTTCCACTACTGGGATACCCGTCGTCTGGACCTCAAAACTCTTCTTCTCTTGAGCTACCAGTACAAAACACATGGCCCCATCACTAACATCCTTTAGAACTTCTTTGGTTGAGATCAGTTCTAAACCATCCGAGTCTGAAAAAATCAATCGTTGTTGTCCACAGTCAAGAAGAACGTGATTGGCGATCAACCAATCCATTCCCAAAATTACATCTAAGCCTTCGAGAGGTAAGGAGATCAAGTTCACTTTGAACTTGCGTCCGTAGACTACAATCGGGCATCCAACACAGATTGAACTGGTTGAAATCTGACCCGATGTTGGTGTCGAAACCACCAATTCATACCTTAGATTACTCACCGGTATACTGAGGTCTTTCAAACAAGTAGAAGAAACAAAGGAGTGCGTAGCTCCGGAATCAAACAATACATGCACACATTTACCAAACAAAAGGCATGTGTCAAGGATGAGATTACCTGGCTTTGCAGCCTCTTCACCGGTCAAAGCGAAAACTCTTCCAGCTATCTTGGGCTTCACTCCTGGAGAACTTGGTTGTTGTGGTGCATATGCTATCTTCTTCTCAGGACAAACATGAGCGAAATGTCCTGGCTTGTTACACACAAAGCACCTCTTCTCTTCAACCTTCACTCCAGAGAGCTTAGGACAATCCTTCTTGTAGTGCGCACCACCGCATTCAAAACATTTCACGGCTGTTCGCATAAGCGGTTGGGGTCGCTGATATGGCTTCTTCCATGGCTTTCCTCTAATAAACTTGTCCTTCTGAGTCTTGTCAACTCGGTTTCGGTTCATTTCTAGTAACTCCACCTTTTTTGTCTTCTCAACTAAGGCTGGAAACTTCTTGATTTCAAGAGGTACAATCATTCTCCTCAGGTCATACCTCAGACCCTGCTCAAATCTTTGACACTTCCACCCTTCCGTCATGTGCTGACTATAAAAACGGATAAGATACTCAAACCTGTCGATATACTCTTGCACTGACATCCCACTTTGACGCAAGGCCAAAAACTCTTGCTCCCTTTCGATCTTGGCACTAGTAGGGAAGTACTTTTCCAAAAACTTGTCCTTGAAACTGTTCCAAGTAATAGCCTCTTCATCATATTCCATCAGTCGTTTCATACCATCCCACCAGTACTCTGCTTCCTCTTTGAGTATGAAGGTTGCGTAATCTAGTTTTTCCTCATCTGTGCATTTGATCACATGAAAGATCTTCTCAATGTCCTTGATCCAAGCATCCGCTTTA
Source organism: Vigna umbellata (assembly GCF_029865625.1). Classification (NCBI taxonomy): domain Eukaryota; kingdom Viridiplantae; phylum Streptophyta; class Magnoliopsida; order Fabales; family Fabaceae; genus Vigna; species Vigna umbellata. The sequence continues at coordinate 18,973,825 of NC_142175.1, read as the reverse complement.
TCTGGCGTAGCCCTTCCATTGAACCTTGTTGGGTCGTGCCTCAGAAAGTCATTCAGCCTCGAATGAGTCCTCGGTTCCTGAGTGGTATGTTGCCTTTCCATTGCGTTGATCATCCGATCAATAGCCCGATTAAAATCATCAATTGGGGGTGTTTGACCAACATTGTTAGATCGACGTGCCATGTTCTACCATATACGTCAAAAGAAATTAATTTAAACACAAGTTAAAACAATGCATATCTCTACCTTTCAAACCAACGCTCTCTAAAAGAGCTACAAAATCATCACAAAAAATCACAGAGTCACACAACAGAAGTTAACGAGCTCACTTCCCAAAAGCCCCAAAAGATTTTCGAAAACCATTGCTCTGATACCAAACAGTGTAACACCCCGATTTAGGCGTTACAATTTATATTCCACAAAATACATATATAATTTTTCTTTAACAAATTTCAACACCCATAAAATATTAAGTTCTTTATTACAGCACAAGTCTTCTGAAAATAAAAGTCCACACAGTTCATAAACTTCTGAAATTTAAAATTTCTCACAGTTCGGAAATTCAAACACAGATTTATTTTAGAAATTCCCCATGTCTCCTTTTCCCCACAGATCTCTCATCTTCTAAGCAAGTCCAGAACCATCTGCTAATTCATCTGATATAGTTTCTGCTCCCGTATAATATCACACATTATACGATCATCGCATTCACATGCACAAACACAAACAGTAGGGTGAGCTAACCGATTCAGGAAATATACATCATCCACAATCTTACTAACATCACAAGTGTGGCAATCAGTCAAATACATGCATCTCAAACATACTCAAAAACCAACTATTACACTGATACTTTATAATATTTCTCCAGTCAAAATCATCAGTCGATTTACTCGAGTTAATACAACATATTATTAATCTGCCTACTTACTAAAGCACAACAGTCAACCATCCTTCTGTCTACTTACCAAAGTAGTATAACCATGATATACTGATTACTTACCAAAGTAATCTAACAAGGTGATTTTTATTATTTACTTACCAAAGTAGTACAACAAGGTGATATTGTCTACTTACCAAAGTAGCACAATAAGGTGATATCGTCTACTTACCAAAGTAGCACAAAACAAGGTCTTCTGCCTACTTACCAAAGTAGCACAAAACAAGATCTTCTGCCTACTTACCAAAGTAGCACAAAACAAATTCTTCTGCCTACTTACCAAAGTAGCGCAGCAAGACAATACTGTCTACTTACCAAAGTAGCACAGTATAGTTAATCTGCCTACTTATCAAAGTAGCCCGATTTATATCGTTCTTTTTATCTCTTCATTCATCATCTCATCCTGCCTACTTATCAAAGTAGCGCAAATCACCCTGCTTACTTACCAAAGTAACGCAGACCCAACATCTACTCGCCTACTTACCAAAGTAGCGCAAACCAACATCATTTACATTATTTCAACAAATTATTCATAATCAACCACAACCCATCCAAAACTAATCATACTCAACAAGCATAAGAAAACCGGTGAACTTTTCTCAATTCCCTTCTGTCTACTTACCAATGTAGTACAAATTAACCAAATTACATTTTCCTAACATATTATTCATAACCAATCACAGGCCATCTCAACCACTAATCCCAAACCAATCATGCTTAACAAGTACATAATAACCAATCAACATATCTCAGTTTCAATTCTGCCTACTTAACAAAGTAGCACAAATTAACCAAATTACCTTTTTCAATATATTATTTATCGACGATCTGAACCAATCAAACTAATCAACAACATGTTTAGATCATATGGTAAGCTTTTCAGTCCAATCCAATGGTTAATGAGGCGGAAATCATCAATTTTGTATAAATGATCCAAAAACATAAATTAAATAGTATTGAGATCCCTGAGAAGGTACGAAATTAATATCTCTAAATCTGTAACTCCGATCTAAAATTCGAACGGTCGAAGTATGCCACTATCTCTTAGGAACAACATACTAAAAATTCAGGATAATCCAACGGCTAAATAAGTAGATATGGAGGTTTTACCGAGGTAACTCAGCGACAGAAATTTAAGTGGTTCTCGGTTTAACTCAAAATGCGGAATAAATTCCTCTAAACACAGACATCTAATTCCAAATCTGAACGGTCAAGATCACTTAATATGTCTTATGAACTACATACTAAAGTTTGGGCTCAATCTAACGGTAGATGAAATATATATGAAATATTTACCATGATAGCTTAAGAACAGCAATACAGTGTTCATCCGATTGTTTCACACTTTCGAAATTTCTTTCTCTAAACATAGACCTTCAATTACAAATCCGATCGGTCAAATTGTATTAATATGTCCTAAGAATCATATATCAAATTTTGAGGTTGATCTATCGGTCCAATAGGTCAGAATCAATATTATACCGAGACAACTCAGTAACAGAACTACAGGGGTAACTAATTTACTCAATCTTGCAGGATTTATTTCTCCAATTACAGACTTCTATTTTCAAATCCGAACGGTCAAAGTTTAGTAATAGATCTTAGGATTCACATACTAAAATTTTAGCTAAATCCAACGGTGAAAACAATTAATAGAATTTTTTCACCACAGTAACTCGAAAATAAGAAATTATAATCTTGAAAACCAAATTTTACACAAGTCAATATATAACTACCATTACCAAATTTTAACACATTCATACTCATATTCATGATCATAATCAAGAAAGGATTAGCTCCCCTACCTCTTCTCCTTGCAAGAAATTCTTCACTCTTGATACACCTAGACCACCACCCTTGCTTGCTCTCCTTCTCAAATGTAAAAGTATTTTGTAACTTAAATCTTATTTCTCTTGCCCTCTCTTCTGGCCGTATAGGTGCTATATAAGGAGAAATAAATTCTCTTTGGCAGCTGGCTTAGCAATCATTCCATAAGAAAATAATGGAAAATGAAGGGTCCCATGTAAGAAATTTTTACACCCATGATTGAAAGCCTTGCACTCATGTTTCACGGAAAGCCAATTTCCATAATTCAAGTTTTGTCTTCTTCTTCTTTTCACATTATTATTTTATTTTATTTATGACCCTCCTTTGATCAAACATGGACCACACAATTTGCATTAAATTTAAATAACTAATACAAGACAATCAAGCTAAACAAAATGGTGGACAAAATACAAATAATAGTATTTATCTTACATATGAATGCACACCATAATTAATTATTCAAAACCACAACATTCATAAAATTATTTTGATTTTTCTATGGGTCTTACATTCACCCCAACTCCAAAAATTTTCGTCCTCGAAAATTAAGATGTTACCCAAACAAATGAGGGTATTCTTTTATCATATAATCCTCTAGCTCCCATGTCATCTCCTGGGTTTCCTCGTTCCAAAGTACCTTCACTGTACGAATTTCCTTTCCCCGTAACTTCTTTGTTTGAACTTCTAACACTCTTACTGGCATCACTTCGATAGTAAGATCTTCACGCACTTGAATGTCATCTGTTTCCAAAACATGAGTCGGATCAGAGACATACTTCCTCAGCTGCGACACGTGGAACACATTATGCAAGTTCGCCAACTGTGGTGGTAATGCTACCTCATATGCTACTGGTCCAATCCTCCTAAGAATATCGTAAGGACCAAGAAACTTTGGTGACAACTTCCTTGATTTAATAGCCCTACCTATGCCGGTAATCGGTGTCACACGTAGAAACACATGATCTCCTTCGCTGAATTCAAGAGGTCTTCTTCTCTTGTCTGCATAAGATTTTTGTCGACTTTGTGTTGCACGCATCCGGTCTTGTATCAACTTGACTTTTTCTGTCGTTTGCTGTAATAACTCGGGACCTACTGAAATTGTTTCTCCATCCTGAAACCAGCACAAAGGTGTCCTGCACCTTCTCCCATACAATGCTTCATACGGTGCCATTCCAATGCTTGCATGAAAGCTGTTGTTGTATGTGAATTCCACCAAAGGCAATACCTCACTCCAACCTCCCAAGTGATCCAATACACACGTTCTCAGCAGATCTTCCAATGACTGAATAGTCCTTTCAGTTTGTCCATCTGTTTGAGGATGATATGCTGAACTCATTCTTAACTTTGAACCCAAAGCCTCTTGCAATTGCTGCCAGAACCTTGACGTAAACCTTGGATCCCGATCTGAGACAATGCTATTTGGTACACCATGCAATCTCACTATTTCCTGAATATACAACTCTGCCAATTTCTGCATTGACATTCTTAGGTTGATTGGCAAAAAGTGAGCACTTTTCGTCAATCGATCAACTATCACCCAAATGGAATCATGACCCTTCAATGATCTTGGTAAGTGAGTTACAAAGTCCATCGAGATGCTGTCCCATTTCCATTGGGGAATATCCAAATGTTGTAACATTCCACCTGGCCTTTGATGTTCTATCTTAGCCTTCTGACATACCAAACAAGAAGATACAAAATTTGCCACATCCTTTTTCATCCCACTCCACCAGAAAGATTCTTTCAAGTCTTTGTACATCTTAGTCATACCGGGATGTATGCTAAGACGACTCTTGTGTCCTTCTTCTAGAATCATCTTCTTCAACTCATCCTTTGCTGGAATGCAGACTCTATTTTTAAAACGAATAATACCATCTAATCCCAAATTGAAGTCTTTAGCTTGATTCGTTCCCAACAATTCCACCGTATCTTGTAGACATGTGTCTTCCTTTTGTCCCACTTTGATCTTTTCCAAGAAATCATTTGTGATCTTTAAATGACAACACCAAAGGTGATCTTGGCTCAACTTCAATCCCAAGTTCATATCTCTGAACTTCTCTATTAACTCAAACTCCTTCACCATCAAAGCTGACATATGCATTCGCTTCCTACTCAAAGCATCGGCTACAACATTTGCCTTCCCTGGATGGTACTGTAACTCAAAATTAAAGTCCTTCAAATACTCCATCCATCTTCTCTGCCTCATGTTCAACTCCTTCTGATCGAAGAGATACTTCAAACTCTTGTGATCACTAAAGATTTGAAAATGTGATCCGTACAAATAATGCCTCCAAGTCTTCAAAGCAAAAACCACAGCCGCTAACTCGATGTCGTGCGTCGGATAGTTCCTTTCATGTACCTTCAACTGTCTCGATGCATAAGCTACTGGTCGCTTCTCCTGCATCAATACACAACCGAGCCCATGGTATGAGGCATCACAAAACACTTCAAAAACTTTAGAAGTATCAGGAACTGCTAATACTGGAGCACTTGTCAACCGTTTCTTCATCTCTTCAAAACTTGTTTCACACTTGTCGGTCCATAAGAAAGGTTGTTCTTTACGAGTCAATTGCGTCAAAGGACCCACTATCTTGGAGAAACCTTCGACGAACTTCCTGTAGTAACCAGCTAGGCCCACAAAACTTCTTACTTCTGAAACCGTCTTTGGACGTTCCCACTTTAGCACTGCCTCCACCTTCGTTGGATCTACAGAAATTCCTTTGGCAGAAATCACGTGGCCAAGGAATTGTATTTCCTCCAACCAAAATTCACATTTAGATAATTTCCCAAACAATTGATGCTTCCTAAGAGTTTCCAACACAATCCTCAAATGTTCAGCATGTTCTTCACGATCCCTTGAATATATAAGAATATCGTCTATGAACACAACAACGAATTTATCTAGCCACGGTCGAAATATTCGATTCATGTAATCCATGAATATAGTAGGAGCATTGGTCACTCCAAACGGCATCACCACATACTCGTAGTGACCATAACGTGACCTGAAAGCCGTCTTCTGACTATCCTCTGGCTTGACCAAGATCTGATGGTAACCAGACCTCAGGTCAATCTTTGAAAACACACCAGCTCCTCGCAACTGATCCAACAAGTCATCAATTCTTGGCAGTGGGTACTTGTTCTTAATCGTCAACTTGTTCAATTGTCGATAGTCAATACACAACCTTGAACTACCATCTTTCTTCTTTACTAACAAGACTGGAGCTCCCCATGGTGACACACTCGGCCTGATAAACTTCTTCTCTAGTAGTTCCTCAATTTGTCTCTTCAGCTCAGCTAGCTCTGTTGGAGCCATCCTATACGGAGCCATAGACACTGATCCAGCCCCTGGTACCAAGTCTATAGAGAACTCCACTTCCCTGTTCGGCGGCAACCCTGGTACTTCATCTGGAAAGACATCCTCGAACTCTTCCACTACTAGGGATACCCGTCGTCTGGACCTCAAAACTCTTCTTCTCTTGAGCTACCAGTACAAAACACATGGCCCCATCACTAACATCCTTTAGAACTTCTTTGGTTGAGATCAGTTCTAAACCATCCGAGTCTGAAAAAATCAATCGTTGTTGTCCACAGTCAAGAAGAACGTGATTGGCGATCAACCAATCCATTCCCAAAATTACATCTAAGCCTTCGAGAGGTAAGGAGATCAAGTTCACTTTGAACTTGCGTCCGTAGACTACAATCGGGCATCCAACACAGATTGAACTGGTTGAAATCTGACCCGATGTTGGTGTCGAAACCACCAATTCATACCTTAGATTACTCACCGGTATACTGAGGTCTTTCAAACAAGTAGAAGAAACAAAGGAGTGCGTAGCTCCGGAATCAAACAATACATGCACACATTTACCAAACAAAAGGCATGTGTCAAGGATGAGATTACCTGGCTTTGCAGCCTCTTCACCGGTCAAAGCGAAAACTCTTCCAGCTATCTTGGGCTTCACTCCTGGAGAACTTGGTTGTTGTGGTGCATATGCTATCTTCTTCTCAGGACAAACATGAGCGAAATGTCCTGGCTTGTTACACACAAAGCACCTCTTCTCTTCAACCTTCACTCCAGAGAGCTTAGGACAATCCTTCTTGTAGTGCGCACCACCGCATTCAAAACATTTCACGGCTGTTCGCATAAGCGGTTGGGGTCGCTGATATGGCTTCTTCCATGGCTTTCCTCTAATAAACTTGTCCTTCTGAGTCTTGTCAACTCGGTTTCGGTTCATTTCTAGTAACTCCACCTTTTTTGTCTTCTCAACTAAGGCTGGAAACTTCTTGATTTCAAGAGGTACAATCATTCTCCTCAGGTCATACCTCAGACCCTGCTCAAATCTTTGACACTTCCACCCTTCCGTCATGTGCTGACTATAAAAACGGATAAGATACTCAAACCTGTCGATATACTCTTGCACTGACATCCCACTTTGACGCAAGGCCAAAAACTCTTGCTCCCTTTCGATCTTGGCACTAGTAGGGAAGTACTTTTCCAAAAACTTGTCCTTGAAACTGTTCCAAGTAATAGCCTCTTCATCATATTCCATCAGTCGTTTCATACCATCCCACCAGTACTCTGCTTCCTCTTTGAGTATGAAGGTTGCGTAATCTAGTTTTTCCTCATCTGTGCATTTGATCACATGAAAGATCTTCTCAATGTCCTTGATCCAAGCATCCGCTTTATCTGGCGTAGCCCTTCCATTGAACCTTGTTGGGTCGTGCCTCAGAAAGTCATTCAGCCTCGAATGAGTCCTCGGTTCCTGAGTGGTATGTTGCCTTTCCATTGCGTTGATCATCCGATCAATAGCCCGATTAAAATCATCAATTGGGGGTGTTTGACCAACATTGTTAGATCGACGTGCCATGTTCTACCATATACGTCAAAAGAAATTAATTTAAACACAAGTTAAAACAATGCATATCTCTACCTTTCAAACCAACGCTCTCTAAAAGAGCTACAAAATCATCACAAAAAATCACAGAGTCACACAACAGAAGTTAACGAGCTCACTTCCCAAAAGCCCCAAAAGATTTTCGAAAACCATTGCTCTGATACCAAACAGTGTAACACCCCGATTTAGGCGTTACAATTTATATTCCACAAAATACATATATAATTTTTCTTTAACAAATTTCAACACCCATAAAATATTAAGTTCTTTATTACAGCACAAGTCTTCTGAAAATAAAAGTCCACACAGTTCATAAACTTCTGAAATTTAAAATTTCTCACAGTTCGGAAATTCAAACACAGATTTATTTTAGAAATTCCCCATGTCTCCTTTTCCCCACAGATCTCTCATCTTCTAAGCAAGTCCAGAACCATCTGCTAATTCATCTGATATAGTTTCTGCTCCCGTATAATATCACACATTATACGATCATCGCATTCACATGCACAAACACAAACAGTAGGGTGAGCTAACCGATTCAGGAAATATACATCATCCACAATCTTACTAACATCACAAGTGTGGCAATCAGTCAAATACATGCATCTCAAACATACTCAAAAACCAACTATTACACTGATACTTTATAATATTTCTCCAGTCAAAATCATCAGTCGATTTACTCGAGTTAATACAACATATTATTAATCTGCCTACTTACTAAAGCACAACAGTCAACCATCCTTCTGTCTACTTACCAAAGTAGTATAACCATGATATACTGATTACTTACCAAAGTAATCTAACAAGGTGATTTTTATTATTTACTTACCAAAGTAGTACAACAAGGTGATATTGTCTACTTACCAAAGTAGCACAATAAGGTGATATCGTCTACTTACCAAAGTAGCACAAAACAAGGTCTTCTGCCTACTTACCAAAGTAGCACAAAACAAGATCTTCTGCCTACTTACCAAAGTAGCACAAAACAAATTCTTCTGCCTACTTACCAAAGTAGCGCAGCAAGACAATACTGTCTACTTACCAAAGTAGCACAGTATAGTTAATCTGCCTACTTATCAAAGTAGCCCGATTTATATCGTTCTTTTTATCTCTTCATTCATCATCTCATCCTGCCTACTTATCAAAGTAGCGCAAATCACCCTGCTTACTTACCAAAGTAACGCAGACCCAACATCTACTCGCCTACTTACCAAAGTAGCGCAAACCAACATCATTTACATTATTTCAACAAATTATTCATAATCAACCACAACCCATCCAAAACTAATCATACTCAACAAGCATAAGAAAACCGGTGAACTTTTCTCAATTCCCTTCTGTCTACTTACCAATGTAGTACAAATTAACCAAATTACATTTTCCTAACATATTATTCATAACCAATCACAGGCCATCTCAACCACTAATCCCAAACCAATCATGCTTAACAAGTACATAATAACCAATCAACATATCTCAGTTTCAATTCTGCCTACTTAACAAAGTAGCACAAATTAACCAAATTACCTTTTTCAATATATTATTTATCGACGATCTGAACCAATCAAACTAATCAACAACATGTTTAGATCATATGGTAAGCTTTTCAGTCCAATCCAATGGTTAATGAGGCGGAAATCATCAATTTTGTATAAATGATCCAAAAACATAAATTAAATAGTATTGAGATCCCTGAGAAGGTACGAAATTAATATCTCTAAATCTGTAACTCCGATCTAAAATTCGAACGGTCGAAGTATGCCACTATCTCTTAGGAACAACATACTAAAAATTCAGGATAATCCAACGGCTAAATAAGTAGATATGGAGGTTTTACCGAGGTAACTCAGCGACAGAAATTTAAGTGGTTCTCGGTTTAACTCAAAATGCGGAATGAATTCCTCTAAACACAGACATCTAATTCCAAATCTGAACGGTCAAGATCACTTAATATGTCTTATGAACTACATACTAAAGTTTGGGCTCAATCTAACGGTAGATGAAATATATATGAAATATTTACCATGATAGCTTAAGAACAGCAATACAGTGTTCATCCGATTGTTTCACACTTTCGAAATTTCTTTCTCTAAACATAGACCTTCAATTACAAATCCGATCGGTCAAATTGTATTAATATGTCCTAAGAATCATATATCAAATTTTGAGGTTGATCTATCGGTCCAATAGGTCAGAATCAATATTATACCGAGACAACTCAGTAACAGAACTACAGGGGTAACTAATTTACTCAATCTTGCAGGATTTATTTCTCCAATTACAGACTTCTATTTTCAAATCCGAACGGTCAAAGTTTAGTAATAGATCTTAGGATTCACATACTAAACTTTTAGCTAAATCCAACGGTGAAAACAATTAATAGAATTTTTTCACCACAGTAACTCGAAAATAAGAAATTATAATCTTGAAAACCAAATTTTACACAAGTCAATATATAACTACCATTACCAAATTTTAACACATTCATACTCATATTCATGATCATAATCAAGAAAGGATTAGCTCCCCTACCTCTTCTCCTTGCAAGAAATTCTTCACTCTTGATACACCTAGACCACCACCCTTGCTTGCTCTCCTTCTCAAATGTAAAAGTATTTTGTAACTTAAATCTTATTTCTCTTGCCCTCTCTTCTGGCCGTATAGGTGCTATATAAGGAGAAATAAATTCTCTTTGGCAGCTGGCTTAGCAATCATTCCATAAGAAAATAATGGAAAATGAAGGGTCCCATGTAAGAAATTTTTACACCCATGATTGAAAGCCTTGCACTCATGTTTCACGGAAAGCCAATTTCCATAATTCAAGTTTTGTCTTCTTCTTCTTTTCACATTATTATTTTATTTTATTTATGACCCTCCTTTGATCAAACATGGACCACACAATTTGCATTAAATTTAAATAACTAATACAAGACAATCAAGCTAAACAAAATGGTGGACAAAATACAAATAATAGTATTTATCTTACATATGAATGCACACCATAATTAATTATTCAAAACCACAACATTCATAAAATTATTTTGATTTTTCTATGGGTCTTACATTCACCCCAACTCCAAAAATTTTCGTCCTCGAAAATTAAGATGTTACCCAAACAAATGAGGGTATTCTTTTATCATATAATCCTCTAGCTCCCATGTCATCTCCTGGGTTTCCTCGTTCCAAAGTACCTTCACTGTACGAATTTCCTTTCCCCGTAACTTCTTTGTTTGAACTTCTAACACTCTTACTGGCATCACTTCGATAGTAAGATCTTCACGCACTTGAATGTCATCTGTTTCCAAAACATGAGTCGGATCAGAGACATACTTCCTCAGCTGCGACACGTGGAACACATTATGCAAGTTCGCCAACTGTGGTGGTAATGCTACCTCATATGCTACTGGTCCAATCCTCCTAAGAATATCGTAAGGACCAAGAAACTTTGGTGACAACTTCCTTGATTTAATAGCCCTACCTATGCCGGTAATCGGTGTCACACGTAGAAACACATGATCTCCTTCGCTGAATTCAAGAGGTCTTCTTCTCTTGTCTGCATAAGATTTTTGTCGACTTTGTGTTGCACGCATCCGGTCTTGTATCAACTTGACTTTTTCTGTCGTTTGCTGTAATAACTCGGGACCTACTGAAATTGTTTCTCCATCCTGAAACCAGCACAAAGGTGTCCTGCACCTTCTCCCATACAATGCTTCATACGGTGCCATTCCAATGCTTGCATGAAAGCTGTTGTTGTATGTGAATTCCACCAAAGGCAATACCTCACTCCAACCTCCCAAGTGATCCAATACACACGTTCTCAGCAGATCTTCCAATGACTGAATAGTCCTTTCAGTTTGTCCATCTGTTTGAGGATGATATGCTGAACTCATTCTTAACTTTGAACCCAAAGCCTCTTGCAATTGCTGCCAGAACCTTGACGTAAACCTTGGATCCCGATCTGAGACAATGCTATTTGGTACACCATGCAATCTCACTATTTCCTGAATATACAACTCTGCCAATTTCTGCATTGACATTCTTAGGTTGATTGGCAAAAAGTGAGCACTTTTCGTCAATCGATCAACTATCACCCAAATGGAATCATGACCCTTCAATGATCTTGGTAAGTGAGTTACAAAGTCCATCGAGATGCTGTCCCATTTCCATTGGGGAATATCCAAATGTTGTAACATTCCACCTGGCCTTTGATGTTCTATCTTAGCCTTCTGACATACCAAACAAGAAGATACAAAATTTGCCACATCCTTTTTCATCCCACTCCACCAGAAAGATTCTTTCAAGTCTTTGTACATCTTAGTCATACCGGGATGTATGCTAAGACGACTCTTGTGTCCTTCTTCTAGAATCATCTTCTTCAACTCATCCTTTGCTGGAATGCAGACTCTATTTTTAAAACGAATAATACCATCTAATCCCAAATTGAAGTCTTTAGCTTGATTCGTTCCCAACAATTCCACCGTATCTTGTAGACATGTGTCTTCCTTTTGTCCCACTTTGATCTTTTCCAAGAAATCATTTGTGATCTTTAAATGACAACACCAAAGGTGATCTTGGCTCAACTTCAATCCCAAGTTCATATCTCTGAACTTCTCTATTAACTCAAACTCCTTCACCATCAAAGCTGACATATGCATTCGCTTCCTACTCAAAGCATCGGCTACAACATTTGCCTTCCCTGGATGGTACTGTAACTCAAAATTAAAGTCCTTCAAATACTCCATCCATCTTCTCTGCCTCATGTTCAACTCCTTCTGATCGAAGAGATACTTCAAACTCTTGTGATCACTAAAGATTTGAAAATGTGATCCGTACAAATAATGCCTCCAAGTCTTCAAAGCAAAAACCACAGCCGCTAACTCGATGTCGTGCGTCGGATAGTTCCTTTCATGTACCTTCAACTGTCTCGATGCATAAGCTACTGGTCGCTTCTCCTGCATCAATACACAACCGAGCCCATGGTATGAGGCATCACAAAACACTTCAAAAACTTTAGAAGTATCAGGAACTGCTAATACTGGAGCACTTGTCAACCGTTTCTTCATCTCTTCAAAACTTGTTTCACACTTGTCGGTCCATAAGAAAGGTTGTTCTTTACGAGTCAATTGCATCAAAGGACCCACTATCTTGGAGAAACCTTCGACGAACTTCCTGTAGTAACCAGCTAGGCCCACAAAACTTCTTACTTCTGAAACCGTCTTTGGACGTTCCCACTTTAGCACTGCCTCCACCTTCGTTGGATCTACAGAAATTCCTTTGGCAGAAATCACGTGGCCAAGGAATTGTATTTCCTCCAACCAAAATTCACATTTAGATAATTTCCCAAACAATTGATGCTTCCTAAGAGTTTCCAACACAATCCTCAAATGTTCAGCATGTTCTTCACGATCCCTTGAATATATAAGAATATCGTCTATGAACACAACAACGAATTTATCTAGCCACGGTCGAAATATTCGATTCATGTAATCCATGAATATAGTAGGAGCATTGGTCACTCCAAACGGCATCACCACATACTCGTAGTGACCATAACGTGACCTGAAAGCCGTCTTCTGACTATCCTCTGGCTTGACCAAGATCTGATGGTAACCAGACCTCAGGTCAATCTTTGAAAACACACCAGCTCCTCGCAACTGATCCAACAAGTCATCAATTCTTGGCAGTGGGTACTTGTTCTTAATCGTCAACTTGTTCAATTGTCGATAGTCAATACACAACCTTGAACTACCATCTTTCTTCTTTACTAACAAGACTGGAGCTCCCCATGGTGACACACTCGGCCTGATAAACTTCTTCTCTAGTAGTTCCTCAATTTGTCTCTTCAGCTCAGCTAGCTCTGTTGGAGCCATCCTATACGGAGCCATAGACACTGATCCAGCCCCTGGTACCAAGTCTATAGAGAACTCCACTTCCCTGTTCGGCGGCAACCCTGGTACTTCATCTGGAAAGACATCCTCGAACTCTTCCACTACTGGGATACCCGTCGTCTGGACCTCAAAACTCTTCTTCTCTTGAGCTACCAGTACAAAACACATGGCCCCATCACTAACATCCTTTAGAACTTCTTTGGTTGAGATCAGTTCTAAACCATCCGAGTCTGAAAAAATCAATCGTTGTTGTCCACAGTCAAGAAGAACGTGATTGGCGATCAACCAATCCATTCCCAAAATTACATCTAAGCCTTCGAGAGGTAAGGAGATCAAGTTCACTTTGAACTTGCGTCCGTAGACTACAATCGGGCATCCAACACAGATTGAACTGGTTGAAATCTGACCCGATGTTGGTGTCGAAACCACCAATTCATACCTTAGATTACTCACCGGTATACTGAGGTCTTTCAAACAAGTAGAAGAAACAAAGGAGTGCGTAGCTCCGGAATCAAACAATACATGCACACATTTACCAAACAAAAGGCATGTGTCAAGGATGAGATTACCTGGCTTTGCAGCCTCTTCACCGGTCAAAGCGAAAACTCTTCCAGCTATCTTGGGCTTCACTCCTGGAGAACTTGGTTGTTGTGGTGCATATGCTATCTTCTTCTCAGGACAAACATGAGCGAAATGTCCTGGCTTGTTACACACAAAGCACCTCTTCTCTTCAACCTTCACTCCAGAGAGCTTAGGACAATCCTTCTTGTAGTGCGCACCACCGCATTCAAAACATTTCACGGCTGTTCGCATAAGCGGTTGGGGTCGCTGATATGGCTTCTTCCATGGCTTTCCTCTAATAAACTTGTCCTTCTGAGTCTTGTCAACTCGGTTTCGGTTCATTTCTAGTAACTCCACCTTTTTTGTCTTCTCAACTAAGGCTGGAAACTTCTTGATTTCAAGAGGTACAATCATTCTCCTCAGGTCATACCTCAGACCCTGCTCAAATCTTTGACACTTCCACCCTTCCGTCATGTGCTGACTATAAAAACGGATAAGATACTCAAACCTGTCGATATACTCTTGCACTGACATCCCACTTTGACGCAAGGCCAAAAACTCTTGCTCCCTTTCGATCTTGGCACTAGTAGGGAAGTACTTTTCCAAAAACTTGTCCTTGAAACTGTTCCAAGTAATAGCCTCTTCATCATATTCCATCAGTCGTTTCATACCATCCCACCAGTACTCTGCTTCCTCTTTGAGTATGAAGGTTGCGTAATCTAGTTTTTCCTCATCTGTGCATTTGATCACATGAAAGATCTTCTCAATGTCCTTGATCCAAGCATCCGCTTTATCTGGCGTAGCCCTTCCATTGAACCTTGTTGGGTCGTGCCTCAGAAAGTCATTCAGCCTCGAATGAGTCCTCGGTTCCTGAGTGGTATGTTGCCTTTCCATTGCGTTGATCATCCGATCAATAGCCCGATTAAAATCATCAATTGGGGGTGTTTGACCAACATTGTTAGATCGACGTGCCATGTTCTACCATATACGTCAAAAGAAATTAATTTAAACACAAGTTAAAACAATGCATATCTCTACCTTTCAAACCAACGCTCTCTAAAAGAGCTACAAAATCATCACAAAAAATCACAGAGTCACACAATAGAAGTTAACGAGCTCACTTCCCAAAAGCCCCAAAAGATTTTCGAAAACCATTGCTCTGATACCAAACAGTGTAACACCCCGATTTAGGCGTTACAATTTATATTCCACAAAATACATATATAATTTTTCTTTAACAAATTTCAACACCCATAAAATATTAAGTTCTTTATTACAGCACAAGTCTTCTGAAAATAAAAGTCCACACAGTTCATAAACTTCTGAAATTTAAAATTTCTCACAGTTCGGAAATTCAAACACAGATTTATTTTAGAAATTCCCCATGTCTCCTTTTCCCCACAGATCTCTCATCTTCTAAGCAAGTCCAGAACCATCTGCTAATTCATCTGATATAGTTTCTGCTCCCGTATAATATCACACATTATACGATCATCGCATTCACATGCACAAACACAAACAGTAGGGTGAGCTAACCGATTCAGGAAATATACATCATCCACAATCTTACTAACATCACAAGTGTGGCAATCAGTCAAATACATGCATCTCAAACATACTCAAAAACCAACTATTACACTGATACTTTATAATATTTCTCCAGTCAAAATCATCAGTCGATTTACTCGAGTTAATACAACATATTATTAATCTGCCTACTTACTAAAGCACAGCAGTCAACCATCCTTCTGTCTACTTACCAAAGTAGTATAACCATGATATACTGATTACTTACCAAAGTAATCTAACAAGGTGATTTTTATTATTTACTTACCAAAGTAGTACAACAAGGTGATATTGTCTACTTACCAAAGTAGCACAATAAGGTGATATCGTCTACTTACCAAAGTAGCACAAAACAAGGTCTTCTGCCTACTTACCAAAGTAGCACAAAACAAGATCTTCTGCCTACTTACCAAAGTAGCACAAAACAAATTCTTCTGCCTACTTACCAAAGTAGCGCAGCAAGACAATACTGTCTACTTACCAAAGTAGCACAGTATAGTTAATCTGCCTACTTATCAAAGTAGCCCGATTTATATCGTTCTTTTTATCTCTTCATTCATCATCTCATCCTGCCTACTTATCAAAGTAGCGCAAATCACCCTGCTTACTTACCAAAGTAACGCAGACCCAACATCTACTCGCCTACTTACCAAAGTAGCGCAAACCAACATCATTTACATTATTTCAACAAATTATTCATAATCAACCACAACCCATCCAAAACTAATCATACTCAACAAGCATAAGAAAACCGGTGAACTTTTCTCAATTCCCTTCTGTCTACTTACCAATGTAGTACAAATTAACCAAATTACATTTTCCTAACATATTATTCATAACCAATCACAGGCCATCTCAACCACTAATCCCAAACCAATCATGCTTAACAAGTACATAATAACCAATCAACATATCTCAGTTTCAATTCTGCCTACTTAACAAAGTAGCACAAATTAACCAAATTACCTTTTTCAATATATTATTTATCGACGATCTGAACCAATCAAACTAATCAACAACATGTTTAGATCATATGGTAAGCTTTTCAGTCCAATCCAATGGTTAATGAGGCGGAAATCATCAATTTTGTATAAATGATCCAAAAACATAAATTAAATAGTATTGAGATCCCTGAGAAGGTACGAAATTAATATCTCTAAATCTGTAACTCCGATCTAAAATTCGAACGGTCGAAGTATGCCACTATCTCTTAGGAACAACATACTAAAAATTCAGGATAATCCAACGGCTAAATAAGTAGATATGGAGGTTTTACCGAGGTAACTCAGCGACAGAAATTTAAGTGGTTCTCGGTTTAACTCAAAATGCGGAATGAATTCCTCTAAACACAGACATCTAATTCCAAATCTGAACGGTCAAGATCACTTAATATGTCTTATGAACTACATACTAAAGTTTGGGCTCAATCTAACGGTAGATGAAATATATATGAAATATTTACCATGATAGCTTAAGAACAGCAATACAGTGTTCATCCGATTGTTTCACACTTTCGAAATTTCTTTCTCTAAACATAGACCTTCAATTACAAATCCGATCGGTCAAATTGTATTAATATGTCCTAAGAATCATATATCAAATTTTGAGGTTGATCTATCGGTCCAATAGGTCAGAATCAATATTATACCGAGACAACTCAGTAACAGAACTACAGGGGTAACTAATTTACTCAATCTTGCAGGATTTATTTCTCCAATTACAGACTTCTATTTTCAAATCCGAACGGTCAAAGTTTAGTAATAGATCTTAGGATTCACATACTAAAATTTTAGCTAAATCCAACGGTGAAAACAATTAATAGAATTTTTTCACCACAGTAACTCGAAAATAAGAAATTATAATCTTGAAAACCAAATTTTACACAAGTCAATATATAACTACCATTACCAAATTTTAACACATTCATACTCATATTCATGATCATAATCAAGAAAGGATTAGCTCCCCTACCTCTTCTCCTTGCAAGAAATTCTTCACTCTTGATACACCTAGACCACCACCCTTGCTTGCTCTCCTTCTCAAATGTAAAAGTATTTTGTAACTTAAATCTTATTTCTCTTGCCCTCTCTTCTGGCCGTATAGGTGCTATATAAGGAGAAATAAATTCTCTTTGGCAGCTGGCTTAGCAATCATTCCATAAGAAAATAATGGAAAATGAAGGGTCCCATGTAAGAAATTTTTACACCCATGATTGAAAGCCTTGCACTCATGTTTCACGGAAAGCCAATTTCCATAATTCAAGTTTTGTCTTCTTCTTCTTTTCACATTATTATTTTATTTTATTTATGACCCTCCTTTGATCAAACATGGACCACACAATTTGCATTAAATTTAAATAACTAATACAAGACAATCAAGCTAAACAAAATGGTGGACAAAATACAAATAATAGTATTTATCTTACATATGAATGCACACCATAATTAATTATTCAAAACCACAACATTCATAAAATTATTTTGATTTTTCTATGGGTCTTACATTCACCCCAACTCCAAAAATTTTCGTCCTCGAAAATTAAGATGTTACCCAAACAAATGAGGGTATTCTTTTATCATATAATCCTCTAGCTCCCATGTCATCTCCTGGGTTTCCTCGTTCCAAAGTACCTTCACTGTACGAATTTCCTTTCCCCGTAACTTCTTTGTTTGAACTTCTAACACTCTTACTGGCATCACTTCGATAGTAAGATCTTCACGCACTTGAATGTCATCTGTTTCCAAAACATGAGTCGGATCAGAGACATACTTCCTCAGCTGCGACACGTGGAACACATTATGCAAGTTCGCCAACTGTGGTGGTAATGCTACCTCATATGCTACTGGTCCAATCCTCCTAAGAATATCGTAAGGACCAAGAAACTTTGGTGACAACTTCCTTGATTTAATAGCCCTACCTATGCCGGTAATCGGTGTCACACGTAGAAACACATGATCTCCTTCGCTGAATTCAAGAGGTCTTCTTCTCTTGTCTGCATAAGATTTTTGTCGACTTTGTGTTGCACGCATCCGGTCTTGTATCAACTTGACTTTTTCTGTCGTTTGCTGTAATAACTCGGGACCTACTGAAATTGTTTCTCCATCCTGAAACCAGCACAAAGGTGTCCTGCACCTTCTCCCATACAATGCTTCATACGGTGCCATTCCAATGCTTGCATGAAAGCTGTTGTTGTATGTGAATTCCACCAAAGGCAATACCTCACTCCAACCTCCCAAGTGATCCAATACACACGTTCTCAGCAGATCTTCCAATGACTGAATAGTCCTTTCAGTTTGTCCATCTGTTTGAGGATGATATGCTGAACTCATTCTTAACTTTGAACCCAAAGCCTCTTGCAATTGCTGCCAGAACCTTGACGTAAACCTTGGATCCCGATCTGAGACAATGCTATTTGGTACACCATGCAATCTCACTATTTCCTGAATATACAACTCTGCCAATTTCTGCATTGACATTCTTAGGTTGATTGGCAAAAAGTGAGCACTTTTCGTCAATCGATCAACTATCACCCAAATGGAATCATGACCCTTCAATGATCTTGGTAAGTGAGTTACAAAGTCCATCGAGATGCTGTCCCATTTCCATTGGGGAATATCCAAATGTTGTAACATTCCACCTGGCCTTTGATGTTCTATCTTAGCCTTCTGACATACCAAACAAGAAGATACAAAATTTGCCACATCCTTTTTCATCCCACTCCACCAGAAAGATTCTTTCAAGTCTTTGTACATCTTAGTCATACCGGGATGTATGCTAAGACGACTCTTGTGTCCTTCTTCTAGAATCATCTTCTTCAACTCATCCTTTGCTGGAATGCAGACTCTATTTTTAAAACGAATAATACCATCTAATCCCAAATTGAAGTCTTTAGCTTGATTCGTTCCCAACAATTCCACCGTATCTTGTAGACATGTGTCTTCCTTTTGTCCCACTTTGATCTTTTCCAAGAAATCATTTGTGATCTTTAAATGACAACACCAAAGGTGATCTTGGCTCAACTTCAATCCCAAGTTCATATCTCTGAACTTCTCTATTAACTCAAACTCCTTCACCATCAAAGCTGACATATGCATTCGCTTCCTACTCAAAGCATCGGCTACAACATTTGCCTTCCCTGGATGGTACTGTAACTCAAAATTAAAGTCCTTCAAATACTCCATCCATCTTCTCTGCCTCATGTTCAACTCCTTCTGATCGAAGAGATACTTCAAACTCTTGTGATCACTAAAGATTTGAAAATGTGATCCGTACAAATAATGCCTCCAAGTCTTCAAAGCAAAAACCACAGCCGCTAACTCGATGTCGTGCGTCGGATAGTTCCTTTCATGTACCTTCAACTGTCTCGATGCATAAGCTACTGGTCGCTTCTCCTGCATCAATACACAACCGAGCCCATGGTATGAGGCATCACAAAACACTTCAAAAACTTTAGAAGTATCAGGAACTGCTAATACTGGAGCACTTGTCAACCGTTTCTTCATCTCTTCAAAACTTGTTTCACACTTGTCGGTCCATAAGAAAGGTTGTTCTTTACGAGTCAATTGCGTCAAAGGACCCACTATCTTGGAGAAACCTTCGACGAACTTCCTGTAGTAACCAGCTAGGCCCACAAAACTTCTTACTTCTGAAACCGTCTTTGGACGTTCCCACTTTAGCACTGCCTCCACCTTCGTTGGATCTACAGAAATTCCTTTGGCAGAAATCACGTGGCCAAGGAATTGTATTTCCTCCAACCAAAATTCACATTTAGATAATTTCCCAAACAATTGATGCTTCCTAAGAGTTTCCAACACAATCCTCAAATGTTCAGCATGTTCTTCACGATCCCTTGAATATATAAGAATATCGTCTATGAACACAACAACGAATTTATCTAGCCACGGTCGAAATATTCGATTCATGTAATCCATGAATATAGTAGGAGCATTGGTCACTCCAAACGGCATCACCACATACTCGTAGTGACCATAACGTGACCTGAAAGCCGTCTTCTGACTATCCTCTGGCTTGACCAAGATCTGATGGTAACCAGACCTCAGGTCAATCTTTGAAAACACACCAGCTCCTCGCAACTGATCCAACAAGTCATCAATTCTTGGCAGTGGGTACTTGTTCTTAATCGTCAACTTGTTCAATTGTCGATAGTCAATACACAACCTTGAACTACCATCTTTCTTCTTTACTAACAAGACTAGAGCTCCCCATGGTGACACACTCGGCCTGATAAACTTCTTCTCTAGTAGTTCCTCAATTTGTCTCTTCAGCTCAGCTAGCTCTGTTGGAGCCATCCTATACGGAGCCATAGACACTGATCCAGCCCCTGGTACCAAGTCTATAGAGAACTCCACTTCCCTGTTCGGCGGCAACCCTGGTACTTCATCTGGAAAGACATCCTCGAACTCTTCCACTACTGGGATACCCGTCGTCTGGACCTCAAAACTCTTCTTCTCTTGAGCTACCAGTACAAAACACATGGCCCCATCACTAACATCCTTTAGAACTTCTTTGGTTGAGATCAGTTCTAAACCATCCGAGTCTGAAAAAATCAATCGTTGTTGTCCACAGTCAAGAAGAACGTGATTGGCGATCAACCAATCCATTCCCAAAATTACATCTAAGCCTTCGAGAGGTAAGGAGATCAAGTTCACTTTGAACTTGCGTCCGTAGACTACAATCGGGCATCCAACACAGATTGAACTGGTTGAAATCTGACCCGATGTTGGTGTCGAAACCACCAATTCATACCTTAGATTACTCACCGGTATACTGAGGTCTTTCAAACAAGTAGAAGAAACAAAGGAGTGCGTAGCTCCGGAATCAAACAATACATGCACACATTTACCAAACAAAAGGCATGTGTCAAGGATGAGATTACCTGGCTTTGCAGCCTCTTCACCGGTCAAAGCGAAAACTCTTCCAGCTATCTTGGGCTTCACTCCTGGAGAACTTGGTTGTTGTGGTGCATATGCTATCTTCTTCTCAGGACAAACATGAGCGAAATGTCCTGGCTTGTTACACACAAAGCACCTCTTCTCTTCAACCTTCACTCCAGAGAGCTTAGGACAATCCTTCTTGTAGTGCGCACCACCGCATTCAAAACATTTCACGGCTGTTCGCATAAGCGGTTGGGGTCGCTGATATGGCTTCTTCCATGGCTTTCCTCTAATAAACTTGTCCTTCTGAGTCTTGTCAACTCGGTTTCGGTTCATTTCTAGTAACTCCACCTTTTTTGTCTTCTCAACTAAGGCTGGAAACTTCTTGATTTCAAGAGGTACAATCATTCTCCTCAGGTCATACCTCAGACCCTGCTCAAATCTTTGACACTTCCACCCTTCCGTCATGTGCTGACTATAAAAACGGATAAGATACTCAAACCTGTCGATATACTCTTGCACTGACATCCCACTTTGACGCAAGGCCAAAAACTCTTGCTCCCTTTCGATCTTGGCACTAGTAGGGAAGTACTTTTCCAAAAACTTGTCCTTGAAACTGTTCCAAGTAATAGCCTCTTCATCATATTCCATCAGTCGTTTCATACCATCCCACCAGTACTCTGCTTCCTCTTTGAGTATGAAGGTTGCGTAATCTAGTTTTTCCTCATCTGTGCATTTGATCACATGAAAGATCTTCTCAATGTCCTTGATCCAAGCATCCGCTTTATCTGGCGTAGCCCTTCCATTGAACCTTGTTGGGTCGTGCCTCAGAAAGTCATTCAGCCTCGAATGAGTCCTCGGTTCCTGAGTGGTATGTTGCCTTTCCATTGCGTTGATCATCCGATCAATAGCCCGATTAAAATCATCAATTGGGGGTGTTTGACCAACATTGTTAGATCGACGTGCCATGTTCTACCATATACGTCAAAAGAAATTAATTTAAACACAAGTTAAAACAATGCATATCTCTACCTTTCAAACCAACGCTCTCTAAAAGAGCTACAAAATCATCACAAAAAATCACAGAGTCACACAACAGAAG
Source organism: Vigna umbellata (assembly GCF_029865625.1). NCBI lineage: Eukaryota > Viridiplantae > Streptophyta > Magnoliopsida > Fabales > Fabaceae > Vigna > Vigna umbellata. The sequence goes on along the minus strand of NC_142175.1, from coordinate 18,951,147 downwards.
TTAACGAGCTCACTTCCCAAAAGCCCCAAAAGATTTTCGAAAACCATTGCTCTGATACCAAACAGTGTAACACCCCGATTTAGGCGTTACAATTTATATTCCACAAAATACATATATAATTTTTCTTTAACAAATTTCAACACCCATAAAATATTAAGTTCTTTATTACAGCACAAGTCTTCTGAAAATAAAAGTCCACACAGTTCATAAACTTCTGAAATTTAAAATTTCTCACAGTTCGGAAATTCAAACACAGATTTATTTTAGAAATTCCCCATGTCTCCTTTTCCCCACAGATCTCTCATCTTCTAAGCAAGTCCAGAACCATCTGCTAATTCATCTGATATAGTTTCTGCTCCCGTATAATATCACACATTATACGATCATCGCATTCACATGCACAAACACAAACAGTAGGGTGAGCTAACCGATTCAGGAAATATACATCATCCACAATCTTACTAACATCACAAGTGTGGCAATCAGTCAAATACATGCATCTCAAACATACTCAAAAACCAACTATTACACTGATACTTTATAATATTTCTCCAGTCAAAATCATCAGTCGATTTACTCGAGTTAATACAACATATTATTAATCTGCCTACTTACTAAAGCACAGCAGTCAACCATCCTTCTGTCTACTTACCAAAGTAGTATAACCATGATATACTGATTACTTACCAAAGTAATCTAACAAGGTGATTTTTATTATTTACTTACCAAAGTAGTACAACAAGGTGATATTGTCTACTTACCAAAGTAGCACAATAAGGTGATATCGTCTACTTACCAAAGTAGCACAAAACAAGGTCTTCTGCCTACTTACCAAAGTAGCACAAAACAAGATCTTCTGCCTACTTACCAAAGTAGCACAAAACAAATTCTTCTGCCTACTTACCAAAGTAGCGCAGCAAGACAATACTGTCTACTTACCAAAGTAGCACAGTATAGTTAATCTGCCTACTTATCAAAGTAGCCCGATTTATATCGTTCTTTTTATCTCTTCATTCATCATCTCATCCTGCCTACTTATCAAAGTAGCGCAAATCACCCTGCTTACTTACCAAAGTAACGCAGACCCAACATCTACTCGCCTACTTACCAAAGTAGCGCAAACCAACATCATTTACATTATTTCAACAAATTATTCATAATCAACCACAACCCATCCAAAACTAATCATACTCAACAAGCATAAGAAAACCGGTGAACTTTTCTCAATTCCCTTCTGTCTACTTACCAATGTAGTACAAATTAACCAAATTACATTTTCCTAACATATTATTCATAACCAATCACAGGCCATCTCAACCACTAATCCCAAACCAATCATGCTTAACAAGTACATAATAACCAATCAACATATCTCAGTTTCAATTCTGCCTACTTAACAAAGTAGCACAAATTAACCAAATTACCTTTTTCAATATATTATTTATCGACGATCTGAACCAATCAAACTAATCAACAACATGTTTAGATCATATGGTAAGCTTTTCAGTCCAATCCAATGGTTAATGAGGCGGAAATCATCAATTTTGTATAAATGATCCAAAAACATAAATTAAATAGTATTGAGATCCCTGAGAAGGTACGAAATTAATATCTCTAAATCTGTAACTCCGATCTAAAATTCGAACGGTCGAAGTATGCCACTATCTCTTAGGAACAACATACTAAAAATTCAGGATAATCCAACGGCTAAATAAGTAGATATGGAGGTTTTACCGAGGTAACTCAGCGACAGAAATTTAAGTGGTTCTCGGTTTAACTCAAAATGCGGAATGAATTCCTCTAAACACAGACATCTAATTCCAAATCTGAACGGTCAAGATCACTTAATATGTCTTATGAACTACATACTAAAGTTTGGGCTCAATCTAACGGTAGATGAAATATATATGAAATATTTACCATGATAGCTTAAGAACAGCAATACAGTGTTCATCCGATTGTTTCACACTTTCGAAATTTCTTTCTCTAAACATAGACCTTCAATTACAAATCCGATCGGTCAAATTGTATTAATATGTCCTAAGAATCATATATCAAATTTTGAGGTTGATCTATCGGTCCAATAGGTCAGAATCAATATTATACCGAGACAACTCAGTAACAGAACTACAGGGGTAACTAATTTACTCAATCTTGCAGGATTTATTTCTCCAATTACAGACTTCTATTTTCAAATCCGAACGGTCAAAGTTTAGTAATAGATCTTAGGATTCACATACTAAAATTTTAGCTAAATCCAACGGTGAAAACAATTAATAGAATTTTTTCACCACAGTAACTCGAAAATAAGAAATTATAATCTTGAAAACCAAATTTTACACAAGTCAATATATAACTACCATTACCAAATTTTAACACATTCATACTCATATTCATGATCATAATCAAGAAAGGATTAGCTCCCCTACCTCTTCTCCTTGCAAGAAATTCTTCACTCTTGATACACCTAGACCACCACCCTTGCTTGCTCTCCTTCTCAAATGTAAAAGTATTTTGTAACTTAAATCTTATTTCTCTTGCCCTCTCTTCTGGCCGTATAGGTGCTATATAAGGAGAAATAAATTCTCTTTGGCAGCTGGCTTAGCAATCATTCCATAAGAAAATAATGGAAAATGAAGGGTCCCATGTAAGAAATTTTTACACCCATGATTGAAAGCCTTGCACTCATGTTTCACGGAAAGCCAATTTCCATAATTCAAGTTTTGTCTTCTTCTTCTTTTCACATTATTTCACATTATTATTTTATTTTATTTATGACCCTCCTTTGATCAAACATGGACCACACAATTTGCATTAAATTTAAATAACTAATACAAGACAATCAAGCTAAACAAAATGGTGGACAAAATACAAATAATAGTATTTATCTTACATATGAATGCACACCATAATTAATTATTCAAAACCACAACATTCATAAAATTATTTTGATTTTTCTATGGGTCTTACAGGTAAGTAGACAATATCACCTTGTTGTACTACTTTGGTAAGTAAATAATAAAAATCACCTTGTTAGATTACTTTGGTAAGTAATCAGTATATCATGGTTATACTACTTTGGTAAGTAGACAGAAGGATGGTTGACTGCTGTGCTTTAGTAAGTAGGCAGATTAATAATATGTTGTATTAACTCGAGTAAATCGACTGATGATTTTGACTGGAGAAATATTATAAAGTATCAGTGTAATAGTTGGTTTTTGAGTATGTTTGAGATGCATGTATTTGACTGATTGCCACACTTGTGATGTTAGTAAGATTGTGGATGATGTATATTTCCTGAATCGGTTAGCTCACCCTACTGTTTGTGTTTGTGCATGTGAATGCGATGATCGTATAATGTGTGATATTATACGGGAGCAGAAACTATATCAGATGAATTAGCAGATGGTTCTGGACTTGCTTAGAAGATGAGAGATCTGTGGGGGAAAAGGAGACATGGGGAATTTCTAAAATAAATCTGTGTTTGAATTTCCGAACTGTGAGAAATTTTAAATTTCAGAAGTTTATGAACTGTGTGGACTTTTATTTTCAGAAGACTTGTGCTGTAATAAAGAACTTAATATTTTATGGGTGTTGAAATTTGTTAAAGAAAAATTATATATGTATTTTGTGGAATATAAATTGTAACGCCTAAATCGGGGTGTTACATTGTTGCTCTAAAACAAAAGAGTTTATGTAAATGTTTTATTTTATTTTATTTATTACAAAATCATGTTAGATACCATTATAAAACCATGACATTTTAACTATGTTGGCATCCCACAACTTAACCATCATATATTTTCATATGCAGCATCATATAAAAGAAAGAAAAAGAAAAAAATAAAAGCATAGAGAGAAAAAGAGTATTTTCATTTCAATCAATTTATTTGCCATTGACGTTTAAAGACATTTAAATTAAAAATTATATTTACTTGCTAATTTAACAAAAAAATAATAATAAATTTATTTATTTTAAGTTAAATTAATATATTTTAATTATTAAATTTTTATCGAAAACTTCTCACACCTTAACCTTTCTATCTTATCAACTTTAGTTGCTACAATTTTAGCAGCTGAAAAATAGTCAGAGGCGGCTATATAGTATTCGAATAATGGCTAATTTGTATGAATTCGAATATTTCTACTGCTCATACATTATTATTCTTGGAAACAATTCAAAAAGAGATATATAATAAAAAATTTAGTTAATTTATAAACTATGTTAATAATACAATAAATATATAAATGATACAATAAATAAATAAAACAATAATATTGATATATATATATATATATATATATATATATATATATATATATATATATATATATATATGATCTATCTCTTACTTTCATTACCTTCTCTCTCATGTTTTAATATTTTATAATTATATTATTGATATGAAATATTCAAACTTCTTCAATGAAAAAATGAAAAAAATTATGTTGTAGTTATAAAAAAAGTTTGATTTTTTAAATATTGTCGACTTAAATACTTTTACCCAATCAATTAATTAGAAGTAAATCTTATATCAATTATTACAAACTTTTTTTTTATTCTCGTCAAATTTAATTAGAGAATTTAAATTTCTTGTCACATACTTTAGAGATTCAAATCTATCTTAAGAAAATGACATAGTACTACTCCAACTTACTATTGGTATAATTAAAAAAGAACAATTAAGGTATTCCAAGAATTAACAAATCAATATTATAATTTTATTGTATGCTAAATTCTAATTCAAAATTCCAACAAATTTTATGTAATTTAATTACTTAGGCACCAAATTTAATTCCATATATATTACATTACACGTGGACTGTTGGGTCAAAAAAATGACACTACTCTACACACCAACCTTCCTAAAATCCTAATCCAGAAGCCATTTTGCTTGGTAGGTAAAGTTCCAAACCTTCACCAACTTTTTCACTCAATTATTTGAGTGTAAGCAATTCCTGTATTCTACATGTGTTAGTTGAGAACCAAAAACCACTTTATGTGACTCAATCCAACAACCACTTGCATTGTCATTTGCCACCAACCCCCATACCCTCTCCTCACAAAACCCCTCTCATTGCATACATTGACAAAAAACAAAAACAACCTCATTTCAAAGAGACAGACCCTTCACAGAATAAGATCCAGGAACTGAGTGCAGAGCGCAAGGTGTACGGCTTTAAGGAAGATTGAAATGGCCCAGGTGAGCAGAGTGCACAATCTTGCTCAAAGCACTCAAATTTTCGGTCATTCTTCCAATCCCAACAAACCCAAATTGGTGAATTCAGTTTCGTTGAGGCCACGCCTTTGGGGGTCCTCAAAATCTCGGAGTCTCATTCATAAAAATGGAAGCGTTGTGGGAAATTGCAATGTGGGTATGAGAAATTCCGGCGTGTTTAAGGTTTCTGCCTCTGTCGCCGCCACGGAGAAGCCGTCGACGGCGCCGGAGATTGTTTTGGAACCCATTAAGGAAATCTCGGGTGCCATCACATTGCCAGGGTCTAAGTCTCTGTCCAATCGAATTCTGCTTCTGGCTGCTCTATCTGAGGTGAAAGTTTATTCATTTAGTTGTTTATTTTTTGCGGTTATGGAATTAGGAGCTGTAATCCAGATTTTGAATATTTGAATTTTTGTAATCTTGTGAAAATGTAGCGTCCTATCCAATGACAAATATTTACGCCAAACTACGGGGCTTATTATGAAAAACGAGCATAGAAATGTTTGTAGGTGCTTTGACTGGGTAACATATTCAATATCTGGATTGATTTACATGTCTGTACAAAGGAGTGTGCAAGTAATGTGCTAATAATGATATGTCTTGCTAAAGTACTCCTAAAAACAAGTGGGAGTATGCATATGGATATAGGAAATGTATTAGGGGAGGTACTTAGCTTCTCAATTATTAATGTGAAAATCAATGCATGATATTCCAATACATTCATGATTCTGTCTTCTAAGGTGGGTTGCTTACTTTGGAGGAGCTGGATCCATTCGGTGAGAGAGTGAGAGGAACTTCTCAAATAAACTATCAAAATAGACAGTCAATATTTGATTCAATTTAAGTAAAACAATCCTTGAGTGTTGATTAACCAAGTGTGATGATTGTGTGAGCAATATTAACACTAGAAGATAAATCCTTTCCCAAAGCGAAAATTAGAATGGTGTTTGAAGTTCTGTGTTACTTTAGTTGTATTATTCTTACAACTTTCAATTGCTTAATAGATGTCTTGTTGGACATTACTTATGCGTTATTCTGTTATTTGTATACAGGGAACAACTGTTGTAGACAACTTGTTGTATAGCGAGGATATTCATTACATGCTTGGTGCATTAAGGACCCTCGGACTACGTGTGGAAGATGACAAAACAACCAAGCAAGCAATTGTGGAAGGCTGTGGGGGATTGTTTCCCACTGCTGGAGAATCTAAAGATAAAATCAATTTATTCCTTGGTAATGCTGGTACTGCAATGCGTCCTTTGACAGCAGCTGTTGTTGCAGCTGGTGGAAATGCAAGGTCTGTTTTTTATATTGTTCATTCATCATGATATTTGCATTATTTGTTGTATAACTTGTCACAGCAAAGTTCATGTTCATCCTGCTACAACTCTAAATATCATCGAGATTAGCGTTCTTTTTTATTTAAAATGGACTTCTAATTAGCTGTGTTTATTTAACATGTAAATTAGCCTGTCAAACTTGCCTATAGATATTTTGATTATACACTGGGGAACGCACCCGAGGGTCTTCCTCATGATCTACTTCAATCTCACCATCCACTGCTTTGAGTATCTAATAGACGATCTTGATGTTCAAAATATTTCAGCTATGTACTTGATGGAGTGCCTAGAATGAGAGAGAGGCCAATTGGTGATTTGGTTGCTGGTCTGAAGCAGCTTGGTGCAGATGTTGATTGCGTCCTTGGCACAAACTGTCCGCCTGTTCATGTGAATGGGAAGGGGGGACTTCCTGGTGGTAAGGTATGGTTGGATTTCTTTTAGAATGTGGCCTCAGCTTCCTGAAGCAAAAATCTAATTTAATGAGCCTTCCTGTTTCCGCCTCTTAAGGATAAAACACTATTGCCCGTTTGATTTAGGAAAGAAAGAGAAAAGAATGAAAAAGGAGTAGAAAATGAGATGATTATTTAGGTTATTTTATAGGAGAGAATGTGAAAGAAAAGAAAGTTATAATTTTTCCTCATCTTATATGGTTGTAAAGAAAGTGATAGGAAATAAATTATATAAAATGACATAAATATACTCCATAAAAAAGTATGAAAGTATAATTTGGTCTTTCAAATGTAAAAAACACTTTCTCTCTGCTTTTCTTCTGAAATCTGAGAGGAATTAGAGATAGATTAGAATAACTTTAATATCCTGATCATTTATTTATTTTATAAATATTATATACCTCAATTCAATAATAGAATATTTTTATCTCCGTTCCCTTTCCCTTTAAAGCCTGAGTTTCAAGTCAAACATACTGTAATTGAAATATATTTTGGAAGGACATTGCCTTGTTGGTTTTCGTTTTCGGAGTTTATCCCTCACTTCTATTATATAGCCTTTGGTCTCTTCACGAGTCAATTGTTTATTTCTCTTAGATACATTTTTTCCTCATTCATAAACGTTATATAGATATCATCATATTTCAGAAACACTACGCTTTTTTTGTTCCATTTTTTATCTTATTATCCCATTACACTTGCAGGTGAAACTGTCTGGATCAGTTAGCAGTCAATACTTGACTGCTTTGCTTATGGCAGCTCCTTTAGCTCTTGGAAACGTGGAAATTGAGATTGTTGATAAACTGATTTCTGTTCCATATGTTGATATGACTCTTAAGTTGATGGAGCGGTTTGGAGTTTATGTCGAACACAGTGGTAATTGGGACAGGTTCTTGGTCCATGGAGGTCAAAAGTACAAGTAGGTTTCTATGCTTTAGTGTTGAGTGGCCTTGTCACATCCAATATACAATGAATTAAAAACTCATGATTCCTATCAGGTCTCCGGGCAATGCTTTTGTTGAAGGTGATGCTTCAAGTGCCAGTTACTTCCTAGCTGGTGCAGCAATCACTGGGGGGACTATGACTGTTGAGGGCTGTGGCACAAGCAGTTTACAGGTATTCATGGTGTTTTCTTATTTTATGGCTTTTATTGTACCATTCCTAATTCAATGCATGTCTTTTATTGTCCTTACTCCCAAAAACTAGATAGTTGTATCCTCAATGGCCCTTGGATATCCTGTTTCATCTCTTGAGCTGATACTGCTTTCATTATCCTTTTCAGCAAACTTTTCCCTGTCTCTGTAGTGTTTATAAATTGATATCATCATGTGAACTCTCACAATCTTTTCTCCCCCTCATTTTATTTGTTTTTAAAGTACTTTCTGAAAACATTTATTATTCCACATTTGTATAACAGTGATAAAAAATATTGTCAAGTAAAGCAAGTTAGTATATCATATAATGATACCTTGATGATTCAAATGGTAAAAGCCTGGACAATACTGTTTTTGATTTTGTAGAGGATTATATTGATTCTGTTTTCTCAAGTACGTGTGTGTTGTCTCTTAAACACAGTTTGAACTCAATGTCCCTCTCTTTCCATAGTTTAACAAATACATTAAAGAGCCCCATTTTAATGGGCCACCAAATGAGTGGGCTGTAAAAATGCCCTAGCCCCCAAAGCTCCAACTACAAGACTTTAATTAACTCCTAAATATAATACCGTCAACCTGGGTCAAAGGTTGAGCCAAGTTGTCCAGTGTTGAAGGTCAATTGGAGTTGGCCTAAACTGAAGTTTGAGTTGAGTCAATCCAGATCAAAGGTCGAACCGAGCCGGCCCGGCTTGAAGGTTGAGCTCAGTCATCCTGGCTTGAAGGTCAAGTAGAGTCAACCTGAACCAAAATTCAAGCTGAGTCAGATAGCTATAATGTCTCATGAAACTTGTTATGATGTATGTCTACATCATCTTTTGCATTGAACCATGAATTAGAGAGTGAGAACTGTAGGTTCATCTGTCAATTTTATATGGGTGCATTGAGAACAATAACAAGACTTGAGAAGAGAATGAATTTTATTATTATCATTCATGTCTATTACATTCTCCTTACCCTTATTTGTAACAATCTAATATTTCAAAAAAGGGAAATAAGGAAATAATATACCAAAAAATAAACTAGAAGATTCTACAGATATTTTCTCTAACTAGGACGATTTTCCTCTAATTACAACACTCCTCCTCAAGTTGGAAAATAAATATCAATCATTCCCAACATGCCTACAAGATCTTGAAATCTACCCAAAGGGCCTTTTGTAAAAATATATGCTATCTGAAGTTCTGTAGCAACATGAGTTGTAATCACAAAGCCTCTGTCTAGATTCTCTTTGATGAAATGTCTGTCAATCTCAATCGGTTTGGTCTTGTCATGTTATACTGGATTATGAACAATGCTTATGGTAGACTTATTGTCACATTATAGTTGCATAGGGTTGTCCACCTTGACTTTAAGGTCATCCAAAATGATTTTCATCTAGAGTCCTTCACACATTCCTTGAGCAAGAGCTCAAAATTCAACTTCTGCACTAGAACGAGATACTCTATCTTGCTTTTTGCTTATCCATGTTACCAGACTATCTCCAAGAAACATACATTACCCAGAAGTAGATTTTCTGTTAGTAATAGAACCTACATAGTCAACATTAATATATATTTTCATAGTTAATGTGTCTTTCCTTTTGAATAATAGCCCCTTGCCTGGACTTGACTTCAAGTACTAGAGAATTTTGTCAACTACTTGCATGTGTCTCTGGGATCATGCATAAATTGGCTCACTACACTACCTGCATAAGCAATGTTTGGTCTTGTGTGTAATAAATAAATCAATTTTCCTACCAATATCTGATATTGGGCCTTCTCTAAAGGAGCACTTTCTTCACTTCCAATTTTGTGATTCTGTTCTTTAGGAACTGTTGAGGTTCTACATCCCAGTTTTATTGTTTCTTTGAGGAGATCGAGTACATATTTCCTTTGGGAGATGAAAATTCTGTTCTTGAAGTAAGAAACTCTATTCCAAGAAAATATTTGAGTTTTCGTAGGTCTTTCATTTCAAATTGGGCTGCCAATTTTTCTGTTTCATCATCTCCTGCAATAATCATATCATCCACATAAACAAGCAAAAGTGAGTTTACCTATAGAAGAGTGCTTTATGAATAGAGTATGATCTCCTTGGCTTTGTCTGTATCCCAAGGAAACCATTGCTTTTGTAAATCTTCCAAACCATGCTCTAGGGAATTGCTTAAGACCATACAATGCTTTCTTTAGGAGGCATACCTTTTTTCTTTCATTTTTCACTTCAAAACCTGGGGAATCTCTATGTACACTTCCTCTTCTAGATTTCCATGTAGAAAGGCATTCTTCACATCCAACTGGTGTAAGTCCCAACCAAAATGTGTAGCTGATAGGACATAAGATAGGAGTGAAAGAACTGAACAGGGGAATAGTGGAGAAGGCGAGCAAGGGGCCTATAAATGTAAACCTTTGGTAAGTCTGGGGGGTAGCTAGTCATATTCTTTTGTTAGACAGGTCTTGGACCTTGTGAGGGGGGTTAGGCTCCCGTTAGATGGAGGGAGACTATGCTCCCAGATACTGATTGTACGCTACTTTTGTTGATGAGAATACAAATAATTCATTCTTTTCCAATTGTTTTTCTTGCTGTGATTGTGTGAGTGAGTTCCCATCGTTAGGTTTCGGACACAGGAACCTAACAAATTGGTCTGACCTGCCGGATCTGTTTCGGAGGGAAGAAGGCTAGCGAGGAGAAACGGGAACGATGACTGTCGGATCCGCTTGGGAGGGGACTGCCGGATCGAGACGCCGCTGGAATCGTGTGAGGGTGAAGGAAATTGCGGTTGATAGAATGAAGGCGCAAACAGGGGAGTTGCGAGCAGATTATGCAGCAATATGCCAAGATTATGCTGCAATAAGCCAAGATTATGCTGCAATACGCCAAGATTTGCCAGAAATCATAAGTAGGTTGGGTGGTCGAGGCCACAACCAGGACGACCAACATTGGGACCGGCGAGAGGAAAGGAAGAGGAAGGGGAGAGAGGGGATGAACGCCATAAAGTGCAACCCAGCGGGAAAAAAAGGGTAGAACTGCCCACTTTCGAAGGGTTTGATCCGTTAGGGTGGGTCTCTGAGGCAGAGGAGGAAAGGGTGCGCCTAGCCGACATCAGTATGGAGGGGAGCGCTGGCTACTTGTTCAGAGCTTGGAAGGAAAAAGCCAAGAATCGTTCTTGGGAAGGCCTGAAGGGGGCAGTGGTGGTGCGATTTGGAGAACGTAACGGGGGCACCATCTTTGAAAGGGTGGCGGCCAAGAAGCAGTCGGGAACCGCAGAAGAATACGTCCCAGCATCGAACGTGGGAGAAATGCCATAACTGAGCGGGAGAGGACTTCAGGCTGGGAACCTGAGAGGATTTCAGGAACCGAACGGGAGAGGACTGCACGAACAAAACGTGACAGGACGGCCGGAACCGAACGGGCCAGGACTACAGGCTGGGAACCCGAGAGGACTTCTGGAACCGAACGGTCGAGTACTGCCAAAACCAAACGGGAGAGGACTACACGAACCGAACATTACAGGACGACCGAAACTGCACGGGAGAGGACTGGCAGACCCGAACGGAAGAGTACAGAAGGAACCGAACAGTCTAGGAGGGATGGATCAGTGGGAGAGAAGCGTGATGAAAGAAGGAATGAAGGCCTCAGAGGGAAGAATGGATGGAAGAATCAATGCCTGAGAGGTAAAGAATGGGGGCGGGGTAGAAGACGAGTCATTTGGGGGACAAACGCGTGGTATGGTTGCCGAATAGTTCGAGACAGAATTACACCGGAAGCAGACAAAGTTGTCCACTCTCTCGACTAGAGGCCTTATTCAGCCAAAAGCGATGAAGCTGCACGGGTCGACAGGGGACCGAACGATTTTGATCAGTATAGGACGAAACCGATCGGTATTCACCAATATAGGACGAAACCGAACGGTATTGACTAGTATAGGTCAAACTCGAACGATATTGAGGGTGATAGGAAGGAAAGAGGAAGAATGGAAGATAGTGGGGGAGGAGTTGCCACCACGTAAGCCTCCAGACCTGAAGTTGCAAGTAGTTTCAGCGGGTTCTCTTCCTATGATAAGACCACATCACAATGCAATGAGCTCAAGTTTCATTGTTCCAACCTTGAGGACAAGGTTGTTTTGCAGCGATGTGTAATGATAAGATATAAGATAGGGGTGAAAGAACTGAACGGGGGAATAATGGAGAAGGCGGGCAAGGGGCCTATAAATGTGAACCTTTGGCAAGTCTATGGGGTAGCTAGTCATATTCTTTTGTTTAGACTGGTCTTGGACCTTGTGAGGGGGGTTAGGCTCCCGTTAAATGGAGGGAGGTTATGCTCCCAGATACTAATTGTACACTACTTTCGTTGATGAGAATACAGATAATTCATTCTTTTCCAATTGTTTTTCTTGTTGTGATTGTGTGAGTGAGTTCCCATCGTTAGGTTTCAGACACAGGAACCTAACAGTAGCCAAAGTGAGAACAACTCGAACTGTATTCATTTTTGTCACCGGGGAAAACATCTCCTCATAGTCAATCCCATAACTTTGAGTATAGCCTTTTTTGCTACCAATCTAGCTTTATGTCTTTTTATTGTCCCATCTGCCTTATGTTTCACTGTGAATATCCATCTACACCCTACTGCCTTCTTGTCTCTTGGCTTATCAACAATCTCCCAAGTTGAATTTTTGTGCTTTTCAGAGATTGTTAGTGCAAACATACCGAGAAATAGGATATTTAGCACATGATCTTCTTTCCTTTTTCAATGCAATGGATAAATCCTCAGTAAGACTTATCTCCTCACTGTTATCTTCAAGGATCCTCACCTCCTATTAGACAATTTTTCTTGCATGAGAGTCGAAGTGAGTTGTTTTCTTCTTTCATATGTTTTTCCAAAAGAAATGTCTTCTTCCTCTTCTTTCTCACTGTGGACTATGGTAGTTTCATTGCTCAGATCTTGGGTATGTTGCAAAGACAAATATGGTAATGACAAGGAGAGCTCATCCACTTCAAGTGTTTTCTTCACCTGAAGTGGTGGACTGGAATAAAGGATTGTGTTTTATAAAGACGCGACGACTCTGAACGTGATAACATTTGTACCCTTTTTTATTAGAAGGATACGCAATAAAAACACATTTAAGAGCTTTGGGATCTAATTTATTATGATTAGGATGATGAGAGTGAACAAAAGCAATACATCCAAAGACTCGACTAGGTAGACTCGATATTAGGGGAGAAGAAGGAACAAAAGACAATAGAGACTATATAGGACTAATGTCATTTTAGATATAGGTGGGTAACCTGTTGATGAGATATGTGACAGTTAACACCGCTTCTCCCAAGTAATTTTTTGGAACAGACATTTGAAAAAGAAGAGCTCTAGTTACCTAAAGAAGATGACAATTCTTTCTTTCAGCAACCCCGTCTTGTTGAGGGGTGTTTACACATGTTAGTTCATGAACAATACCATTATAAGACAAAAAATTGAGAAATTCATGATTCACGTATTCAGTACCATTATTAGACTGGATTCTTTTGATATTTTTTCCAAATTGATTTTGGACAAGACAAAAAAAACTAACAAAGATTTGGAAAACTTTTGATTTATTTTTCATAAGGTATGTCCACGTGACACGGGTACAATCATCAGTAAAGGTAACAAACCATTTGGCTCCGGAAATAGATTCTACGTCAGGTCCCCAAACTTCAGAGTGAATTAAATCAAATGGAGAATCACTCCTTTTATGACTAATAGGATAAGATGTACGTTGGTGTTTTGGCAACCGACAAATATCAAAATTAAAAGACTCAACGGACTCCTTGGTAAACAAATGGGGAAATAAGGACTTGATAAGGTTGAATGAAGGATGCCCAAATGATGTAGCCATATTTGTTGACTCGTGATTTTTGTTTTGTTTTGGTCATCAGACTCCAACAGATACAACTCACTTGCTCCTTAGTAGTTAAAATTGTCTTCCCCGTGGCAAGGTCCTGAAAAACACAATAAGTTGAGAAAAATGTTACTGAACAATTTAAATCCTTTGTGAGTTTTTGTGCAGAGATAAGACTATTGGCTAATTGTGGAACATGTAAAACATCCTTTAATACAATAGACGATTCCAAAATTACATTCCCAGAGCCGCATATAGGTATACCCTGACCATTCGCAATTGTAATAAGTTGTTTTTCTATTTCTTTTACCGAGTTGAAGGACACATGAAAAGGTGTCATATGATCAGTTGCTCCTGAATCAAGAATCCAAATACCTTGAGACACAAGACCAACAATATTGAGACAAATCTTACCTTTCATGGACAGAGTACATGATCTAGATGGCTTACTTATTGATTCAACCATTGCTTTTAAGCGCTCGAGTTCCTCCTTATAAACTTTCATATCAAGATCAAAGGAATAATTTTTTACCTTAGACATCCCTTGGAACACAATTAGGTGTTTCCGGTGACTATCCGACACAACCATGATGTGTGGGCTACACCAGGAAAAAAGAGCAGAACTCAAAACTTAGATCTACTCAAATCTGGGCCAAATGGGATGTCACCAACCTGTGGAACGCGCTTAGGAGGCTCCGACAAACCTTTCTTTGATGGCGGCAGCGAGTGGGTCTCGTTGAAACTAGACACGTGGGCTACACATGCCGGCAACCGTGGTGGTGTGTGGTGACGTGTTTCCCGGAACAATTTCTTGCATTGTGTTTGCCAGAGTTGGGCATACCTTTCTACCCTATCAACGATCCTAATGACTACGACGGTAGCCACAATGGCCAAACAGTGGCTACTGTTGCAATGGAAACGTAGCTCCCAAGATCGGGAGCTCAGATACCAACTTGAGAAGAGAATGAATTTTATTATTATCATTCATGTCTATTACATTCTCCTTACCCCTATTTGTAACAATCTAATCTTCCAAAAAAGAGAAATAAGGAACTGAAAAATAAACTAGAAGATTCTACATATATTTTCTCTAATTAAGAAGATTTTCCTCTAATTACAACAAGTTACAAGGCTTGCATAACTATTTTTGATGGTTTAGTCATAGACAATGTTGAACTTGGGAATCGTTTTAGGGGGCCAAAAGATTGTATCTTGTGGATCGTTAAAAGTTTGACTTTAGTGGTAAAATTCATCCTATAAAGAAAAAGTACACTATTAACATCCATATTCTTAAAAAATATATGGCATATATGAGAAAAATGGCTTATAACTCAGAATAAGCCATAAATATCTAAGAAAAGAAAGAATAGGCCCCCTACATAAAGCAACACCCAAGAGGCCCAAACACTCTAAAAACAGGATAATATGCCCACACATACGACCCATTCGCCTGTTGATCCACAGGCCCAAGCCACACCTGCCCTGTCATTTTGTCTTGCAGAAAAATCATGCAGAAGCTAAACAATTATATCTTGTCGTGAAGAGAATTCTTAATTGGTTAATTATCAATTTTTATCTTTTGGGAATACAAAATTAGAACTGGTTTGATTCGTTATATAAATAGGGTCGATGGTGTGATTAATTACTCATCATATGTAAAGACTATGACAGCCCCCATGCAGTCATTTTAAATTCCTCCTTTTTTTTTTAATTTGTGCTTATGTATAAATTTTTTCCTGTCCCTATTTTTGTAAAGGGAGATGTAAAATTTGCTGAAGTTCTTGAAAAGATGGGAGCTCAAGTTACATGGACAGAGAACAGTGTCACTGTTACTGGACCACCACGAGATTCTTCTGGTCGAAAAGTCTTGCAAGGCATTGATGTCAATATGAACAAGATGCCAGATGTTGCCATGACACTTGCTGTTGTTGCACTATTTGCTAATGGTCCCACCACTATAAGAGATGGTATGGTTTAGCTGTTTGTTTGTGCTCAAGAGCTTGTTGTCATATTTTTTTTGTTGTTGTTAATGAAATTATTATAATTACTCTAATATTGAAATTGGATCACTGACCATGTGAAATGTTTGAATTTTTAACTTGAAAAGCTTCCTCTATAGATGGTTTTTCTTATATCTATGGGAGTGTGGGGGAATCTATGTTGTTCCTTCAAAATTTGTTTTTATAGTTGTACAACCTGGGGCACTTGCTCCTTGGGTTGGTCCAGTTCTTACTCATGACAGTCTTTTGCATCTAACTGGTGAAGACCTGTTGACCCACTGAGATTGGTCTGAACCCCCCACACTCTCCTTTTTAAATAAAACTCCAAAAGGTTAGTTGAAAGATTTCAACACGATGGTCCTTACTTTAAAGTGTATTATGGCGTCGGACCACTTGACTCTGTTAATATGTTCTCTTCTTTTAATTTATATTGTTATCATCAAACGATCCAATCTCCAAATGTGATGCTGGATAATTGTTGAATCTAGTTAACATTGTATAATCCTTTGCTTTTTCATTTATTATTTTTCCCCTTGATATATTTATATTTATTTTTTCATACTATGTTATTCTGAAAAAAAAAATTCTTTTTCAGTTTTTTAGTTTGAGAATGCTATTTCAATGAATTTGCCTTATTATTTTCTGGTTTGGGGTTATATAACTGTGCTTTTCTTTACTTCAATGCTTCAATCGTATTTTTCTTAATGATTGAAGTCAGTGGAGTGCAGACTGCTCAAGGTTCTTTTATGGCATCTTGAATATGTTAGAACATGGAATTATGGTATAAAATCACTTTACCTTCATCTAATAGCTTAAGCTTTTGGAAAGTTGGTTAGCAAGATGGTATTATTAGTCTCTATATTAGGTGGTCTTTGAGTTCAATCCTTGTCTCTCCCAGTTCTTCTAGTAAATTTCATTTTAGTCCACTTCAAATAAAAAGTTGAATTTAAGTATAAGGCATGTGGGTCCTGTGTATTATTCATGCTTTGGGATGAAAAGTTTTTTTTATCTGGTGGCATGTTTGGATTATAGTATAGAATCATTCATGTGTATCAAGTCAAGTTTTTGTGATAGTTGTATAGTATAATTAGTGTCTGAACTAGATATGATCTTTTTGTAAATTTGACATAAAGAACTACGATGCTTCTTGTTCTGAGTTTTTCTTTAAATCTTTTTAATAATTGAAAAGTTTTAGTTGTATCCGAAAAGAGAGCAGAAATAGGCAGCCAGCTATTCTCTTGTAAGCCAGAATTAGGTTCATTTTATGTCATTCCCTATGTTATGCATTTGAACTATCTACTTTATCATTTAGCATAGTAGTTTGCTTCCAACACACCCATTTATTCATTATTTCCTCTATTTTTCAGTGGCAAGTTGGCGAGTTAAAGAGACAGAGAGAATGATAGCAATATGCACTGAACTCAGAAAGGTATTGCTACTTCCTTTGTGGTTTCTATCCTATGGACTTTTAGCATCTCACTAACCTACTGTCTTGGCATTTCAGCTAGGAGCAACTGTTGAAGAAGGTCCTGATTACTGTGTGATTACTCCTCCCGAGAAATTGAATGTAACATCTATAGACACATATGATGATCATAGAATGGCAATGACATTCTCTCTTGCTGCTTGTGGAGACGTTCCAGTAACCATCAAGGATCCTGGTTGCACCAGGAAGACATTTCCTGACTACTTTGAAGTCCTTGAGAGGTTCACCAAGCACTAGACATTCTTGTACATTGAGTAGGGAAGAAAAAGAGAGAGATAAAATACTCACAAAACAGTGAGTATGTGGCTTGCTTTTGTTTCTAAAAATTACCCTGTAAGGACGTGAGATAATTTGTATTGTTGAAAGAGCTATTTGTTCTGTTGTATCAAAGTAAATTAATTTTCAAGTGACATCGCTCTTTTCCTCTAAACGTGGTAGTGCACATCTTTGCATTTGATTCCTTATCGGTTGAGATGGGACCTTACCTTTCATTGTGTATCATTTTAGTCAAACACCCCAGATAATATGTGGTCAATAAAGAGTCTAGCTAGCAAATGTGTCTGTGATTGCATGCTTGAGTTCAAGACATTTATAAATGATTGACAGAATGTAAAAGGCTCATCAATTAAAGTTTGACTCATTTGGTCGAGTCTTTTATTCATACTACTTGATTCTCAAATTTTCTTGTTGGTATAAGTAAATTTCTGCTCACTAAGTAGTATTTAACGTATGTTATTACACTAACAGACTTTAAATGTTATTCCAATCTTGTTTAAAAATGACGTCAATTTCATGAAGTTAGCGTGTTGTATGATATCTGACGTTAAATTCATGTCGGTGTGGGATAAAACCATCGTTATTTCACGTCAGTTTATACTTTTTAATGTCAATTTATGTCACTCACAATAATGTATGACGTAAAAAATCGAAAATATCATATATTAAAAGTTTTGTATGAGTTAGTGTGGTTTGCAAGAAGGCATGAATTTCTGTAATCTAGACCTTTACATGGTGTAAAAAAATAGACATGTTAAGCTAGAGTGGCCTGCAACAAGTAGAGTGCAAGCATGACCTTGGGGACCAAATGGCCATGTACAACTTCCCCACCAACTTCAAAGCCCTGGCCCTAGAGGATGTACTTTTGTTTTTCATTTTATTGAAAGTTCATATTCATTGCAATTGCAGAGAAAAATAATCTATGAAAGTCACATGAAATTCACCACATGCTTCCTTGTTCATCAGTTCATTTTCTTTAGTCACAGGCATGGCCTATGCAACAATTTGACCACTCTCATTATAAATGCTGTTCGGCAGAGACTAAGAAAATATATAAATTATTGCACATCTACAGGTGAGGTTCATTGCTCAGATCCACTTTTCCAAGTACTAAAAACACAGATTATGGCATATCTCCTGAGATTTTTTTGTAACACCAAAATGCATGTGACAATGTACTAAATGTTTTACTATACAGTCTGTTTTGACAATAAAATATGTACAAAGTACAGCTTATGTTAATTCATGGAAAATGATGATATGTGAATTAGGAGAAAGAAAACCATAATGGAAGTGTATTTTTCTTTTCTATCTTTTTAATATTATTTAATAACAGAAGGTTGCACATGGGAGGGGGTACTGGCTCATGTGGGATATTAATTTTTGTCCCTTACCTAAAAAGAGAGAAAGAGAAAATAACTATTTAAAAAGAGTACAGCACTTCTACCACCTCTTGTTCTGTTTTCACTACTCTTTCATGCCTTGTTTGTTGGCTTCTGATAGTGACGAATGTGATATCATCCTCAGAAGAAAAATGCCACATAAATTCCAGAGGTTGAAATTTCAGCTTCAAAATCATATTTATTTTATCACTTTTCAAATTCGGTTGCATGTGAGAGAACATTTGCAGCTCTTCAACAAAGGAACAACACTTCAATCCTTAGATTTTTGTTTTTGTTTTACAATTTTATGAGTCCATTCTAGTACTTTTGTTCCAAGAGCTGTCATGTAGTAACAACAAAAACCAATTTTATTTCCTTATTTTTATGATTTTTAAAGTAATCATTATAAAAATTAATATTCTACTATGATCTGTGAATGGACCAACTGAAATACTATTTTATAATATGCTTTTTCTCATATACAAATTAGTATATAAAGTAATACATATGCCCTGGTTTATCTTATGTGTATTTATTACAAGAAGAGCAATTTTGTTTTCTTAAGTATTACTCTATCCTTGAATATTAGTCTTAAAACCTGAAAGACCTTGTGAACAAAGCAATCTTGTCCTGATCCTGTGGTTGTTCTACACCAGTCCTTACGTGTACCTTTGCACATGATACTTTGCTGCACTAACATAAATTGTTTGATAAGGATTCTTGGGAGATGCTTTTGCCTTCATTTTCAAGTTTGTTTACACTTCAAGTTGTTCTTTCAATGCATTCTCTTTTCTTTTGGGTCCACCTCTCTTTAAGACTCCAGCACACAAAAACAAGTAGACAATAATTAATCACTACTACTTCATACATGGCTTCCACTAACTTATAATTTCATATATTACATGTGTTATGAGTGTCCTTGAACTTGTATTTACACAAATAATTATAGAACATGATAATCTACTACTTTAGAGTTATAAGTAAAATTAGTTACTTTCATATTAATAAGAAATTTTGTTTAATATTCTTGTGTTATACTACAAAGAGATACATTTTCTATTTCCATTGTATTTGTTATGAATAATAATGAGTAGGAGTAAAGAAAAAATGATATTTTTGAAATAATAACATTAAATAGAGTATAAAAATTGAAAATTGTTTATATTTAAGTCTACCCAATAGAGTATGATTTTAACTTTGATGATTTGATTTTGACTTTATTGTGAAATGTTTATTTTATTAAAATTTGTGTTGGAGTTCATGGTCTTTAGGGGGACTTTACAAAAGAGAAAGGTGATGAGGGCATTACTAATACTAGGGCATCCCACAAATTCAACCTTAGCTAGTTTGCTACGACAAATCAAGTATATGGTAAGAAAAATGGGGTGTGAGAGAAAAGTATGAATGAAAATGTATAACAAATTGTGTTTGGACTTTTCCATGCCTTGAATGGAAATGTTTTAAGATGAGTTTCAACTTCTAAGAAGAGATATGTCAAAATAAATTTAGGGTATTTTTTCCTTATGATGGTAAATTACTCAACCTTTTAAGTGATTCATTGGTATAGTTGAATTTGATGTAAAGGGAAAATCAAGAAGTGTCTTCATGGAAAAGTTATATCAAAGATCATATGCTACACTTAATGACCAATGTTTACTTTGATTGCAAGAAATGAATGTGATTAATGTGCAAATCAATTAATTGAAACTAACTAAGTGGGAATATTTTGCCTCAATAACCGCTCAAGTAAATCTAACTATTGTTAAAATGATTCTATGAATTTAGAGAGTTTTGACTATTAAATTTAGGAGAAGTTTTACTATCTCTTACTCAATTATATTCAAGACAATTTTTAGTAGGATTTTGTGCCCAACTTAGTAAGAAGAAGTTTTGGGTTTTGACTCTCTAACAACTTAAATTGAGATTTTTCTAACTTTAGAAATCATTAATTGTGGTGTTAGCTCTATAATTAAACCTTTAATCCCAATCCTTTTTTTTCTCAAAATATTTCAATTAAAACTATTAAAATTCAAATTCACACGAATCTCACACATATTCCCTTTAATAGAAAAAAGGCTCTAAAGATCTCATCCATTGGATTTGCACAATTCAACAAACCACCCATTATTATTATGTCCCCTTGATAAATTTCACACTTGAAAACCCTTCTCCTCCAAAGGAAGTTTCCTCCACACAAAAATATCCTTAAACAAAGAGCCTCTACAAATCTATTTTAAAACCTCCCCAAATTCAAGGATCTCCAGCCAATCAAATTAGCATTTTGCATCTTTTACAACCCACCCACTTGCATTGCATTTCTCCAATGAACACCTTTTGTGCTTTCATAGACAAAGGGAGGAAATACTAACACAAAAATATACACTCAAACACCATCTTCATCTACATTTCCTCAAAATATTTCTACCCATCTGTGTCTTTGATATGCATTTTAACATTCTTCTCTAAATTTTGAAACTTTTTTGAGTAAACCTGTGAACCCAAAAGAGAGGCAGCACCTTCAACCCATTCCTCCAAGAAACTAGAAGATTCCCATTTCCCACATACAAATATTTCTTTTTCTCTTTTGTTTTTAAAAAGAAAAAAAAACAACTCACCAAACCATCCTTTTCTTTTGTTCCTGTTTTCTCCATAACTTTCCCATCTCTGAAATAAACACAGCCAAACCAAACCATTTCATCATCACCGTTATAACACTACCAGAAAACCCTAGAAACCCAACAATTTTGGGAGCCTCAAACCCAATCCCAGAAACCAAAATTGACCTCTCAATTCGT
This sequence comes from Vigna umbellata, assembly GCF_029865625.1. Lineage (NCBI taxonomy): Eukaryota > Viridiplantae > Streptophyta > Magnoliopsida > Fabales > Fabaceae > Vigna > Vigna umbellata. Next base: position 18,929,201 of record NC_142175.1, on the reverse strand, counting down.
CGAACCGGAGGACGAGAAATCGTGGGCACCTTTCAAAATCCTAGATTTCCCCTATCGAAAGTCCCAACTGAAGCAAATGTCACACATAGACAGTGCCCCTTCGACTCCAGGGAAGTTCAAGATGGAGAAAAGCACGTACTTTAATCGCGTGCGGTGGCACACCTCGCTGGCGAAGCTCGCCATGTGGTCCTTCGTGTTTTTGGGCGCGATCTTGATCTTCTTTTTCCGGTCGCCGGCGTCAACGCCGGTGCCGGCGGACCTCTCACGGAGGTCATTGAGGACCTACAACTGGGGCGGACCCGTCTGGGAGAAACGGGTCCGAGCCTCTGCCCGGGTCCGGTCCCGAAATGGGTTTGCCGTTTTGGTCACTGGAGCCGCCGGCTTTGTCGGCACCCATGTTTCTGCGGCTCTGAAACGCCGCGGTGATGGGGTTCTGGGAATTGACAATTTCAATGACTATTACGACCCTTCTCTGAAACGTGCACGCCAGTTGCTTTTGGAGCGCACTGGAGTGTACATAGTTGAGGGTGATATCAATGATGAAGCACTCTTGAGGAAGCTTTTTGAGGTTGTTCCTTTCACTCACGTTATGCACTTGGCTGCTCAGGCTGGTGTGAGGTATGCCATGGAGAATCCTGGCTCTTATGTGCATAGCAACATTGCTGGTTTCGTGAACTTGCTTGAGGTTTGTAAGAGTGTGAATCCGCAACCTGCTATTGTTTGGGCATCTAGTAGCTCAGTTTATGGACTCAACACTAAGGTTCCATTCTCTGAGAGGGATAGGACTGATCAGCCTGCTAGTTTGTATGCTGCCACTAAGAAGGCTGGTGAGGAGATTGCTCACACTTATAACCATATCTATGGTCTTTCATTGACTGGCTTGAGGTTCTTCACTGTTTATGGCCCTTGGGGTAGGCCTGATATGGCTTACTTCTTCTTCACAAGGGATATTCTCAAGGGGAAGGTGATACCTATATTTGAGGCTGCCAATCATGGCACCGTTGCGAGGGATTTTACTTACATTGATGATATTGTGAGGGGTTGTTTAGGAGCTCTAGATACGGCAGAAAAAAGCACAGGGAGTGGGGGGAAGAAGAGGGGGCCTGCACAGTTGAGGGTGTTCAATTTGGGGAATACTTCACCGGTGCCGGTTAGTGATCTTGTGGGCATTTTGGAGAGGCTTCTGAAGGTGAAGGCAAAGAGGAATATAATGAGGTTGCCACGGAATGGTGATGTTCAGTTTACACATGCCAACATTAGCTACGCCCAGAGGGAGCTTGGGTATAAGCCGACCACAGATCTGCATAGTGGTTTGAAGAAATTTGTGCGGTGGTACTTGAATTACTATTCTGATGGCAAGAAAGCTGATGAGTGACTGATTCTTTTAACCATGTGATAATGTCTTTGAATTCTTGTTCGTTATGATTCTTGTGATTGTTCCTTAGCGTTTTTCTTTCGTTGTGCGATCACCGTGTTTCATGAGTCAAGGATGATGCCATATTAGAAGGAAGTAGGAACCTTGTTTCCTGCCTGCATTGAGGAAGTTTTGTTGTTGGTGGAGATTAATGCCAAGAAAACCAGATACATCATATTCTCTTTTATTCTTTTTTTCCTGAATGTAATTGTTGTAGTTTTAGAAATGTAGCATTCATGACTGATAGAGCATATGCTGATTGGTGGCAGTGTATAATAATTGTTAAGAAAATTTAGTAAAATCACACGATAGTTTGAATTCCAGTTTTCTGACTGAATGAGTCAATAAGACATGTATTTTATTTGCTTATGTAATTTTTCAGCTATAAATGGACTCCTGTTTAATAATTCTTGCACAGCTCTACTACTTTGTGTTGCTATTATTGCTTTTTGGCGGTGCTGTGACACCAGGCACCTTTATGTTTATCAGCAGATTATTAGAATGTTCTTGAATGTTAAGTGCAGCTACTGGATTTTTTGTCAGATAAATGATTCATAAGTTGTAAGAAGTATTGACAGACTTTCTTTTTATGCTTTCTCATCATTTGAATGGATTTGTTTTTGAAATATTATTTTGGAAATTATGTTGCAATTTCATTGCATTTTGGTCTCTTGTTATCTAAAAATATTGATGCATTTTTCATAAATATCTGTTTTGCTTGTGTCCCTATGTTTTTGTTCACTAAGAACGGTTCTACGTATATGTCTGAAGTATTTCTGTTAAAGACATTCTTTTAAATGTAAGTTGTCTATCTAATTTTTCTTTCTTTTCATTTCCCCTTTATATCTAATTTCTGTAATGTAATTTTTCATTTGAATATACCTTTTTGGTTTTTTCTCTTCCTTTGTATATATCTAAGTTTGCCCCTTTCTGATAAAAAAGAACTGCAGATTTTAATTTGGGAGTGGTTATCTTGACATGAGTGTTGGTTCCACTCACTGTTTTTGCTGGATTCCTTAGAAATACCTTTAACTTTATTTATGATAAATTTTCCATTTTTAAGTGTAATACACTTTTTTATTAAAGGAATGAGGTTCCTACTTTATACATGTATTAAGCATATAAATTGTCGTCTAATTAGGTTATCAATTTTGAATATTCAATGGTCATCAAGATTTAGTGCAGTTGGAACCTACATGTTAGCGTTCATATTGTTTGGAAGCATTTGTCACTAAGACTTGTCTTCACTATTAGAATGCCCATAATCTTTACAATCTATTGAAAGACAAAGTATAATTGTAATTATGAAGTCTCAAGTTGTTTGAGTACCAAATGAGATAGTTTTTGGTGATTTTTCTATTAGAAATCACTGACAGGTTTAAACTGCCTTGTATGTCCAACCAAAAAGGTAAGATGCATGCCCCTAACCTTTTAATTTTCTCTAGGCTATATTACTCAGTTGGTTCTTATAATTATTTTTCTTTCATTGTTATACTTAAAAATCCTGCTTTAATCCTGCACTCTTTAGTCCTCATTGTAAGAACTAAAAGAATGATGTGATGAGAGATTAAAAGGAAATGTTTAAGTATATAAGCTAGAAGGGAAATCATTGTAACTCTAGAGACTAAATGATTAAGTTTATTTTTTTCCAATCGCTTCTTAGGACATGCATGGAGTCAGGCTTAGAAAATACAAGAGACATAATTGGTAAACCTCTAGGTTTTATTGGTTTTAATACCGATTCTGATGTATAGAAAGCACATGGTAATGGGGTTGTGAACTCAAATGCATACCTGTGGAGAATCATATATGAAACATGGCATAAGACTACACAAAACAAATAGCTAAAATGAAGTGTTATATGAATAGTTTAAATAGAAAAACTATGAAGTGTTTGATTAAGTAAAACAGAAAGCATTTATGACTAAGCTACAAATAATATCTTTATTCTGCAACTATAGCTAGACTTTTCTGAACATAAACAACCTCCTTTAACCAACTTTACTGATATCAGAAAATTGTTACGTAATATTATTTTTCTGAAGATTAGTCCTGTTGAACATTTCTTTGGCGGATACCCTGCTGTTTAACTATTAACATAGTATTAGATTCATGTTCAATTTTGTTTAACTTTCTGGATTGTATTTTTGTTCAACTTTTTTCATCTCTATTTACAATATAATCAATGACTTTGATTTACAGGCTGTTGAAATTCAAAGCTTCAGTTAAAGATGTTGGAGATACATAATCACTATTGTAACTTAGTTGATGATAAACCATGTATAAAAGCAACACATTCACTACCAGATTTTACAACAATGATTGATATGTTACAATATGTAGGATTGGCATGGAAGTTATATTGTATTAACAAACTTTCTAAGTGTTGAAGAGTTTTATATCTATGTGCAAGTCATGATTGGTAAAAACTCAACCCTACTTTATTTCTGCTATTTTATTTTTTTCATTTCTGGATTTGGCCACTATTTGAGCTGTGTGCATCGAACATGTATAAAGATCATGGAATCAGTGATAAGATATAAAGTTTGAAGCAGGGAAAGCATTTACTCAGTAGGATATTGTGTGCATGTAACATGAACAGCATGTTCATTTCTTGAGGTTGCACCAAAAGAGTAGAAGTAATAAGTGGTTTTATGCAGAATATTATAATAAATACTCTTTTTTTTTTCTTTTTTTTTGCACAGAAGTGAAAATTTGGTTATTTTTCTTTCTTTAGGTTATGCAAATTAATTTTCCTTCTAAGATTAAAGTTGATGGTCTAGTTTAAAATACAAAAAGAATGACAAAAGTGATGTTCAATGCCATTGATAATTTGGCATTGTACCAAATGTGAAATCCAAATGAAAAATATCCAATATTAAGTGCCTTTACCTTTTTATATGCATTTGTTTATGTCTCCAAGATTGTAGAAGCACTAAACTTGTTACGGTAGAGCTCTCTTTTTATTCAGAACAATATGACTTCCGTAAGGTTTTATTGTTGATGCTCAAATGAAAGACAATATGTTCCCAGTCATCACCTGATTAGTAGAAATTTCATGAAAAAACAAAGGTGGGGTAGTTTGGAAGAAGAAAGTTCTTCAGCCATTGTTTCTTTGATGGTGTAGACTTTGTTATAGAATTCAAGGACACCAATGCTAGTATTTCAATATGGACTATACCTTGAGTACATTAGTTTGGTAAGAGAGGAAGAGGAAGATGTGAATCCAAAAAGTGCTTTGATAAAATGTTTTGAGCAAATGAGTTTGTTAAAGATGAGATTAGCTACCTCTAAATTCTAGGAAGTGATCAAAGATGATAGTGACTAGATTTTTTACTCAGAAAAAATAATTATTATAATGAAGTATTCTCTCCAATCCAATAGTGAAACATAAACTTGTTAGGATTTTAACACTCATGGTTGTTGTGTTAAGTTGGAATATATGAATGTCAAGATGACATTTTGTATGTAGGGATTAGAACATGGTGGGTGAGTTTTTTTTATCATATCCATTCTAGAATCAAAAATCATATTCATGTTTCTCGGTAATAAAATGTGTCTTATCCCCCATTCTTGTTAGATATCCTTGTATCCATATGTATCCAATTTTATGCCATTCCAAATATTAACTAAATATTTTTTTTTTCATAAAAAATAAAAGTCACAAAAGAGAAATATGAAATTATTAAAGATGTCCTAAAAATATATACATTTGTTTTCAATTTTAAATATTAAGGAAAAAATTATAATTACATAAATATTAAAATAGAATATCAAGTAAAATTGTATAAATGTTAACTAATTATACAAAAGAGTAAACAATTACACATGACTAAAATTTCATGACAATTACCACATCAATTACTTTTGAAAATGTTGAGAGAGAAAGTATTTGGAGGATTTGAGTGAATTTGGTAAATATCAAATGAGTTAAACAATGGAGAGAAAGAGAATGAAATAAAAGAAGAGTTTTGTCAAATAAAACAAAATTAAGACAAGCACTACACACAGGTAGACATGTTTGTGCACATGTACACTCACACCTATTTTTATTCTTATACTTATTCTAGTTAATGTGGAGATTCTGTAAAAATAATTGAAATTATTTTAGATACTACTTTGAATACAAGTTTATTGTTATCCATATTTGTATAGAGATCTTGATAAAACCATTTACATGAAGTCACCAAGAGGATTTGAGGAAAAAGACAAGAAAGATTATGTTTGTAAGCTAAACATATCTTTCTAAGGAATGAAACAGTCACCAAGACAATGAAACAAACTATTTGATAATACATTGTTCGGTGTTAGTTTCATGAGAAAGAAATATGATAATTTACTTTAAATTTAAGGCAGAAGGTTTATTCATAATATTATTTTTATATGTTGATGTTATTCATATAGCTAGTAAATAATATGTTTGAAGTCAAAAGAGTGAATGAGTTGAGTTGAAAGGAGAATTTACTATGATAGATCTTAAAATTGTTACGAGGATTTTGGGGATTGATGTCATATAGAGAAAACAAAAGCTTATAATCATAGAAAAAAGTCCTTAAATTTTTTGACATGAACCTATTTCTACACATTTGGCACAACATTTTAGGATAAGTGATAAACAATTTCCATTTATAAATGTTAGTTTCACGATACATACAATGATTTATACTTGACCTAACATAACACAGTGAGTATGGTTAGCAGGTTCATATCAAATCTTTTATGAACTCATTTTAAGATTCTTATTAAGTAGATCCTAATATAATTAGAGAGATCATTTGATAAAGTTGTTTATGATAGTCAAACAGTTGTTAGCTGAAAGACCAATTTATAAAAGGTAGATATTGTTAACAACTAAAGTTGAGTATATTGTCATAACTCAAGTTGTAAAAGAAGCATTCTAACTAACGAGGATAATTGAGAAGTTGAATTGTGTATCGCTAAGTTATCATAATCTATTATGACAATAATTGTGTCATATTATCATCAAATAACTAAGTATCCCATGAAGAGATTAAAAGTAAAAATATTGATTTCAAATTGCATTTTGTTGAAGAAGATATTGATGAAGGATCTATTAAAGTGATGAAGATTTCAACCTATCATAACCCTTTGATATATTAGAGAGGTTGTTTTGTTAATAAGTTCTTTCATTGTTTGGGTTTGATATTTGAAAGTTAAACTTGTAATGGGCTTAGAAACAATCACTATTTTATGGCTATTGCTTCCTGCACCTGTCATATTTCTTTCAACACCCTATCAATTCCAGAATTTATTTTTCTAAACATTATAAACAACTTTGGAAACTTTTTTCCAGAAAGCAATAACCTTGGATACAAAATCTATAACAATAGTAAAACAAAGTTGTAACCATATTCAAGAGGTAACATAAGAAAGCTTTGGCTATTGTAATGTTTCTGTGGTTAGGTGGCAACAAGATTCATTGCATCTCAAAAGCTTTCTTACACATGCAATTAATGATTATGAATCAATAATTAACCCTTAGTCTCCGTCGACTAAACTGTATTTTTAATTTAAAAATACAAATTCACACCTGCATATAAATGCCCTCGTAGGCCTTTGTCCAAATTTTGGTACCTAATATTAGATATTATTTCAAAAAATAATTATAATTTTTTATTTATAATAAATACGGTTTTGAATATTTATAATTTTTAGTTTATAAAATAATTTTTAACGTACTTCATATAATGATTAATTATTTTTTTAAATGAATTGTTATTTAATAATTTGTTTTAATGTGTAATTAGAAAAATTATTATGTAAAAATTACTAAATTTTAAATTGTATTATTTAAAACATGTAAATATCTAATATACTTTTAATCTAAATTATAAATATTTATGAATATTTTAAATATTGATGGAGTACTTTAATATGAGTAGATGAGAGGCGATTCTTTAAAATATTAGGTAATTAAAACTAAGTCGAAACACGATTTAGAATATTGTTGGTTCTAGTTTTCTAATGATATTGTGAAGCCTTGGACAATTACGGAACAAGAATTAGATGCAAGTCTATATTTTATTCTATCATGCTCAATATGATGTGTGGATATTAAAGTGTCAATTTTGCTAGGATGTAAATACTCATAATGCAATTCATGGTATGTTTTTTTTAATTCAATAAAAGGAATTAAATAAATTATCAATTTAATATAACAAATATTGATATATTTTATTAGTTTTGTTTAAATTTCATTAATAATTGAGATATATATGTTTGGTATTTAGTTATTGTAATGTGTTTATTAAATATAAAATTAATGTTATTAATATACACTTAATCTTAAAGAATTCTTTTTTCTTTTTAAATTTACAAAGTAAAAAATAAAGGGTAACTCGTAGAAAATCCATTTGTGGATTTGCTGTAAATTCTAAAGAGAACTCAAATACTTGATTGTTCAACTCAAGTTGAGTTGAACGTCTGGACAATTTGTTTAGGATAAGATACTGGAGAGGCTAAACTCGTTGTAGTCGTGTTGACTAAACCAAGAGTGGTACTAATATTCGTTGTAACCAAAAGTGGTGAGAATACTCAGTTAAATGCTAAAGTGACAAAACTCGTGTAATCTTGAAAAATATTAGTGGAACCCCTTTAAGAGTTCGTAAGAGAGAATTGGACGTAACTTAGGTTAAGTGAACCACTATAAAAATCTACAACTTACTACTTTTCTATTCAAAATGTTTTCTATTTACTCATATTATAAAACCCATCGTTTAATCGTTTTAAAATCCTTACACTTTCTCTTTGCAAGTTATTGTTATTAGATGCTATTTTTGTTAATGAATCGGCAAGTGTACCGAATCGTATCAAATAATAATAAATGCTAAGACCAAGTATCATTTTCCAAGAGACTCGTGTTATTAAACAATTGTATAATCACTTAACTAATTAAGACTGGAGAACAATTTATTTGAATGAGATTTAATTGTGGTAAAAATAAACATAATAACTTGAATGTAAAATTGATCTATTGAGGCTAAAACAAGAATGAATGAATGATATTGAGATGATATGAGATGATGATGTTGTTGGGGTTAGATTTCACATACATCACTTTCATGTATATTAAAACTCATCTTCATTGGAATGTTAATGTCACTTACAAAATTACTTAGAACCCGATTCCTCGGCGTAAAAATCCTAGCCTTAATTATTAGGCGTCAATCCCTTGAATCCCTAATAACCAATTTCGCATTAAGAGAAGAAGCTTAAGACAACCAAACGTCCTATCCTTATCCCTAGGCAATATTCCCTTTGGGTGAAATCCTCCAGATCATGATTCATAAGATATTTCCCAATACTCAAACAAATCAAACATCAAGTCATGAATGGCCAAAACAGGACAAGCATTAGGAATAGGAGAAAATCACTAACATTCAATGAAAGAAGCATAAATTATTTAAAACATGTTCAAATACATGAAAGTTTAGAGGTTACATTATCCGACACAAAAAAGGAGTTTAGTTCTCCATTGTCATGGAGAATCTTGGTGTACAATGGAAGAATAAACAAATGTAAACCCTAGAAAGTGAGAAGGAAAGCTCCCGCATCCCAATCTGCCTCCAAAGGGTCGAAAATTGTGTCTTTTTGCTTCAGCTGTCAAAAGATACCAACCCTAATGTCTAAAAGCCTTTAAATAGATCAAACATGGATCATTGGCCAAAGTCACTAGCGCTCAGCGCCCTAAGTGGGGCAATCAGGCATGCTGCGTGACATGTAGCCGGCATTGAGCGCCCTAGACAGGGGCATGATAAACACATTTTTAATCCCCGAAAACAGAGTCAAAAGGTTGTTAAGACCTCGGCAAGTGTACCGAATAGTATCAAGTAATAATAAATGGTAAGACCAAGTATCGTTTCCCAAGAGACTTACGACACTAAATAGTTATGTGATTACTCAACTAATTAAGACTTTAAAGAACAAATTTTGGGGTTGTTGAATGCAAATGCAATAAAATAAACATGAACGCAATTTGATCAATTGAGGCTAAACACAAGAATGAATGGATGAAGTTGATGATATTGTTGTTGGGTTTAAATTTCACCTAATTTATTCTCATGCATATATGAATTCATCTTCTTCATTAATGTTAATGCCACTTTCTAATTTACCTTAAACCCGATGTCTCGGTGAAGAAAGCCTACTCCTAATTACTAGTTCACAATGTCTTGTCTCCCTAGCAATTAATCATGCATTACATTTGCACAGAAGCTTAAAGGCAATCGATCATCCTATTCCTATGTCTAGGTAATATTGCTTCCGGGAGAATTTCCCCGTATGTGTCCATATCGACAAAATCAATGATCATGCAATTGAATGAGTTAAACAAAGCATGCATAGAATGTAAAGGAAAAACCCTAACAATTAATGAAGTAAAGCATATATAATCAAGAATCAATTCAATACATGAGAGTTTAAGAAGTTACATCTTTCCCAACAACAAATAAGGTTTAGTTCCCCATGATCATGGAGAAACTACATGAACAATGGAATGAAAGAATGAAAGAGATGGAAAATCCCTAAAAAGAGAAGAGGAGACTCCCACATCCCCAAATCTACCCCCAAGGGGTGAAAAATGTGTTTCTGTGCTCAAGCCATCAAAAGATACAATCCCTATGACGTGCAAGTCCTTAAATAGAACATAAAAATAACAGAAAAACAGGTCCAAGCCCATAAAAATAACAGAAAACAGGTCCAAGCCCACGTCGCCGGTGCTCAACGATACTTTTGGCGCTCAACAAAACTTTTTTTGCACTCTGGTTGACTTTTCTGCACTCTGGTTGACTGGTTGATTTTTCTGCACTCTGGTTGACTTTTTTGCATTCTGGTTGACTTTTTTGCATTCTGGTTGACTTTTCTGCATTCCAACCATTCAGTACTTTAACTCTTCTTTCAAATCATTTCAATAGCCTACAAAATCAAGGGAATCTAACACAAAGCCATTAAATTCACCTTCAACTCTCTTATTCACAAAACTAAAGCAAAAACATGAGTTCAAGCAAGCTTCTAAGTCAAAAAAGGTGTTTTTAATATCAAAATGAAGTATAAAAATAACAGTTTTTCAACCGTTATCACAACCCCAAACTTGAAACTTTGCTTGTCCTCAAGCAAAATGTAACTTGGCTTAAACAAAATACTCATACTACAATGGTCTAGCACACTAAAAAACATTTTTCTCTTAGGACAAGTAAATCACTCATGAATGCTCATCATAGAAAGATTAGTCAAGATAAAATGATGTTTTAGCCAATCAAGCTTCAATTATGGTGCTCACATAATCAAGACATACATAAAAGATGCAAACCTCATGAATAATCAACAACCAAGTAAGAATGTTATCATAAAATGCATGGAACAATTCCTCACCAAAGACAATGTTTCACTCAAGCACTCAAAAGTGTTTCACTCAAGCACTCAAAAGTGTTTCACTCAAACTCAAAGGTGTATAGTGAGGTATCACTCTTACACTCTACCATCACAATGTCACATGAATCAACTTTGCCTTTCATTTAACCACATATCAAACACACTCACAAGCAACTTATCATCACAAGGACTTTTCAACGCTTGTATTGAGGCTGAGCTAAAAACAAAATTGGTTTTTCTAGACAACAAAATTCCTTGAGTTAAAAGAGTGCACATTTCATTTATTCTCATTAAATCTCAACTCTCTTTCTTCTTTTATGTGAGAAACCAATATTCAACTCTTTCCCAACTTTACTTGCATTGAGCTTAACCTTTTCTTTCTTTTCTTCTCTTTTACTTTTTGCTTTTCCCCAATGCTTTTTAATGAATTTCACAAAGTTCTTTTCGGTTTCTCACCACCCCAAACTTGAACCATTCTCCATTACCACAAAAACATACTCTACTTAACTCAAGGTAAGGATTTCAAAAAGGGTTTTTCCAATTTTCAAATTTAGGCTCAAGGTGCAAAGGTTAGAGAAAACATTGATCTTTATTGGGTTCACCTATAAACATTGGCTCTAAGGGAGAAGAAAAACATGGCCTTGATCTTTTGTAACATGCAAGCAAGTGGTTCAATCATAGAAAATTAGGCAAAATCAATCATGTTTCCAAAGCAATAGCACTCAATCAATCAAAAACTATGAAGCCTAATCTCTCACAGATTAACTCAAGTTCCACAATTTGATAAACATCCTGCTCAGTATCATAATCACAATCACAATCACAAGTCATCATGCATCTGTTTCACAATATTATGAGCAACCACCTGTGTTATTAGCATCATGCATCATCTCAACATCAATCAATATAATTATCATCATAAAGCAACACTCATCACAAACATAACATCATCATCAAACCATTGCATCACAGATTAAATTTTAAGCCAAGTACATCATAACCTATTCTAGAAACAGAAGCAAATTCAAGTTCACAAAAATAAAAAGACAAGTTTAGAAAACTAGGGTGCCTCCTAGGTAGCACTTGTTTAACGTCACGAGCCTGACCCAAAATCCTTCAGCATCCTTTAGTAAACACATATCTTTATCACCAACACCCATCAGTAGGTGTATACAAACATAGTATCCTTCAGTAGATACTCTTCCACTAACATCCATCAGTAGATTCAAATCCTTTTCATCAACACTCATCAGTAAGTGTCTGATAACATGGTATCCTTCAGTAGATACTCAATCACCTAGCATCCATCAATAGATGCAAATCCTTTTCATCAACACTGATCAGTAAGTGTCTGATAGCATAATATCCTTCAGTAGATACTCAATCACCTAGCATCCATCAGTAGATGTTGTGCTTCTTCTCTTGATGATCTTGTGCTCCTAGTACAGATTTTTAAATTTTATCCTGCAAACACTAAAGAACACTACACTCGATCAACCAATTAGCACAAACAGATAGAAAAATTAAAAAGAAAAAAATGAAGAGATGGAAAGATAAAAAGAAAAAAGATAAAAAGATAGAAAGATAGAAAGATAGAAAGAAAAAAAGGTTAAAAGATAAAAGGATGAAAAAATAAAATAAAAAAAATAAAAAGATAAACAAATAAAAATAAAAAAAAATAAAAAGATAAAAAAAAACTAAAAAGATAAAAAGATAAAAAAAATAAAAAGAGAAAAATATAAAAAGAGAAAAAAAAATAAAAAGAGAAAAAGATAAAAAGAGAAAAAAATAAAAGAGAAAAAGATAAAAAAATAAGAAGATAAAAAGAAAATAAAAAGATAAAAAAAAATGAAAAGAGAAAAAGATAAAAAGATAAAAGGATGAAAAAATAAAAAGAGAAAAAAATAAAAAGATAAAAAGATAAAAAAGATAAAAAATAAAAGGATGAAAAGATAGAAAAAAAAGATAAAAAGATAAAAAGATAAAAAATTAAAGATAAAAAGATAATAAGATAGAATGATGAAAAGATAGAAAGATGAAAAGATAAAAAGATGAAAAGATAGAAAGATATAAAGATAGAAAGATGAAAAGATAGAAAGATATAAAGAAATAAAAAGATGAAAATTAAGGATAAAGTCTAATCAGTTAAAAATCACACACATAGAATAGTTATACCACGAGTCCCGGCAACGGCAGCAAAAACTTGATAAACAAATTTTTAATCTCCGAAAACATAGTCAAAAACTTCTTAAGACATCAGCAAGTGTACCGAATCGTATCAAGTAATAATAAATGGTAAGACCAAGTATCATTTCCCAAGAGACTCACGACACTAAACAGTTATGTGATATTACTCAACTAATTAAGACTTTAAAGAACAAATTTTGGGGTTGTTGAATACAAATGCAATAAAATAAACATGAATGCAATTTGATCAATTGAGGCTAAACACAATAATGAATGGATGAAGTTGATGATATTGTTGTTGGGTTTAGATTTCACCTAATTTACTCTCATGCATATATGAATTCATCTTCTTCATTAATGTTAATGTCACTTTCTAATTTACCTTAAACCCGATGTCTCGGTGAAGAAAGCCTACTCCTAATTACTAGTTCATAATGTCTTGTCTCCCTAGCAATTAATCATGCATTACATTCGCATAGAAGCTTAAAGGCAACCGATCCTCCTATTCTTATGTCTAGGTAATATTGCTTCTGGGAGAATTTCCCCAGTTCTAGATTTTCCCGTATGTGTCCATATCGACAAAATCAATGATCATGCAATTGAATGGGTTAAACAACGCATGCATAGAGTGTAGAGGAAAAACCCTAACAATTAATGAAGTAAATCATATATAATCAAGAATCAATTAAATACATGAGAGTTTAAGAGGTTACATCTTTCCCAACAACAAATAAGGTTTAGTTCCCCATAATCATGGAGAAATTAGATGAATAATGGAATGAAAGAATGAAAGAGTTAAAAAAATCCTAGAAAGAGAATAGGAGACTCCCGCATCCTCAAATCTACCCCCAAGGGGTTAAAAGTGTGTTTCTGTGCTCAAGCCATCAAAAGATACAATCCTAGGACGTGCAAGTCCTTAAATAAAACATAAAAATAACAGAAAAACAGGTCCAAGCCCATAAAAATAACAGAAAACAGGTCCAAGCCCACGTCTTCGGCGCTCAGCGATAAGTGCGGCATTGGCGCTCAGCGGAATTTAACGCTCAGTGGAACTTTTTTTTGCACTCTGGTTGACTTTTCTGAACTCTAGTTGACTGGTTGACTTTCCTGCACTCTGGTTGACGTTTTTGCATTCTGGTTGACGTTTCTGCATTCTGGTTGACTTTTCTGCATTCTGGTTGATTTGTCTGCATTCTGGTTGACTTTTCTATATTCCAACCATTCAGTACTTTAACTCTTCTTTCAAATCATTTCAATAGCCTACAAAATTAAGGGAATCTAACACAAAACCATTAAATTCACCTTCAACTCTCTTATTCACAAAACTAAAGCAAAAACATGAGTTCAAGCAAGCTTCTAAGTCAAAAAGGGTGTTTTTAATATCAAAATTAAGTATAAAAATAACGATTTTTCAACCGTTATTAGGGAAAGAAGGTGACACTGCAATAAGAGTTGCGCTCAGCGCCCCAAATTGGGGCAAGCAGGCGATGATGTGCGAACCTCAGCGTTGAGGGCCCCATAAAAGGGCAACCAGGCACCTTGTGCCTTCTTCAACCTTCTTCTCTAGTACTTTTGCTGTCCCCCATGAGTTTCACTTCCTTGATACTTTTGCTTTTCTTCCAAAACATACCAATATCCTACAAAATAAAGAGGATTAGTGATAAAAATCATTAAGTATAACCTCAATTCTCTTATTCACAAAATTTAACTAAAAACAACAGTTTAAGCAGGCTTCAAAGTCAAAAAGGGTTAATTTACTATCAAAATTGCACCACAGATAACGGTGAAATCAACCGTTATCAATTTTGCGAAAAGATTTGAAAAATATTATTCACTCCCTTCTAGTGTTTTTCTTGTAATTTCATATTAAACTAAGATGAACACTTTTCTCAACTGTCCTCACTAATATTAATGATTAAAATAATCCAAAAACTAAAAAGGAACGTTTCTGTAGAGTATATAAAAACTTATTCATTTTAAAATTATTGGGTCTAACAAGGAGGGGGTTCATCTTAACCACAACCACGAGTAACCATTTCCAATCACCATTCATCTTAACGGAACTCGCTTACCTGAATACCCTTTGCCAGGAAGACTTTCGGTATAGGGACCATTATACTTGTCTGAGCCGGTCACCAAGACAAACCATCGGCTCTGATACCACTATTGGGTCTAACAAGGAGGGGGTTCACTGGGGAGATACAAACACTAATGAGATATGAGCCCAACCATATAAAGGATTGACACCACTCTCTACCAAAAACTTAAGACAACGAGTTAATGAGTTTTTCATCGTTACATAGTGCTCTACTTTCTTATTTCTATCAAATACGAGACTTAGACTCATATTTGGATTTCCAACTGATTGATTAATTTCTTGTGTATTTCATGGAATATTTTTGCCTTATATTCTTTGTTGTTTTGAGTGCCTATACATGATGGAGTTAGTTGATAAAAAATGGATTGGAGATGCAAAGTGGAAGAGATGATTGAAGGTGCAAAGAGAAAGAGAAAGAGAAGGGAAAAATAAGAGAGCTTATATATGCACGAGAGAGAGAGAGTAATAAGGTAAAAGTGAGGTTTATTCCTTCCTTCCTTTTTATTACTTTACTATTATTTATTTATTTTTTTAGAAAACTTGAGAGGGAGAGAAAAAAAATGGGAGATATGTGTAGGTAAACACAAGGTTACAACAATTATTAAAGAACAAATACATATTGAATTATCTCAACGATTAATAGAGTCTAAACTAAATTAGCGGATTTATTGTACTGAACAAACTACTTGCACCATATTACTTAAATAACATAAAAGCATATTAGTAAAAATTTATCGGATAATTTTAATTATTAACATATAAATTTTGTATGATTGTAAATGTCACTTTATACTCTAGTTTATAACTCGTCTATAGTATCATGTTTGTAATAACTCTTTGATATAATTTTATGCTATATTTTGAGATGTTACATAGACCATTTTCAAAACAATTCCTAAAACTTTCAAAAACTAATTGGGAATAAAAGTTTAGGTTTAATCAAGTTTTAATTTAGATTTTCCAATCAAATCTCTACTAAAAAAATTTCATTTTATTGAGTATTCCAAATATTTTTTAATTTTCTCTAAATATCTTATCATTTGATTTTTATTGTAATTGAAATGACACGATTTTTACTTTCATAAAGGAAGAAGTTTGTGGAATTAGAGTAAAAATACAAAAATAACAATAGTTTGAATAAAAATAAATTACCGAAAAGGGTAGAAAATTTTTGATAGGATGCTTCCATTTGGAAACTATTATTTAAGTATTGATGAGTTATAACAAATGTAATGGCCAATTGCATAATTATATATAACAAATATAATTGATGAGTTATTGAAGGCATTTGAATCTGAACCAATCAAGCATGGCTAACTGTGTTTGCAATTTAATACTTATGGCCTTTTATATGATTGCTGAGCTATCTTCTACCATAAATCAGGAACGACGTCGTGTTAGTGTCCTATGTGACGTTGGTTAGTACCCTATCCAATGTCTATAGTGCACTGTTTGACGATAAATGTCTTCCCGTAGCAGTCTAAGGATTTTCTCGCATAACGCAAGCCAGTGGACGCTCAACGTTGAGAGACATCAGATCCCCCATGTCTAACGTCTATTTTGACGTCTGAGGTTGGGCAGCCGACGTGTATTGACGTTTAATGAGTAATCTAATGTCCAATTCACATCACCTAATACTAGAACTGTCAAGTTAGTCCATTTGATAAGATTTAGTCCATTTGATAAGATTTAGTCCTAGCTCACGTGAGTTGGAGCCCAAAAAACTCACAGTACCAAAACAGTCTTTTATTAAAAAAAGTTTACAGGCTAAATACTCCTAAAGTCTTATAGGTTAAAGTTAGTTTATGGGCTTTCTTTTTTACTAAATTTTATGTATAGAAGAAAAATATTATGGTCTAGAAACAATGCAAAATCAGAGAAACAAAAGTTTTAGCTTCTGCAGGAATTTTGGCTTCTTAAACAACATTGAATCTCCAAATAAAGTTCATTCAACTTCCAGAATAAATCTGCATAGCTACAACATTCCAAATCCAGCAAGTACACACAATATTTGTAATGATATAGATTGTGACATATGGACAACTTGACTTATGCTTCTTTGGCTTCGCAGCTTCGTAATTCTGCTGCTGTATTCAAGTGCTGAGAATGAATTGATTGGAAGGTCTGCCAAGGTTCCAAGATGAAGGCTGTTGTTGTTTCTAGCTTTAAAACTTCAAGACTTACTGCAGTTCAATCAGTCAAACCAGAAATAACATTGGACATCTAATGACAAACTGGTTCAGACTGGAAGTTTAAGTGAAATAATAACAGACCAAACTGGTTATGACAGTAGGAAAAGATAATTGTGATGAAACAATTGTTGGTTAGCTTTTACAATTCAATTATTGCCCATAAGTTGGCAAAGATTAGTGCAACATGTGCAGTAAAAATTCAAGGCAATTAAAACTGACTATGCAACCAAGATGAAACCAATTTTAATCCAAAACCATTTGACCATGAGTTTTAATCAGAATAGTAGCTACACAAGCCAAGTTGGATGGAATCTGAAATATGCCTGGATTATTACTTACCACCCAATGAAGAAGTCTTAGACCCTTTGAACGACCATTAAATCTTCAGTAAAATTTGTTTGAGGAAGAAAACCGGGAAGAAGGTGACTAAATCCAATTAAGCCATGCTGCATGCCCTGCATCCAAAATAAATTGTTTACTGAATAAATTAAACTATCTTATCACCATTTCCAAAAAATTATAAACAATAAATAAAAAATTTAATAATTAGAAAGTAAATTAAAGCTATGGTGTCATCGAGTCTATGATCACTTGCCCACAATGTTGAAGACTTTCAACATCTTCTGAAAGTTTAGATTCATCAATTCTCTCATGACCAAAAATATCTTTTCAATGTCATCCTCATCTTTTCCTATTTTTGTGAAAAAATTTCAAACATTTGAGACTTCTTTTCTTTTGTGGTAGTTGATAGGATACTGGGTGATAAAACAAAGAAGGCAGGGGAGCCGAACGGTAGGAGGCAGGAGGAAGCAAGCCGAACGGCGAAAGGCGGGTGATAACACTCTAGATTTACATATTTTTCTAGGTTAAAAATCTTTTCTTAGATTTCTTTAGTTTTTAATTTCTTAGAATTAGATTAGTTTTATGTTTTTCTCTTAATTCTTTAGTTTTATAAAATTTTAGTTAAAAAGAGGTTTTTAGGTGTAATTTTTAGCTTTTGTTAATAATTAGGAAATTAGTATTTTTCTGAAATTCTTTCAATAAAAATGTTTTGTTTTAATTGCATAATTTCTCTTCTTTTTCTTAATTGTTGTTTGATTTTTTTTACAGATTGGGACAACATTTGGGCTATAATAGAAGTTGATTGAGAGGTGTTGAATTGAAATGAGCTGCTGGATTAAATTTGGGCCGCTGTTTTGGGCCACTGTTTTAACATTAAGCTGCTGCAAGTGAAATTGAAGGCAGCGCTGGCCTGCTACAATGGTGCTGCAATTGGAAGACAGCTGCTGATTGGATAATTGGGCTGCCAATGCTGGTATGGGCTTAAGTGAAACGGTGAGTTTCAATGGAGGCAGCTTTTGGGGGGTCATTGCAGAGCAGCTCATTTGAGAAAATAACATTCTCTCAAGCACATTCATTTGGAAGAGAGTAGAAACACGTAAGCTAGGGCTTGTGCGAGAGAAGGGAGAAGAAAAGCTCTTGCCACTTACCCAAAGAAGAACCTGACCGGTGAAGCTGAAGACGTGACCGGAGCACGATCCTCGCCAGAGAAGAAGCTGACCGAAGCTTAAGTGGATCGGAGGGTTTGAAGAGCAAAGCTTTTGGAGACCGTTGGATCAAGGTGAAGCTCGAAGCGTTATAGCAAGGTTCCCCCTCTCCCATTTTTCTTTTCCCCCTTCCTTTTCTCTTTTCGTTTTTTGACCCTATATAAAGGGCCTTCACCATGTAAATAGGGAGATATAGAGAACACTTCTTCATACACTTTCTACCTTTTCATTTTACAGTTCTCCGTTCTAGAGTTTAGGGTTTTATTCGCTTTTCTTAGAATAGGATACTGTTCTTGATTCTGGATTTCGCCGAGACAAGTGCGTGAGTGATAGCCGCACGAATCTTGGTGACTTCTGATATAGTTGTAATCTTCTTTTCATATTAATAAAAGTTTTTTTTTCTATTCTCGTTTGTGTTGATTTTGTTCTGTGATTTTGATTTCTGCCATTGTTATGTTCTGAGAAAATGAATTGGATTCTGTATCTCTGCATTCTATAATTCCTTTTGGAATTAAATGACTCTGTATTGAGCATTTTTTTCCGAGAAGTCTTCTCGAGTTAGAGTTGAATCCAATGCCTAAAGATTCATTCGGTTTTCTGTTTCTATTATGTTTCTTTCTATTTTCCAGTATGTGTGATTTCAATCTCAGTGTTGTAATCCTGTTCTTGTGGAAGTGTGTATTGATTGAATAATTGAGTGAGAATTTCCATTTGAAGTTCTGAAATACGAACTCAAAAGACCCCAAGGAGGGCTTAACTTTCTCGGAATGTCTTTCCGAAGAGGAATTGAGACTCTTTCATTCAGTTTATTGCACATTTGCCTCTGTTGTTGCTTTCTATCCAATATCTTTAGTTTTCTTCTTCATTTTCAGTATTTTTGTTGACTTGATGTTAGAATAGTCTTAGTTTTGATTATGATTTTATTTTCCTTCCATTTAAGTTTTGTTATATGTTCCACTGTTCTTAGCATTCTTAGTTAGGTTTATTTTCTTGTTTTCTTGCATCATTTACCTATTGCAGTGATAATCTTTAGATTCTGTTATTAGGCAGTAATAATGCTCATTAGTTTAGGATCATTTTAGTTGCATTTAAGTTCTCATAGTAGTTTCATTTCTGTTTCTGTTTAGGTAGTTTAGAGTTTTATTCTCATTTCTTTTCTTTTATTTCAAATTACATTTTCTTTCTTCATTTTTTTCTTTTCTTTCTTTTATACAGATTTAATTCCTTCATTCTTTTCTCTTTAATTTCATTGTTCATATTTCTTTTCCCCACTTTGCTTTAGTAGTTAATAAATAGTAAATAAATACAAGATTTAATTCTACACTTTAGGCTTAATTTTAGCCAAGTCTTTGGATTGATACCTAGGTTGTCCCTATACTTCATTAGTGGGGAAACTTAGTTTGTTCTGATTTTAGGCGACAAAAATCGGTTTAACAGCGGGGAAGAGATAGAGCCGACCGGTTGAAGAAGGCGGAGGATTTAGTGGGAAGTAAGTCGAACGGAAGGCGATGAAGAGCTAGAGCCGACCGGTTGAAGCAGTTACTATCCTAATTGCTTGTAGTTAGGATAGGAAGGAAATATTTAGTTTATTTAGAACAATATTCATATTTTATTTTAGGGAAAGATTTTATTCTTGAGAAATATTTTATTTAGAACAATATTCATATTTTATTCTAGGAAAATATTTTATTCTAGGGAAATATTTTATTCTAGGGAAATATTTTATTGTAGGAAAATATTTTATTTAGAACAATATTCATATTTTGTTCTAGGAAAATATTTTACTTAGAATAATGTTCCAGGGAAAGATTTAGCACAATGGGCAAAAAATAATTAGTATAAATAAAGCTAGAGGCTATGTTCATGTGAGGGAGGTTATGTTCCCAAGTAATTGACAGAGGTTATGCTCCCAATTACCCTTGTTTACTTTTGTTTATTCAAATATTACCATCAATAAAAGAGATTCATTCGTCCATTAGCAGTCGTTCATTGTCTTTTCTACTTATTATGATCGTGTTTAATTACGTCTCCCACTCGAATAGGTAACGGTAGCACTCTCACATGGACCAGGAGTTTCAGATGCAAGATCATCAACCAAAGTTAAAGAATTACTCTTGAGGTGTTCCGTATTTAAAAGCTATTGCACACAGCTGCATAGATAAATGAAAAATATTTTTAATAGGTCTTTCTTTATAGAACTTTATGAAACACCAGGTGAGAAGTGGCTAATGATACTGCCTAGGGGTTCATGTGCTAGTCTTTCTTACAGAAGATCGTACAAAAAATCAAAGTAATTTGATACCCTTCCAATTAGATTAGCCAAAGAAGAAAAAAAGTAATGACCTTTGTAATTGAATATTGAATAGTTGCAGAATTATTGAAAGAAATAAGAATTTAGCACAAGAAAGTTTAATTAAAAATGATGATAGGGGAAAATAATTGAGAAGGAGCTAGATGTTCTGTGATATCCAATTCCAATTAACACAACAAGTGAATAACGGGAATACGATTTTGTATTCATACCTTCTGCTTCTGCGACCAAATTGATCCTCTCACTTGACTGAATCGACCCTTCTTCAATATTCACAATCTCCTTCTCTATTGTCACAAACCTCTCTAGAACTTCTGGAGTGCTTATAAGTCGAACAAATCTATCGAAAATGAACCAAAACATACAAACAACATCGTCTTATAAAAAGTCTTCATTAAACCAAATGAAGACTTTGACCTTAAGTATTGTATTGGGACAAGCACATATGTCAGTCTCTACAGAGAACAACTACCCAGTGAAAATATTGTTGCATTAAAACAGCTCCATCGTGTGGAATCTCAAAATCCATCATTTGACAAAAGTTTTCAGAATGAGGTGAAAATGTGAAAATATTGTAAAGCTTCATGGCTTTTGCCTCCACGGTGCATGTTCGTAGTCTATCCATACATGGAAAGAGGTAGTTTATTTTATATTTTGAATAATGAGGTGGAAGCTAAAAAGTTGAATTAGAGTAAGAGGATGAATATGATTAAAGAGATGGCAAAAGCTTTATCCTACATGCATAGTGATTGTAGCCAACGTTCATCGTGATATAACAACTAGCAATGTTCAATTAAACTCACAATTACAAGCTTATGTTTCAGACTTTGGCGCAACTAAACTCCTTGATCCCGATTCTTCCATTGTAGTTGACACCTATGGCTACATTGCTCTAGGTTAATGTTATTTTCTATTCTAGAACCATAATTTTTTTTTTCAATCTCTAGAATTGATGTAATAATATATTTTTACAAGTTGAGTTAACTTTATTTCTATTTTGTCTACAACAAAGTTTGCTTGTACATTGAGCGTGACAAAAAATTGCGATGTTTATAGTTTTGGGATGGTGACTTTGGAAACACTAATGGGAAAACATCTTAGAGAGCTAATCTAATCTTTATGAAACCCAACTATTAAAAACATGTTCGAGAAAGATCTCTTGGATTCACGTCTTTCTCTTCCTCTTTAGAAAGATGCTAAAGATATAAATCTTATGTTAACTGTTTCTGCTGAGTCCGGGCGGACCCTGTAAAAACACACAAACTTACTGTCGAAGACGAACGGGCGGGCGGCGAAGATACATGGACCGGGCGGACACTGCTGAATCCTACGAACCGGAGCTAGCTGCATTGACGGGCGGCACCAAGATGGACGATCGCTGTTCCATGGCGCTCCAAACCGGGCGGACGTCCTCCAATCCAGACGCTCTCTCTTTGCTCCAAGCCGGGCGGACGTCCTCCAATCCGGACGCTCGCTCTCTACTCCAAGCCGGGCGGACGTCCTCCAATCCGGACGCTCGCTCCACGCTCCAAACCGGGCGGACGTCCTCCTCTCCTGGCGGATGGTCCTTCGTTCCCTGCTCCAAGCTGGACGGGCGTCCTTCCGTACTTAGTGCTGCTCCACACTCCCAGTTGGGGAGGGGCCGGGTACCTGCTAAAGGCACTCCGACGCTCAAGTCAGTAATATGACAGAGCGATCGTGATGCATGTATGCATCCTTATTCAAGTTAGTCCGAGTTCATACCTGAGACCTTTATTTATAGTGAGTTGTAATGGGCTTTTACCTTTTGGGGGCCTGGGGACGGCCCAATAAT
Organism: Vigna umbellata; assembly: GCF_029865625.1. Taxonomy (NCBI): domain Eukaryota; kingdom Viridiplantae; phylum Streptophyta; class Magnoliopsida; order Fabales; family Fabaceae; genus Vigna; species Vigna umbellata. The sequence continues at coordinate 18,906,249 of NC_142175.1, read as the reverse complement.
ACCTTAATCTTCGTTAAGGACTTTAATGTGTCATTAGCATTTAACCGTGTAATCAGCAACGTGCGTCGGTTGGGAATGATGGTCGGTCAGGGATGTTACCCTAGGTGGGCGTCCAGCTCTCGGGCGGACGTCCAATCCTTGGGCGGACGTCCAGCTCTTGGGCGGTCGTCCACTCCTTGGGCGGACGTCCAGCTCTTGGGCGGTCGTCCACTCTTTGGGCGGACGTCCAGCTCTTGGGCGGTCGTCCACTCCTTGGGCGGACGTCCAGCTCTTGGGCGGTCGTCCACTCCTTGGGCGGACGTCCAGCTCTTGGGCGGTCGTCCACTCTTTGGGCGGACGTCCAGCTCTTGGGCGGTCGTCCACTCCTTGGGCGGACGTCCAGCTCTTGGTCGGTCGTACAATCCTTGGGCGTGCGTCCGGCTCGTGAATGCGTACCAGATTATTGGGCGGACTGGCGGATGACGGACGTCCTTGGACGGACGTCCGGTTCCTAAGGACGCTCGGTCCAGACTGTTTGGCGGACGTCCGGATTATTGGGCGGACATGCCAACTTAGGCGGACGTCCACTTCTCAAATGGCTGGCCGCTAGTCCGGTCCAGCCTCCGGGGCGGACATTTTACCTTGCGCGGACGTCAAGCCTCGGGCGGACGTTCTACTTTGGGTAGACGTCCTCTATCGGTACATATGGCGCCGTCTATGTGGGCGTCCTTCCGTACGGCATCCGGCACCTCTGGTACATAAGCCCCCCAAGTCCTAGTGCACGTAGTGTGCGTAGGATTATGAATAATCATCTAAAACAAGAGAAGATTTGACGCCATGGTCATACATATTTCCCAGACGTTTCGTCCCTCGGCATTTTCCTGAAGAACACTTTTTGTGAGTGTAGAGAGTGCGGTGCTATCTTGTGGTGATAAAATTCCATGTGAGTTCTTCAAATTTTCTCTTACAAACAGGGGTTCTACCCGGTTGGCGGATGGGCATTTGGCCATTTAGGTGACGCTCTGCACTCCCTGGTACATACGTTCTGCCTTGGTTGGCTGGACGCTCGCCACATTGGACGGACGTTCCATCTTGGGCGGACGTCCAAATGGCTCGACGCTCGTCCTGAATTCCATCTTTGGGCGGACGGCCCCTCTTTGGGATGACGTTCTGTCTTGGTTGGCTAGACGCTCGCCATCTTGGACGGGCGTTCCATCTTGGGCGCACGTCCAAATGGCTGGACGCTCGTCCTGAATTCTATCTTTGGGCAGACGGCCCCTCTTTGGGATGACGTTCTGTCTTGGTTGGCTGGACGCTCGCCATCTTGGACGGACGCTCGTCATTCTGGACGGGCATGCCATCTTGGGCGGACGTCGTTGGACGCTCGCCACATTGGACGGGCGTTCCATCTTGGGCGGTCGTCCACATGGCTGGATGCTCGTCCTATGCCGGGAGGTCCTGTTATTACCAGAGGTGCCGGATGCCGTACGGAAGGACGCCCACATAGACGGCGCCATATGTACCGATAGAGGACGTCTACCCAAAGTAGAACGTCCGCCCGAGGCTTGACGTCCGCGCAAGGTAAAATGTCCGCCCCGGAGGCTGGACCGGACTAGCGGCCAGCCATTTGAGAAGTGGACGTCCGCCTAAGTTGGCATGTCCGCCCAATAATCCGGACGTCCGCCAAACAGTCTGGACCGAGCGTCCTTAGGAACCGGACGTCCGTCCAAGGACGTCCGTCATCCGCCAGTCCGCCCAATAATCTGGTACGCATTCACGAGCCGGACGCTCGCCCAAGGATTGTACGACCGACCAAGAGCTGGACGTCCGCCCAAGGAGTGGACGACCGCCCAAGAGCTGGACGTCCGCCCAAAGAGTGGACGACCGCCCAAGAGCTGGACGTCCGCCCAAGGAGTGGACGACCGCCCAAGGAGTGGACGACCGCCCAAGAGCTGGACGTCCGCCCAAAGAGTGGACGACCGCCCAAGAGCTGGACGTCCGCCCAAGGAGTGGACGACCGCCCAAGGAGTGGACGACCGCCCAAGAGCTGGACGTTCGCCCAAGGATTGGACGTCCGCCCGAGAGCTGGACGCCCACCTAGGGTAACATCCCTGACCGACCATCATTCCCAACCGACGCACGTTGCTGATTACACGGTTAAATGCTAATGACACATTAAAGTCCTTAACGAAGATTAAGGTATTATTGGGCCGTCCCCAGGCCCCCAAAAGGTAAAAGCCCATTACAACTCACTATAAATAAAGGTCTCAGGTATGAACTCGGACCAACTTGAATAAGGATGCATACATGCATCACGATCGCTCTGTCATATTACTGACTTGAGCGTCGGAGTGCCTTTAGCAGGTACCCGGCCCCTCCCCAACTGGGAGTGTGGAGCAGCGCTAAGTACGGAAGGACGCCCGTCCAGCTTGGAGTAGGGAACGAAGGACCATCCACCAGGAGAGGAGGACGTCCACCCGGTTTGGAGCGTGGAGCGAGCGTCCGGATTGGAGGACGTCCGCCCGGCTTGGAGTAGAGAGCGAGCGTCCGGATTGGAGGACGTCCGCCCGGCTTGGAGCAAAGAGAGAGCGTCTGGATTGGAGGACGTCCGCCCGGTTTGGAGCGCCATGGAACAGCGATCGTCCATCTTGGTGCCGCCCGTCAATGCAGCTAGCTCCGTATCGTAGGATTCAGCAGTGTCCGCCCGGTCCATGTATCTTCGCCGCCCGCCCGTTCGTCTTCGACAGTAAGTTTGTGTGTTTTTACAGGGTCCGCCCGGACTCAGCAGAAACATTTGGCGCCCACCGTGGGGCCGTGTGACTTTAGTTACCCAGTGGTGACCACGAGAAATGAGCATCCGGCCCCCATTCACGACCGTCCGACCTCAAGTCTTAGCCGTTCGGCCTCAACCTTAGCTAAAGTTGACACCCGCAGTCCGGCCATTTGGCCGCCAAGGTACGTACTCTAAATTGTACCAATTGGCCTTTCAGACCCGCTCGGCCTCAACATATTATTGGCCGCTCGGCCTCAGCGTCTACTTGGCCGCTCGGCCTCAACATCTATTTGGCCACTCGGCCTCGACATATTATCGGCCCGCTCGGCCCCAGCGTATTATTGACCGTTCGGCCTCAACCTATCCTTGGCCGTTCGGCCTCAGCGTAATCGCGGCCGTTCGGCCTCCACATTTAAGAACGTTCGGTCTCAGCATAGTCCCGGCCGTTCGTCCTCAACATTTAAGAACGTTCGGTCTCATCATAGTCTCGGCCGTTCGGCCTCAACCTATTCTCGGCCACTTGGCCATAGCATATTTTCGGCCTTACAAGGTACGGACACATCTTTCTTTAAACTTGAAATTTGCTATGTTCCCTTCATAGTGCAGGTAACCGTCAACAATGGCGAGAAAGCGAAGGGCCGCCCATCCCAGTAAGACCAAGCTGGTGAAAAAGAGTGTTCCAACGAGAACAACTCTCAGCTTGGCCGGGGATCAAAGCGAAGGGCCGCCCATCCCAGTAAGACCAAGCTGGTGAAAAAGAGTGTTCCAGCGAGAACAACTCTCAGCTTGGCCGGGCATCAAAGCGAAGGGCCGCCCATCCCAGTAAGACCAAGCTGGTGAAAAAGAGTGTTCCAACGAGAACAACTCTCAGCTTGGCCGGGCATCAAAGCGAAGGGCCGCCCATCCCAGTAAGACCAAGCTGGTGAAAAAGAGTGTTCCAGCGAGAACAACTCTCAGCTTGGCCGGGCATCAAAGCGAAGGGCCGCCCATCCCAGTAAGACCAAGCTGGTGAAAAAGAGTGTTCCAACGAGAACAACTCTCAGCTTGGCCGGGCATCAAAGCGAAGGGCCGCCCATCCCAGTAAGACCAAGCTGGTGAAAAAGAGTGTTCCAACGAGAACAACTCTCAGCTTGGCCGGGCATCAAAGCGAAGGGCCGCCCATCCCAGTAAGACCAAGCTGGTGAAAAAGAGTGTTCCAACGAGAACAACTCTCAGCTTGGCCGGGCATCAAAGCGAAGGACCGAAGAGCCGGCCGTCCGTAACTTAGCCAAATCTGGCAGTTATCATCATTGACCGGCCGTCCGTAACTTAGCCAAATCTGGCAGTTATCATCATTGACCGGCCGCCCATAACTTAGCCAAATCTGGCATTCGACAAGAGCCGGCCGTCCGTAACTTAGCCAAATCTGGCAGTTATCATCATTGACCGGCCGTCCATAACTTAGCCAAATCTGGCATTCAACAAGAGCCGGCCGTCCATAACTTAGCCAAATCTGGCATTCAACAAGAGCCGGCCGTCCATAACTTAGCCAAATCTGGCATTCAACAAGAGCTGGCCGTCCATAACTTAGCCAAATCTGGCATTCAACAAGAGCCGGCCGTCCATAACTTAGCCAAATCTGGCATTCAACAAGAGCCGGCCGTCCATAACTTAGCCAAATCTGGCATTCAACAAGAGCTGGCCGTCCATAACTTAGCCAAATCTGGCATTCAACAAGAGCCGGCCGTCCATAACTTAGCCAAATCTGGCATTCAACAAGAGCCGGCCGTCCATAACTTAGCCAAATCTGGCATTCAACAAGAGCTGACCGTCCATAACTTAGCCAAATCTGGCATTCAGCAGTCAACCGTCCGGCCATTTGTCCTCCATGGTACGCCAAGTCGACCTCCACGAGGACCCCGCAATTCGGAGGCCATCTAGAAAATCCCTTCGCACAATAAAATTATGCTCGGGCTTGGGGGGCTTATGTAATAACAGGACCTCCCGGCATAGGACGAGCATCCAGCCATGTGGACGACCGCCCAAGATGGAACGCCCGTCCAATGTGGCGAGCGTCCAACGACGTCCGCCCAAGATGGCATGCCCGTCCAGAATGACGAGCGTCCGCCCAAGATGGCGAGCGTCCAGCCAACCAAGACAGAACGTCATCCCAAAGAGGGGCCGTCTGCCCAAAGATAGAATTCAGGACGAACGTCCAACCATTTGGACGTGCGCCCAAGATGGAACGCCCGTCCAAGATGGCGAGCGTCCAGCCAACCAAGACAGAACGTCATCCCAAAGAGGGGCCGTCCGCCCAAAGATGGAATTCAGGACGAGCGTCGAGCCATTTGGATGTCCGCCCAAGATGGAACGCCCGTCCAATGTGGCGAGCGTCCAGCCAACCAAGGCAGAACGTATGTACCAGGGAGTGCAGAGCGTCACCTAAATGGCCAAATGCCCATCCGCCAACCGGGTAGAACCCCTGTTTGTAAGAGAAAATTTGAAGAACTCACATGGAATTTTATCACCACAAGATAGCACCGCACTCTCTACACTCACAAAAAGTGTTCTTCAGGAAAATGCCGAGGGACGAAACGTCTGGGAAATATGTATGACCATGGCGTCAAATCTTCTCTTGTTTTAGATGATTATTCATATTCCTACGCACACTACGTGCACTAGGACTTGGGGGGCTTATGTACAGGAGGTGCCGGATGCCGTACGGAAGGACGCCCACATAGACGGCGCCATATGTACCGATAGAGGACGTCTACCCAAAGTAGAACGTCCGCCCGAGGCTTGACGTCCGCGCAAGGTAAAATGTCCGCCCCGGAGGCTGGACCGGACTAGCGGCCAGCCATTTGAGAAGTGGACGTCCGCCTAAGTTGGCATGTCCGCCCAATAATCCGGACGTCCGCCAAACAGTCTGGACCGAGCGTCCTTAGGAACCGGACGTCCGTCCAAGGACGTCCGTCATCCGCCAGTCCGCCCAATAATCTGGTACGCATTCACGAGCCGGACGCTCGCCCAAGGATTGTACGACCGATCAAGAGCTGGACGTCCGCCCAAGGAGTGGACGACCGCCCAAGAGCTGGACGTCCGCCCAAAGAGTGGACGACCGCCCAAGAGCTGGACGTCCGCCCAAGGAGTGGACGACCGCCCAAGGAGTGGACGACCGCCCAAGAGCTGGACGTCCGCCCAAGGAGTGGACGACCGCCCAAGAGCTGGACGTCCGCCCAAAGAGTGGACGACCGCCCAAGAGCTGGACGTCCGCCCAAGGAGTGGACGACCGCCCAAGGAGTGGACGACCGATCAAGAGCTGGACGTCCGCCCAAGGAGTGGACGACCGCCCAAGAGCTGGACGTCCGCCCAAAGAGTGGACGACCGCCCAAGAGCTGGACGTCCGCCCAAGGAGTGGACGACCGCCCAAGGAGTGGACGACCGCCCAAGAGCTGGACGGTCCGCCCAAGGAGTGGACGACCGCCCAAGAGCTGGACGTCCGCCCAAAGAGTGGACGACCGCCCAAGAGCTGGACGTCCGCCCAAGGAGTGGACGACCGCCCAAGGAGTGGACGACCGCCCAAGAGCTGGACGTCCGCCCAAGGATTGGACGTCCGCCCGAGAGCTGGACGCCCACCTAGGGTAACATCCCTGACCAACCATCATTCCCAACCGACGCACGTTGCTGATTACACGGTTAAATGCTAATGACACATTAAAGTCCTTAACGAAGATTAAGGTATTATTGGGCCGTCCCCAGGCCCCCAAAAGGTAAAAGCCCATTACAACTCACTATAAATAAAGGTCTCAGGTATGAACTCGGACCAACTTGAATAAGGATGCATACATGCATCACGATCGCTCTGTCATATTACTGACTTGAGCGTCGGAGTGCCTTTAGCAGGTACCCGGCCCCTCCCCAACTGGGAGTGTGGAGCAGCGCTAAGTACGGAAGGACGCCCGTCCAGCTTGGAGCAGGGAACGAAGGACCATCCGCCAGGAGAGGAGGACGTCCGCCCGGTTTGGAGCGTGGAGCGAGCGTCCGGATTGGAGGACGTCCGCCCGGCTTGGAGTAGAGAGCGAGCGTCCGGATTGGAGGACGTCCGCCCGGCTTGGAGCAAAGAGAGAGCGTCTGGATTGGAGGACGTCCGCCCGGTTTGGAGCGCCATGGAACAGCGATCGTCCATCTTGGTGCCGCCCGTCAATGCAGCTAGCTCCGGTTCGTAGGATTCAGCAGTGTCCGCCCGGTCCATGTATCTTCGCCGCCCGCCCGTTCGTCTTCGACAGTAAGTTTGTGTGTTTTTACAGGGTCCGCCCGGACTCAGCAGAAACATTAACAATAGTATTATCATGTTTATGCTCCAAACTAAACTTGAGGCCATGAATGCAATAAGTGTCTAAGAAACTCTCTAGTTTCAAACTGCCATTATCTTTGCCTTTTCATGAAACTTTGATCCATCATGTTGATAAGCCAACCAATAACTCTTTGCATACTTAGAATAAGATATTTTCCATCATTTAATACAACAAAACACATGTTAATATGGTATACATTAATAGCTTAACCACCTCTCTAGTTTACCTTTATTTATGAGTAATCTTGTGAATTGTGATAAAATAAAAAAGCATATTAAAGAAATCTCTTCCAAAAAAATTTGTTTATACATGTGAAGTAAACATGAAATCATTTATCACAAACTTATGGTTACCTTTATTTTGGTTAAAAATTAAAGTATATTAACTTATACATTAAAGTATATTAACTTATCAATGAAGTATATATGATGTTTGGGCTATCATCTTCTTCATCCATTAATCAGGAACGACAGTCTTTGCTCTGCAGTGGTTGGTGGAGTGATCATCCAAATATCTCAAACCATTGTGATTGGGAGGGTATCTCTTGCAATGAAGCTGGAAGTGTTACTGAAATTGTCAGAGGTCCCTTGAGAATTCCTTCATCAAAAGATTTGCTTTGGATTCAGAATTTGAACATCACTGCCTTTCCCAGTTTACTCATTCTGTATCTATCTGGAATGGGTCTCAGAGGAACCATCCCCACAGAAATAACCACACTTACAAACCTTACTTCTCTTGTCTTGTCTAAGAATCATCTCCATGGTAAGTTATTGTAATTCTCTTCATTTAATCTTACAAATTCACTGAATAGGAGAATCTAACTATCTCTTTCTTGTTCTGATCAATTGCAGACATTATCTCTCTTTGATAATTTTCTAGCAGGTTCAATCCCATCTGCATTGGGTCATCTAAAGAATTTAAACACTCTCTATCTTGATTCAAACAATCTTGAAGGTAGGATTCCAGCAGAATTAGGGAATTTGACAAAATTGCAGACTTTATATCTTTCTCGTAATTTATTTACAGGTTCAATTCCCACTACTTCAAGTCAATTAGAGAACTTGACCCACTTCTTTTTTCAATATAATCAAATTACTGGTCCTATACCCGTTGAATTTGGAAATTTCAAAAGATTACGAAGATTATATCTGTCAAATAATTTCCTCAAAGGTTCCATTCCTCCCAGTTTAGGTTGTCTGGAGAATTTGATACTTCTCTTCGTTGATTCTAACCAAATAGAAGGCCACATCCCCCAAGAATTAGGGAACTTATCCAATTTACAAGTTTTACAACTTTCTCATAATAAGATTTCGGGTTTGGTACCTCCAAAACTTTTACAAATGGATAAGATGTTCTCTTTAAATCTCTCATCAAATCTGTTGTGTGGTTCAATCCCTATAGAAACCATGAAATGTCCTTATGTAGGAGTAATTGATTTAAGCCACAACTTGTTTAATGGAAGCATAACCTCTCAAATTGGTTGTGTCGATGACCTTAATCTTAGTCATAATTTTCTTGTTGGTGAGATTCCATTTCATTTTAAAATAAGCTTCATACTTAGGCGATTGGATCTTAGTTATAATAATTTTTCGGGCAAAGTACACAAGGAACTTGCTAGTCTATCATACATAAGCCTTGCATACAATTCCTTTGACTTCTCACAAGACCTTGACTCTAAATCAAAGGTACCAGACTACTGTGCTTTTAAGGAAGACTCATTAATTGATGATCACCACAAGCCCAATTTCACATATTGCCACTTGCTCAATGAGACAAATCCTCAAAGTAGAAAAAATAAGCCCATCATTGTGTTAATTGTTCTTCCAGTCATTTTCTTCAGTGTTGTAATACTCCTTCTAATATTATATTTCTCAACATGTATTCCTAAGAAAAAATGTGAAGGAATATCAACAAAGAATGGGGACTTGTTTTCCATATGGAACTATGATGGGAAAATTGCATTTGAGGATATCATTGAAGCAACTGAAGATTTTGATCTCAAGTATTGCATTGGGACGGGCGCATACGGTAGTGTATATAGAGCAAAATTGCCCAGTGGACACATTGTTGCATTAAAAAAGTTCCACCATATGGAATCTCAAAATCCATCATTTGACAAAAGTTTTCGAAATGAGGTGAAGATGTTAACAGAAATTTGTCATAAAAACATTGTAAAGCTTCATGGGTTTTACCTCCACAATCGATGCATGTTTCTGTTCTATCAATACATGGAAAGAGGTAGTTTATTTTATATTTTGAATAATGAGGTGGAAGCTAAGGAGTTGAATTGGAATAAGAGGGTGAATGTCATTAAAGGGATGGCAAAGGCTTTATCCTACATGCATCATGATTGTAGCCCACCAATTGTTCATCGAGATGTAACAAGTAGCAATATTCTGTTAAACTCACAATTGGAGGCTATTGTCTCAGACTTTGGCACATCTAGACTCCTTGATCCTCATTCTTCAAATCAAACCTTAGTAGTTGGCACCTATGGCTACATTGCTCCAGGTGAATGCTATTTTGTATTACAAAACCACAATATTTTTATCAATCTCTAGAATTGATGTAACGATATATTTTTATAAGTTGAGTTAACTTTATTTATTTATTTTTGTCTACAACAGAGGTTGCGTATACATTTAGCATGACAGAAAAATGTGATGTTTATAGTTTTGGAGTGGTGGCTTTGGAAGTATTAATGGGAAAACATCCTGGAGAGCTAATCTCATATTTAGCAGACCTAACTACTCAACATATGTTAGTGAAAGATCTCTTGGATTCACGTCTTCCTCTTCCTCTTCAGAAAGATGCTCAAGATATTAAGCTTGCTTTAACAATATCATTCTCATGTTTGTGCTCCAAACCAAACTTGAGGCCTGATAACAGTTGAAAAACCGTTATTTTTATGCTTAAAATTGATACCAAAAGCAACCTTTAAGACTTAGAAACTAGCTTGAACTCATATTTTTGCTTTAGTTTTGTGAATAAGAGAGTTGAAAGTGAATTTATTGGTTTTGTGCAAGATTCCCTTGATTTTGTAGGCTAATTGAATGATTTGAAAGAAGAATTGAAGTATCGAATGATTGGAGTGCTGAAAAGTCAACCAGAAACCAGAAAAGTCAACCAGTCAATGAGAAAAGTCAACCAGTCAACGAGAAAAGTCAACCAGTCAACTAGAAAAGTCAACCAGTCAACCAGAATGCTGAAAAACCAACCAGAACGCAGAAAAAGTGTGACCGAGTGGCGCTGAGCGGTAAAATACCGCTGAGCGGCACTTTTCAGGTGCCAAAATCACCGCTGAGGGGCAAAAACAGCAGTTGGGGGCAAAATGGTTCATGCGGTATTACCGCTCAGCGGTAAAATACCGCTGAGCGCCATTCTAAGTGCGCTTGGACTGGTTTTCTGTTGTTTTTATGGGCTTGGACTTGTTTTATGTTATTTTTATGCCTTATTTAAGGACTTGCACGTCCTAGGGTTTATATCTTTGGCTGGGAGGAAGCAGAAACACACTTTTCACCCCTTGGGGGTAGATTGGGAGATGGTGACAGCTCTCCTCTTCTCTTTCTAGGGTTTTTCTATCTCTTTCATTCTTTCATTATTGTTCATCTAGTTTCACCATGAATATGGTGAACTAAACCTTGTATTGTTGTTGGGGAATCAATGTAGTCTTGTGAAACTCTCATATATGGAATTTGATTTAATGTCTTATATTAAGATATATGCTTTCTTTCATCTTTAGCTAGGGTTTTTCCTCTTTGCTTATTGCTTGCTTTGTTTAACTCATTCATTGCCATGATTATTGATTTTGTCGATATGGGAACGTACGGGGAAGTCTAGATCCGGGGAATTTCTCCCAATAGCATATTGGTTGCCTTTAAGCTCCTGCACTTCAAAACTAATTACTAGGAATGCTAGGAATTGTATGAACTCGTAATTAAGGATAGGTCTTCTTGCAAGGTGATTTAGAGAGTGGCATTAGCATTGATGATAAGAATGATGAATTCCTAAAAATATATGAGAGTGGATAAGATGAAATTGATTACCCCAACAACATACTCATCCATCTAATTCGTTTAAGTGTTTGTGTTCCTCTTTTCCATTGATCAAACTCATGCATACATGTTTACTTATTGTCTTTTGCATTTGAAACCTATAATCAATTGTTCATAAGTCTTAAATAATCAACAAATCATATAACTAACTAGGCCGTGAGTCCTTTGGGAGAACGATACTTGGTCTTACCGAGTTTTATTACTTGATACGATTTGGTCACACTTGTCGATTGTTAAACAAGTTTGTGGCGCCGTTTTTCGGTGTTCATAAATTTGTCATCAAGTTTTTGGCGCCGTTGCCGGGGACTCGTGGTTTAACTAGTTTATTTGTGTGATTATTGATTATCTTTGACTTGTTTTTGAATTTTGAATTTTTGTTTTCGAATTTTGAATTTCTGTTTTTATTTTCTGTTTTTATTTTTCGATTTTTATTTTATTTTTATTTTATTTTATTTTATTTATTTTATTTTCTGTTTTTATTTTTTCTGTTTTCTATTTTTATTTTTTCTGTTTTTATTTTTATCTTCTATCTTTCTATCTTTTATCTTCTTGTCTCTTATTTTATATCTTCTCTATCTTTTTGTGCTAACAAATTTTTCTAGGGACTTGTTTTCTTGTGTATGCAGGAAGCAATTCGAACTAGAAGCAAGAAAACCTCTGAACCTCTTCTTGATGGCTTAGACGAGAAAGACGGAGGAGAAGAATCCGTACATCTAGAGAACTTTTCCCTCCTCCGGAAGATCTTTTACAATCTTCACCACAAGGTTCTCACCACAGCATTGAGGAGATGGAGAATAATAATGTTAGACGGACTCTTGCAGATTACACCAATGTGGTTGGCCCTCAACATTTTAACAGCATAGCAAGACCGAGGGTCTATGCAGCCAACATGGAGGTGAAACCGGCGTTGATCCAACTGGTTAAGAGTAATCAATTTAATGGGTTGTCTCATGAAAGCCCATATGAGCACCTTACAACCTTTAATGAAATTTGCAATACAGTGAAGATAAATGGGGTGCCTGACGAAGCAATCAAACTTATCCTGTTTCCATTCTCATTAGGAGGCAACGCTAAGCTTTGGTTGAACTCTTTTCCAGAAAGGAGCTTTACAGAGTGGGAAGCTGTGGTGACAAAGTTCTTGAACAAATACTTCCCACAATCCAAGGTAAACAAAGGAAAGCAAGAGATCTCTTCTTTCAGGAAAGGCATGGAGGAATCACTAGGTCATGCATGGGACAGGTACAAAAGCCTATTAAGAAAGACTCCCACACATCGATTTGACGAAGTAGATGTAATCCTAATCTTCCTTGGAGGTCTTGTTTCGCAAACCAAGCTGATGCTAGATGCCTCAGCTGGAGGCAATATTAAATGGAAGACTCTAGAGGAAGCAACTAAAATAATTGAAAACATGGCTACTAATGACAATGAGCTGAACAATGAAAGAGGAGCTCCTATTCAACAAAAAGGAGTTCTACAGTTGCAATCCAATGATGCCTTGCTAGCTCAGAACAAGATACTAACTCGACAATTGGAGAATCTCACAAAGATACTTGCACAACTGCCAAAAGAGTTAAAGACTGTTGCACAGGTTCAACCACAGATGTGTGAATTATGTGGTGGTGACCATATAAATGGTCAATGCGCCTTTCCAGTGGAAGCTTTAGAGGATGTTAACTTCATGGCCAATCAATTTCCATACTGTCAAGGGAACTTCAATCAAGGGTGGACACCACACCCAGGCATTGGTCAAGGACAAAGTGGGCAAGCTGGACAAGAAGGGCAATTTAACAAGCAAAACCAACAACCAACCTTATGGCAACAAATTTCTATACTTAATGAAAGATCAACAAGGTTGGAAGAAACTCTTCAGCAATTCATACATAAAACTGAATCTTCTCAAAAGAGCACTGAAGCTGCTATTAAGAACTTGGAGATTCAAATGGGTCAGATTACCAAGCAATTGGAAGAAAGGCCTGACAAAAATTTTGGGGCTAATACTGAGGTTAACCCCAGGGAAGAGTGTGAAGTGCTAGTGAGTGTAAATGTTGAAAAAGTTGAGTTGGAAAAAGAAGAGAGAGAAGAGAGAAAAGAGAGAGAAGAGAAAGAAGAAGAGAAAATTTGTGTGAAGATTGAGAAAGTGAGCAGAAAAAGAAAAGAAAAAAAGAAAATGAGAGAAAAGAAAAAGAGGACGAGAGAAAAAAAGAAAGAATCATATGAAAAACCTCTTCCTCATCCAAAGAAGTATCATAGGAAGGAAAAGAAATTTAAGTGCTTCATGGAAATCTTCAAGAAATTGGAGATTAAAGTTCCTATGATTGAGACACTGCAACATGTTCCTAGTTTGATCAAATTTCTGAAGAAGTTCAGTAGAAAGAAGAAAAAGAAGATGGAACATGAGCTTTATTGGGTCAAGCTAGTGACGTTAAAAGAGCGCTTGCTGGGAGGCAACTCAGTGATTTAAGAACTTTTAATTTTTGGTTTGGTGATGTAATTTTGAACTTTTGGGTATTTTTATTTTTGTTATAAGTTTGTTACAGGGTTTACATCTACTGATGGATGTTAGGCGGAAGAGTATCTACTGAAGGATACTATGTTTGTATACACCTACTTATGGGTATTGGTAAGAAAGATTTGCATCTACTGAAGGATGCTGGAGGATTTTGGGTCAGGCTCGTGATGTTAAACAAGCGCTACCTGGGAGGCAACCCAATTGATTGATTTTATCTGTATTGTTTGTTTTGATTATGCTTTAGTTGCATGATAGGGATTGAATGTTTGAGTGATCTGAGAACTTAATTACAGGGAGCAAGTGAGGGGCATGGGTAGGAGGCACCTAGGTTAACCTAGGAAGAAGAAGAGCACTTCACGAAAGTGCCGCTGAGCGGCAAACTACCGCTGAGCGGTAGTGTCGCAGAATGGGCTTAGGTTGCCCCTTAGCGGAACCCGAGCCCATTAGGGTATTTTTATACCCTAAGTCACGTTTTGGCGTCTATTTTCAGATTCTTTTATGCACACACACTCCTAAACACTTTTCCAAAGGTTCTCTACATTTTTCCTTTCATTCCTCTTTAGAAAATCTCCCTTCCACTCACTTTCTCACTAGTTTTCCATCTAAGTTTGGGGTTGGGAGAGAGCATCATTGATGGGGCTGAGTTTTTCAAAGCACTAGAGCAGGATTTGTTTTATCAATCACTTTTGTTTTTAGAATAGGATTTGATGTACTCAATTGGAAATTTTGCCTGTTGTGATGGTTTGCTTGTGATTATGATTGTTTGATAAAGTAATGCTTGATGATGCTTTGATATAGATTGATGTTGAGATGTGCACATTATATGCTTATACAGGTGGTTCACAAGCATTGTGAACAAATGCAAGATATTGTGATTGTGATTATGATTCTAAGCAGGATGTTATATGTGGAATGTGAATGAGCTTATATGTGAGGTTTTGAGCTCCAGAGTTGTTATTGAATGAATGCTATTACTTTGAAAGCATGACTGATTTTTCCTAGGTTTTCTATGATTGAATCAATTGCTTGTTTGCATCATATGATCAAGGCCATTTGTTGGTAACCCTTTTATTAGCCAAATGCATGATTTGAGCCCTCAAAAGAGAGCACTATGTGTTCTATCCTTTGAACCCGTAGCCTTGAACATAATTTGGTAACCCCTTGTGAAAAGCTTTACCTTGAGTTAAGTAGAAAATATTTTGTGGTATTGACAAATGTTCAAGTTTGGGGTTGTTGGAAAATAGAAAGAGAATTGAAAGCATTGAGCTAAAAGCTAAGAATTAAGTATGTGAAAAGAAAAAGAAAAAGAGAAAGAAAAGAAAAGAAAAAGCAAAGCTTAATGCAAAAGAAAGTTGGGAATAAATAAGAATGATTGTGTTTATATGTTTCTCTTAACTTAAGGGTTTTGTGATCTAGAAAAACCAATTTTCTTGTTAGCCCAGCCATGTTATAAGCCATAGAAAAGTCCTTGTGATGATGCTTGCTGGTAAGTGTTTTTGATTGTGGTTAAATGAAAGGCAAAGTTGATTCATGTGTGACATTGTAATAGTAGAGTGAATGAGTGAATATCTCCTATACACTTGTGTGTTTGAGTGAAACACTTTATCTAGTGAGGATAGATTCCATGGACACATAAGAACATCTTTGCTTAGTTAATTGATCATTCATGAAAATAGCATTTGTTGGATAGTATGTGTTTGAGTGATCACTAAAAGCATGTGTACATCTTGATTGAAGTCTTGATGATGAGCTAAATTGAGTATTTACTTGTCTTGAAAGAAGGATTTTTGAATGTGGTGAACCATTATATGGATTGATGGAAGATTGAGTTACATCTTGTTTGCTTGAGGACAAGCAAAGTTTTAAGTTTGGGGTTGTGATAAAGGTTGAAAAACCGTTATTTTTATGCTTAAAATTGATACCAAAAGCAACCTTTAAGACTTAGAAACTAGCTTGAACTCATATTTTTGCTTTAGTTTTGTGAATAAGAGAGTTGAAAGTGAATTTATTGGTTCTGTGCAAGATTCCCTTGATTTTGTAGGCTAATTGAATGATTTGAAAGAAGAATTGAAGTATCGAATGATTGGAGTGCTGAAAAGTCAACCAGAAACCAGAAAAGTCAACCAGTCAACGAGAAAAGTCAACCAGTCAACCAGAAAAGTCAACCAGTCAACCAGAATGCTGAAAAACCAACCAGAACGCAGAAAAAGTGTGACCGAGTAGCGCTGAGCGGTAAAATACCGCTGAGCGGCACTTTTCAGGTGCCAAAATCATCGCTGAGGGGCAAAACCAGCAGTTGGGGGCAAAATGGTTCATGCGGTATTACCGCTCAGCGGTAAAATACTGCTGAGCGCCATTCTAAGTGGGCTTGGACCGTTTTCTTTTGTTTTTATGGGCTTGGACTTGTTTTATGTTATTTTTATGCCCTATTTAAGGACTTGCACATCCTAGGGTTTGTATCTTTGGGTGGGAGGAAGCAGAAACACACTTTTCACCCCTTGGGGGTAGATTGGGAGATGGTGACAACTCTCCTCTTCTCTTTCTAGGGTTGTTCTATCTCTTTCATTCTTTCATTATTGTTCATCTAGTTTCACCATGAATATGGTGAACTAAACCTTGTATTGTTGTTGGGGAATCAATGTAGTCTTGTGAAACTCTCATATATGGAATTTGATTTAATGTCTTATATTAAGATATATGCTTTCTTTCATCTTTAGCTAGGGTTTTTCCTCTTTGCTTATTGCTTGCTTTGTTTAACTCAATCATTGCCATGATTATTGATTTTGTCGATACGGGAACGTACGGGGAAGTCTAAATCCGGGGAATTTCTCCCAATAGCATATTGGTTGCCTTTAAGCTCCTGCACTTCAGAACTAATTACTAGGAATGCTAGGAATTGTATGAACTCGTAATTAAGGATAGGCCTTCTTGCAAGGTGATTTAGAGAGTGGCATTAGCATTGATGATAAGAATGATGAATTCCTAAAAATATATGAGAGTGGATAAGATGAAATTGATTACCCCAACAACATACTCATCCATCTAATTCGTTTAAGTGTTTGTGTTCCTCTTTTCCATTGATCAAACTCATGCATACATGTTTACTTATTGTCTTTTGCATTTGAAACCTATAATCAATTGTTCACAAGTCTTAAATAATCAACAAATCATATAACTAACTAGGCCTTGAGTCCTTTGGGAGAACGATACTTGGTCTTACCAAGTTTTATTACTTGATACGATTCGGTCACACTTGCCGATTGTTAAACAAGTTTGTGGCACCGTTTTTCGGTGTTCATAAATTTGTCATCAAGGCCATCAATGGAAAAAGTGGCTGATAAACTATTTAGTCTCAAACTGTCATTATCTGTACCTTTTCATGAAGTTATGATCCATCAATTGATGAATCGAGATATATTGCAAAGCTAGACTACTTGATCCTATTTCTTTAAATGAAACCTTAGTACTTGGCACCTATGGCTACATTGCTCAAGAAGAATGCTATTTTGTATTACAAAACCACAATATCTTTATCAATATGTAGAATTGATGTAACCATATATTCTTATAAGTTGAGTTAACTTTATTTTAATGTTACTTGCAACAAAGCTTGCTTATATTTTGAGTGTGACAAAAAGAATGTGATGTTTATAGTTTTGGAATGGTGGGTTTCGAAGCATTAATGGGAAAACACACTAGACAATTAATCTCATCTTTACCAGACGTAACTACTCACAAAATATGTTAGTGAAAGATCTCTTGGATTCACGTCTTCCTCTTCCTCTTTGAAAAGATGCTCAAGATATAAATCTTGTGATAATTAATGGAAACTCATCTAGGGAGCTTGATGGAGATCCGTCCACGGAGCAACAACTTGAGTTGGGCTGGGAGAATGGAAGAAGAATAAGGAGAAACCTTTTAGCTTGTTTGAAGCCTTGAAGAACATTCTAGAGTTTAAAGGAGGCTCCCATGCATACCCATTGGACGAATTTAAAGGGAGAAGGTGTCGGTATCAGGACAGCCGGTATCGTAGAGTCACACAACAGAATAAAATAAGTGGAAAGCGTGTTATGATCACAAATCAAGTTAAGATAATCCGTTTTTAGAAAATTTATTTTCTTAGAGAAATTTTATCGAACAGTTGATATGTGGAAAACATAAAGAGTGTAGGGAGTAGAAAAATTCAAACATAATTTTTATCCTGGTTTGAATCAAAAGATTCTACGTCCAGTTGTTAATCACTATAAAAAGTGATTAACGTTTTCACTAAAATTGGTTTTAATATATTACAATAAAGTGAATGTAAATATAAAGATGAAACCTTCCTTCGACAAATGAATCGGAAGGGAGCTTCCTTTGACCAACGAACAAGAAGCGAACAACCTACACTTTCCTTCGACCAACGAATCAGAACAGTGCAGAAACAATCTTCCTTTGACCAACGAACTGGAAGATAACATCTTTGCCAACTTGAAGAGAATCGCTTCGACCTTTGACACACAAAGTGCGAGCTTCTCCTATTCACAAGACAAGGCAATGCAATGAACTAGCTTTTTGGAATTTTCTCAGGTTACACTGTATTCTCAAAAAACTCAGGTTAACCGTCTAAGGGTTTTAAAATAACTATATATAGTCAACTGGTATGAAATTGAAAAGACACATTACAACTATCAGTGATAATCGATTATTCAAATTCGTTACAGGGTTTTCAAAAAAGTGATAATCGATTATTTTGAGGAATAATCGATTATATGCGAGACTTGGGCAATTCTCATCCAGACCATGATAATCGATTATTTCAAGCAATAATTGATTATCTGTGAGAGCAATGGTTTTTGAACAAGGCTCGTGATAATCGATTATTACATCACATAATCGATTATATGCATAGATATCCTAAAGATAGTAAATTTCTAAGTGTTTACATGTTCAAGGTTATTCCTAATACATTTCCAGTCTACAAAAGTGCTTTTAAATAAATTACAACTTCATTCTTTGAGTTCTTCTCTTACAGCATCATCAAAATCATTTTCTATTAAAATACCAATGCAACTCATTGGTAACAATCTCCCCCTTTTTGATGATGATAAAAAATCATTTGTTTAAAAGCAACTTTGTGTTATCTGCAAAAACAAATTCAAACTCACAAAGAAACAAGTTAGCAGTAACTGGACTATGAATTTGTGCTTCTCCCCCTTTTTGATCAGAAGCAAAAAGAGTAAACATCTCCCCCTTAAAAGATGCTCCCCCTCTTTAAAATAATGTATGCACTAATTTAAAACAAAATTGGAACAAGAGAGCATTTTATTTAATTGGAGAGAAAGTGTCATAGATAGATATTTAGAAGCATCTTGCTAATTTAAAACAAAACAAACACAAGCAAACAAACAAACAATAGGCCTAAAGTCTAAAATTATGGACTGGGAGGTCTTTCTGGAGAATGAAGATTGAGATGATTTTCAATGTTTCCAAGACGTGTGTCAAAGTCGTTGAACTGGTCAATCACATAGTCTTCATGAGTTTGCTGCCACTCAAAGATTTGATCAAAATGAGCTTGTTGAGCAAGACTCATGTCCTCTAGTTGTTTGGACAACTTGGAAAAATGTTCCTCCATGGATAGGGTGGAAGAGGAAGGCATTTGGGAAGGACCAACATCAGAAGGAGCAACAGCTCTGACTGGTTTAGCCATGTGAGCATCCATATCATCATCTTCATTACCTTGGTGATCGTCATCCTTGTGAATGATCACACGCCCACGAGCAACAAAACCCATCTAACGAAACGTTGTCTCCCCAATTTCAGTGCCAATTGCTCGGATGGTTTGGGTGAGCTCTCCTTCCACATTCACTCCTTTGTATTCAAGAATTCTAGAAATGAGGAGTGTATAAGGAAGATGGTAGGCATGATACTTTTTAGCCTTCAACATAGTGTCAGAGATGAGTGCAGGCCTATCGATATGTATGTGATTTAAAATCCCATATAGAAGAAGAAGATCCTACTCAAAACACTAAACATGATTTGTGGCACGGGGGCACAAAAGCCACACAATCAAATAATGAATTAAGCGTTCTTCAACTTTGAAGTCACCCACCAGTAATTGATGATGATTTGTTTGTTGTTCAGGATAACGGAGAAAGGATTGGAAAGCAAGAATTCGGTTGAAATCTGGCACCCCAAGATGAACTTTCACAGCATCATCCCAAATGGTGAGCTGTGCAACATTTGTCCAAACGTCATCATCCAAAATAATGGGAACCCCTTTGACCTTTGTTGTGATGATTCCCTCGCGGTACCTTAGGTTGAAGTAGAACACTCAGATGAGATCAGGATATATGCACCCCTTTTGTTCTACAAGATGAGTGAGACCTTGAGCCCTAAATAGATCAGGGAATTGAAAGCCATAGAATTGGTAGAAATCTAGTCGGATGAATTTCACAGCCATGATCCGACGCTCTTGCATGAAATGAATATATTCTGCATGTTCTTCTTGATCAGAGATCCATCCTTCAATGGTTGCTGGACGAGGAGCACGGGGTCTAGATGACATAGCTCCAACTGCCCTTCTGGGAGGTCTCCTTGATTCAGCCATGGCAAGATGAGAGAATTTGGATATGTGAAAAGTGATGAGAGAAAGAGGGAGTTTTGATGCAAGAATGAGTTGGACAGAGTTTTGGGTGTAGAGGAGTGGCTATTAATCGATTATGAGGGGTTATTTATAGGAAGGATTCGAAAACTAGCCGTTTATAGTCATTTATAGTCGTTGTAACGACTTTATTTTGGGCTCTGCACGCGTGATAATCGATTAGTGTAAGTGATAATTGATTATCTGTTCATAAGTTAATTTCCAGAAATTGCATGATAATTGATTATTGATTGGTAATAATCGATTGTCTGCTCATGACTACCCAAATTGCAATGCAAGTTAGGATAATCAATTATGAGTTGTAATAATCGATATTAGCGAATGAAAATCTTTTCTACAAGCTCAAAATAATAGATTATTTTCCCATAATAATCGATTAAATACGCTGGAAGTACGAAAAACTTAAAAAGGTCATGAATCTTAAGATTAAGACATATCTATAACTCCTAACTCTCTTCTAAGATCATAGAACCTATCCTTAGGCAAGGCTTTTGTAAAAATGTCTGCTTATTGATGCAAAGTATCAATATATTCTATCTTGCAGTCCCCCTTTTGGATATGATCTCTTAAGAAGTGATGCCCAATCTCTATATTCTTAGTTCTAGAGTGCATTATAGGGTTCTTGGTTAGGTTTATTGCACAAGTGTTGTCACATTTCAGAGGAATGTGATCAAGGAAGATATCAAAGTCCTCCAATTGTTGTTTCATCCATAAGATTTAGGCACAACAATTTCCTGTTGCTATATATTCAGCTTCAATGGTAGATGTTAACACTTCAGCAAGGTACCAAATCGTATCAAGTAATAATAAATGGTAAGACCAAGTATCGTTTCCCAAGAGACTCACGCCACTAAACAGTTGTGTGATTACTCAACTAATTAAGACTCTAAAGAACAAATTTTGGGGTTTTGAATGCAAATGCAATAAAATAAACATGAATGCAATTTGATCAATTGAGGCTAAACATAAGAATGAATGGATGAAGTTGATGATATTGTTGTTGGGTTTAGATTTCACCTAATTTACTCTCATGCATATATGAATTCATCTTCTTCATTAATGTTAATGTCACTTTCTAATTTACCTTAAACCCGATGTCTCAGTGAAGAAAGCCTACTCCTAATTACTAGTTTACAATGTCTTGTCTCCCTAGCAATTAATCATGCATTATATTCGCATAGAAGCTTAAAGGCAACCAACCCTCCTATCCCTATGTCTAGGTAATATTGCTTTTGGAAGAATTTACCCAGTTCTAGATTTACCTATATGTGTCCATATCGATAACATCAATGATCACGTAATTGAATGAGTTAAACAAAACATGCATAGAGCATAGAGGAAAAACCCTAACAATTAATGAAGTAAAACATATATAATCAAGAATCAATTCAATACATGAGAGTTTAAGAGGTTACATCTTTCCCAACAACAAATAAGGTTTAGTTCCCGATTATCATGGAGAAACTAGATGAACAATGGAATGAAAGAATGAAAGAGATAGAAAAACCCTGGAAAGAGAAGAGGAGACTCCCGCATCCCCAAATATGCCCCCAAGGGGTGAAAAGTGTGTTTCTGTGCTCAAGCCATAAAAAGATACAGAACCTAGGACGTGCAAGTCCTTAAATAGAACATAAAAATAACAGAAAACAGGTTCAAGCCCACTAAATAATAGAAAACGGGTCCAAGCCCACAAAACTGGCGCTAAGCACCCCAAATGACGCCCAATGGTGGCTTTACGGCACTTAACTGACGCTCAGCGGTGGTGCTCGGGCGCAAAATAGTGATTTCAAAACCAAACTGGTGCTCAACGGTGGCGCTCAGCGCAACACTCTGGTTGATTTTTCTACATTCTGGTTGACTGGTTTACTTTTTTGTATTGTGATTGACTTTTATGCACTCTGGTTGACTTTTCTTCATTGTGGTTGACTTTTCTGCATTCCAACCATTCGGGACTTTAACTCTTCTTTCAAATAATTCCAATAGCCTACAAAATCAAGGGAATCTAGCACAAAACGATTAAATTCACCTTCAACTCTCTTATTCACAAAACTAAAGCAAAAGCATGAGTTCAAGCACGTTTCTAAGTCAGAAAGGGTGTTTTTAATATAAAAAATAAGTATAAAAATAATAGTTTTTCAACCGTTATCACAACCCCAAACTTGAAACTTTGCTTGTCCTCAAGCAAAATAAAACCTGTCATTAATAACATAGTCAAACTATAATGGTCTAGCACACCAAAAAGCATTTTTATCTAGAACAAGTAAATCACTCGTGTCTGCTCATCATTGAAAGATCAATCAAGATAGATGATGTCATAGCCAATCAAGCTTCAATTATGGTGCTCACATAACAAAAATACACAACAGATGCAACAACCTTATGAATAATCAACAACCAAGCAAGAATGTTATCATAAAGTGTATGGAACAATTCCTCACAAAATACAATGTTTCACTCAAGCACTCAAAAGTGTTTCACTCAAACTCAAAGGTGTATAGTGAGGTGACACTCTTACACTCTACTATCACAATTTCACATGAGTCAACTTTGCCTTTCATTTAAACACATCAAACATATTCTCAAGCAAGTTATCATTAGAAGGACTTTTTCTAGGCTTGTAACGTGGCCGAGCTAAGAAGAAAAATTGGTTTTTCTAGACAACAAAATCCTTGAGTTAAGAGAGTGCACAATTCATTCATCCACATTAACAATTAATCTCTCTTTTATCTTTTAGGTGAGAAACCAATCTTAAACTCATTCCCAACTTTACTTGCATTGAGCTTAACCGTTTCTTTTCTTTCTTTTCTTCTCTTTTGCTTTTTACTTTTGCTTTTTCTTTTGCCCAATTCTTTTTAATGAATTTCACAAAGTTCTTTCCGGTTTCTCACCACCCCAAACTTGAACCATTCTCCATTACCATAAAAACATATTCTACTTACACTACAAAAAAGTAGGGCATTACCGAAGGCCAGAAGCCCTCGGAAAATGCCAAAAGCCGTCGATAATGGACGTTTACCGAAGGCCTATCTACGGCCAAAAATCCTTCGGTAAATCCCTTGTCGCTAACCATTACCGAGGGCTTCTGCCCTTCGGTAATTACCGAGGGTCAGAAGCCTTCGGTAATTACCGAAGGGCGAAAGCCCTCGGTAATTACCGAAGGGCGAAAGCCTTCGGTAATTACCGAAGGGCGAAAGCCTTCGGTAATTTCCGAAGGGCAGAAGCCCTCGGTAATGAGCATTCGAGGGTATTTACCGAAGGGCGGAAGCCTTCGGTAATGGCCAGACGAGGGCATTTACCGAAGGGCAAAAGCCTTCGGTAAAATGCAGAGCAGGTTTTAGAGAAATGGTTTTCCCTCTGTAACCCAGACCTGTATAACAAATTTAATTTACAAACAGACCTGCATAACAATTTTCAAACACATACAAACATGCATAATGTGCATCTCAAAGATCCAATCAATGATCAATATCCAAGGCACATCAAATAATCCACAGGACATCCATTAATGTATAAATAATGTATTTATAGTTCAAACATAAAACAATGTAACACAAGGATGTTGTAACATCCAAAGTCTGTAAGTACATCTAACATTGAAATGATATAAACTGAAAATGTTCTAATATCCAAATGTTTGTCTAACAAGTAATAAGAAAATGAAACCTAATAATGTACATAACTATCATCAGAATGATTTTCATCATCCTGCTCCTCTATTGATGGCTGGACTGGTGTGGGTTGGACTGATGAGGGTTGGACTGATGAGGGTTGGACTGAAGTGGGCTGCTGAGTGGCAGCAGGTGATGAGGACGGTCGTGATTGGGTGGGAGGGATATTTTGTACGTCCTGTGAGGTTTGAGGCAAGACAGTCATGACCAGGGCCTTAAAATTTGAAAACTCTGCTCTGAGATCAGTGAGCTCCTGGTCACGTTGAATACAGCTAACTTTGTTTTTATTTGTCTTTTCTTCAACTCTTAAATATTAGACCAATGGACAATTGAACATGATCACCACCTGTTTGTAAATTTTCCCATCCCAGAATTTCGAAAAAAATAATACAAGGAAGAAAGAAAGTACTCACCCTCTATTCAATTCCCCAACTGAAATTCTAAATCACCATTTGAGATGGCATCATTTGCAGGCACCACCCAGAAGTGCACAGCTTGTGAAAAGAAAGTGTATTGGGTGGAACAGCTTACTGCTGACAACAAGGTGTACCATAAATCGTGTTTCAGATGCCACCACTGCAAGGGCACCCTCAAGGTGAGACCAAACACAGGATCATGCTTTTATCTTTTTTTTTCTCTGAATTTGATCAAAGCTTCATTTGAGCTTTCACTCTTAGATTGGTCGAATGATTCTTTTTTTTTTCTTCTGGTGGATTGATGATGATTTTTATGATTTAATGCTTGGAAAGTGTATATTTTCTTCTTTTATGAGGACACATAGCTAAAGAGTATATGCTCGAAAAATCTGTTCTGTTTCCAGTAATAATCATACAATGTGACTTGAATGAGATATAGGAAAAAGGAGCATTGTAATCATAGAATTGAGGGTTGGAAATAGATCAGAATTGATGATATCTATTGTAACTTAGAGAGAATGGTCCAGTGTGAATAACAGATTGAGATATATTATTTGTTTTTCAATCTGAATAAGGAGAATGTGGCCCTGAGTAGGGAAGAGGCCAAGGTGAATCCATGTGGCGAATCCATATGGCAAAGTGTAGAATAAAAGGATATTCCTGTTGACACTAAGTTCAGATGAATTAGTTCCTATTTCTACTTCATATCTTTCAAAGAGTGCTCAACACTCTTCAGATGAATTACTATTATTGTGTGAGGTTGCATTTTTCCATTATCTGATAAACTTTTTGTACCTTTCATGAATAGTTCTGATCGTATCTGGTATGCATTTAATTGTAAAGAACCTAATCTTAGATCCTTTATGTATCTTTATTTTATTCTACTAACAGTAATTTAAGAATTCATATTTCGATTCTGAAAGCATACCATTTATCTAACAGCTATCTTCTTCTCGATGTTTGAGATTTGGATGCACGTTACTTATTTCTTCAAATCAAGTACTTCTTTTAGTTCTAACAATATACACTATTTTCAAGTTATTCTGTTCTCTTTTCATCTGACTTTATAATTCATGCTTGAAGGTATTCCAAGAATTGCTAGAGTTGAAAGATCTGCTGATCAGGTTTTTACACATTCTTAATACACACAAAAAAAATCTTTCTATCTTTAGGATTACAGAAAAATGCAATTGCTACTAGTAAAAAAAAGTAATTCCCTCTGTATTGTCTCTGGGAAATCCACAGGTCCAAAACAACAAGGTTTCAAGATTGTTTTCTGGAACTCAGGAAAAGTGTGTTGTTTGCAAGAAAACGGTGTACCCAATTGAAAAGGTATATATAATGTTGTTAGTGATCTTGAGATCTTCCCATTGATAAATATTTCTCTAAAACAATTGTAAGTAGTAGAAATGAACAGTTAAGAATCTATGCACTTAAATTTTATAAGATTAATATCATAACAGGCTTTAAATTAAATTAGCAGTAGATACGTTCTCAGTGCTTATTTTAAAACCAAATTCACTTTGCAAAAATCATTAGCTTAATCTTATAAAACGTGGAAGTACCACTAGAAACATAAATTAATTTTCCAATATTTAATATCATAGCAGTATTTGTTTAAAAAGGGGAAAAGAAATGAATTGAAAGAGCCAGAAATAACAGCGAATAACGCATCTCACACTCTGGCATATAAAAATAATCGACCATCATCATCATATAAAAACATAAATGCTATAATTTTAAAACATCTAAATAATAAAATGGAAATTTTGCAATTGAAATACTAAAAATAGGAGACACTAGATTCAAATAAAACATATAATACTAGAGAAGATAAAATAAAAAAAATTGAAGATATTTGTTTATAATTGGATGAAAGTCAAATGCACACATTCATAGGTCTGGACACTTAGTATCCCAAGATATACCCCAGAAAAAGAGTGACCATAAAAGCATAATGAAAAACTTAACTACCTTAAACCAAATCAGATGATGTCTATTTTTACTTATAGCAGAGTTGTTTCTTCAGGTGGCTGTTGATGGGAAATTGTATCACGAATCAGTATATTACCATAAACCCAGTAGAGAGATAAGGCCAGAAGCATCACAAAATGGACAAAAAGTAGTATATGTAGTGAGAAAAATAATTGAACACCCCTAGCATAGCTACCTAATATGTCTGTACATACACTACATCTACATCGATCCCTGTTTGATTTTAGATCAATAATTGGTGAAGTAAGACATTATAAAAGCAACTGTCTAGAAATTTTGGTAGTAAGACCAATAAATAAGGTCTCTGGTTGATTCTGGGCCATAATTTTTTACTGCCTTTACATGTTATTTATATAGAGGTGCTAGGTTAGATAATTAGGTTGTAGAATCACATGCAGAATGGCGATAAAGTAGGAAAGGAGGTTTGGCGTCCGGGATATATAGAAAAGGTGTTTGATTTTACATATTGATAACAGAAACCGATGTTCAATATTTGGTAAAGGAAAGGGAAGAAAAGGTTTGGGAGAAATGCATTAGAGATTTGGATGTTCAGCATTATATACGAAGTGCCTGCTTTGTTTAAGTTGGTATTTGAGGTGGTACCACATATAATAATGAGAGATGAGTAAAGGTAATATAAAAAACTAGCAACGAGAAATCATGTGAAATGAGCTGAGATATTATAGACATTGATAAAGGTTATGCTTGCCTGTGTTCTTGAAACAAGAAACAGAGAGAAAAGGTAATCCATAATGTAATGATGGAGATGGGAAGGGAAGGTTATGGCCTAGGGCCCATGAAGGAGCAAACAATCAACAGAGTTGGAATTAAAATTGGGAGCCACCAGCTTTGTTTTCTTTTGCTGAAGTAAGGCAAAACCGTGGAAATGCATGGCAGCAGAGCACACAGCAGCCACGTCCAAGGAGGTTCTGGACGTTACACAGATGCTGGATGCTGCTCTTGGATGGAGTTCTCTGCAGAAAAACAATTTGGTTGGAGGGCAATGAGCAGGGGGATGTGATCCAAACAAAGCCTCTAATAAGTAATGAATCAGAAGGGAAGATGCCTAGCAGAATCAAAGGTGACATTGACTTTCAAGATGTTCACTTTTCCTACCCATCACGCCCAGACAAATCAATCCTTCAAGGACTGTCCTTGTCCATTCCAGCTGGAAAAACAGTAGCATTGGTTGGTAGCAGTGGCTGTGGAAAGAGCACTGTTATTTCCCTGGTTAATAGATTTTATGATCCCTCAAAGTTTAAATAATCTTCCACTATCTCTTTTACTCTAACTATCTCAATAATTTCTGTTATTTTATTTTCTTAGTTCTACGTTTATATAAGGGATAATCTAATATAGTGTCATAACCTTCTGCCACACTGGAGTCTAATATTAATTTTACTATCTACAGAAAGCTTCATAAGAGAATCGCAATAAAACATGAGATGATCTTCTAACCTAACCCACCATAAAATAAGTGGCATGGTCTCTCCAAGCCACAAAACAAACGGGAGTCAATCCAACCTGCCCGGTTTTAAGCTGCCCTATTGTAGATGGGGATAAGTTGATGCACTCATGATATCTTGTGCATAAGTCCATGCACAAAAGGAAGTCATATAAAACAACCACAAAATCCAATACTTAGTTTTGACATACTGATGTACAGTTTCATATCAAATCAAGAAGTAGAAGCTAACTATATTTGATGGTGTTCGACAAAAACAAACAAACAACTTTGTGCATAAATCTTCTGTTACATTTTGATATGATGTTTAAATTCTTCCAAGAACATAAATAACGAAAAATCATGCTATTATCCAACACTAAAAGAGGAACTTCTAAATGCAGTTAACTACAGCGGTGGAAGATAGCAAACCTGATAAAAAGCTCCACAGCACCCTCTGCAATGGCAGACCCAGCCCAACTACACCACCAGTTAAAGCAACGTCCACAACACGTCACCACCGCAATGCCCTCCTCACGCGCACCACCCCTGTTGCCACAACCACAATCCAATATAGAATGACTTGCAAGGAATTGCAAGAATTTGGAAGCACGAAAACAAATAGAAATCAATTAAGGAGGAAGCCCCAAACCTAAAATTCAAATGAACAGAACACTAACCTTGCGGCAATCCTAGTGGGAACACCCTCCCTACTCCACGGCAGCCGCAATAAATGCCCCAATCACCGGCCACCAACACCCTTCCCGGAGAATCCCTCAAAAACACCTCCAAACCTACCGAATGAAGGATGACACCTCAGTCACCAACCCTCCTACTCCACGGCAGTCGCCTCAGTCAACGACAACCACTGTCACGCCGCCTCACTAACACGACCGAATGAAGGATGAGCTCGACGGACAACCGTGACGACAGAGACAATGCGCCTGAGGAGATGATTCGCAGGGAGAGGGAAATAGGCTTTCGTCGACGAGCTCGAAATGGGAGAGGGAAATCAGAAGTTTTGATTTTAATTCACCCTCAAACATACCGACGGCCTAGGACCCTCGGTTTTTAAAATCACCAGTTCATTACCGAGGGCCTAAGGACCTTCGGTAAAAAGCCGCCTGTATTTTGCGATATTTTTGTATTCAATACCGAGGGATCATAGACCTTCGGTAATACTATAACTGACCGTCGGTAAATTACTTTTACCGAAGGCCGTGAGGCCGTCTGTAAATACCCTTCGGTAATCAAACAATTTCTTGTAGTGTTAACTCAAGGTAAGGATTTCAAAAAGGGTTTTTCCACTTTTCAACTTTAGGCTCAAGGTTCAAAGGATAAAGAGAAACATTGTTCTTTATTGTGTTCTTATTGGCATTGGCTCTAAGGGAGAAGAAAACATGGCCTTGATCATATGTAACAAGAAAGCAAGTGGTTCAATCATAGAAAATTAGGAAAAATCAATCATGCTTCCAAAGTAATAGCATTCAATCAATCAAAAACTCTGGGTCCAATATCTCGTTGAAAAATATCGTTATATCTGACCAAGAAAACTTCAACTGACAGTTGTTGCAAAATAACTCTAGCTTAACATCAACAATAAAATAACCCTGATGATGTTGGTCCAATAATAAACATGACCGGCTTCAGTTTTGTTCCCAGAGCATATTATGTTGATTTCTTTATGATGTGTGTACCTCTTATTGATAATATTTTTCTTCCTTATCTAATGAAGCATGATTCACTTTTCCAGAAGTTATTGAGCTAAACTATTGGATTAGGAGAGTTCACACACATAAGAATTAGCTGTTTTGTGATCGAGAAACAAGATATTTTCTCAACATATGTGTTAGGGGTTGGCGAGTTTACGAGAGAAGAAGATATAGGAGAGAGAGAGAAGGGGTCCGTATGGTAGAGGACGAGGGCCGAACGGTTGAAAGGGGGGAGCACGATGACCGAACGGTGGAAATGGGGGAGCACGAGAGCCGAACGGCTGAAAGGGGGAAGCACGAGGGCCGAACGGTTGAAAGGGGGGAGCACGATGACCGAACGGTGGAAAGGGGGAAGCACGAGGGCCGAACGATTGAAAAGGGGGAACACAATGACCGAACGGTGGAAAGGGAGAAGCACGAGGGCCGAATGGTTGAAAGGAGGGAGCACGATGACCGACGGTAGGAGGAAGAGAAAAAAAGGGCTGAACGAGTGGGGCAGCGATAAACGTCCTAAGCGAGTGGGAGCAACAACGAGCGTCCTAACTGACAACAGTTAGGATGGGCGGGAAAGTCATTGTAAATTAAGGACGCACCTCAGGATATTATTACATAGAAGTAAATATAGTAAATAAGGATAGAAATATTCTTACTAGATAATTATAATAAATAGGCATAATTACTATTATTCTTTATCTTTTCGAGAAGGGGTAATTAGTATTAATAAAAGAGGAACTGATAACAGTTGAAAACCTGTTATTTTCATGCTTAAAATTGACACAAAAAACAACCTTTACACTTAGAAACTAGCTTGAAATCATGCTTTTATCCATATTTTCAGAAATAAGAGAGCTGGACAGGTTTATGCTTGATTTCAGAGTTTTTGTGCACGTTTTAAAGTGAATTTAGTGAAAGAAGTGAAGAAGGAGAGAGATGGAATCAGAAAAGTCAACCAGAAACCAGAAAAGTCAACCAGTCAATCAGAAAAGTCAACCAGTCAACCAAAAAGTCAACCAGTCAACCAGAATACGGAAAAAGTCAACCATACGAGTTTTGGGCCAATTTTCTGCGATTTTATGATCTGTTTGGGCTTGGACCCGTTTTCTATTATTTTTATGTCCTATTTAAAGACCTAGATGTCTTAGGGTTTGGTATCTTTGGTAGAAACGAAGCAAACACTCTCTCTTCCACCCCTTTGAAGGAGGATCTTGGATGCTCAGGCTACCTCTTCACCTTTCTAGGGTTTTATCTTTCATTCTTTCATTATTGTTCATCTAGGTTCACCATGAATATGGTGAACTAAACCTTGTATGTTTGTTGGGGAATCAATGTAATCTTTTGAAGCTCTCATATATGGAATTTGTGCTTGCATCTTAATCTAAGATTTATGCTTTCTTTCATCATTAGTTAGGGTTTTTCCTCTTTGCTTAATGCTTGCTTTGTTTAACTCATTCAATGCATGATTATTGATTTTGTCGATACGGGAACGTACGGGGAAGTCTAGATCCGGGGAATTTCTCCCAATAGTATATTGGTTGCCTTAAGCTCCTGTGCTAAAAAAACTAATTATTAGGAATACTAGGAATTGTATGAACTCGTAATTAGGGAGAAGCCTTCTTGAAAGGTAATTTAGAGAGTGGCATTAACAATGATGACTTGAATGTTGAATTCCTAAAATATATGAGAGTGGATAAGATGAAATTGACCCCCAACAACATATTCATCAATATATTTCATTGAAAGTGCTTGTCTTTTGTTTTAGCCACTGATCAACCTCATGCATACATGTTTATTTTCGTCTTTTGCATATTAAACTCCAATTATTTTGTTCTTAAGTCTTAGCTAATCAACAAATCATATAACTAAACTAGGCCGTGAGTCCTTTGGGAGAACGATACTTGGTCTTACCGAGTTTATTACTTGAACGATTCGGTCATACTTGCCGATTGTAAAACAAGTTTGTGACATCATATTTTGGTGATCATAAATTTGTCCATCAGGAACCTAGGGTTAGGAGGAGATTTTTTTTATTAAGGAATTTTGTAAGAGAGGTTAGGCTCTCAGGTAACTGAAGGAGACTCTGCTCCCAATTATTGGTTGTTTTTGTGATACCGATATTTCCATTTAATAAAGAGGTCTACTCAGTCAAATTCCATTGTTTATTGCTTGTGGGAGTGTGAAAGGTGGTGAGTGGCAAGTTCACGTACTCAGGTACGTAACAATTAGTCCGACCTACCGGATCCTAATAGAGACGAGTGAAAGACATCATGGAGGGATGAGTGAATGCTATTGAAGGAAGATTGGAGGTCATTGAAATCTCCATGGGAGGACTGGAGGCAACAGTCCAGGAACTGGTGAAGGTGATGGGAGAGCGAGGTCAACGACAGGATGGAAATTCTGATTGAAGTCAGGGGTCTATCAACAGGAGAAGGAATGAGGAGGACGAGAGAGATGGCTGCAGGCTAGATGGTGGACATCGAGAGGAGCAACCTTATTGGAGGAGAAGGGTAGACTTACCCATCTTCGAAGGAAGCGATCCGTCGAATTGGATCTATAGAGTGGACAAATTCTTTGAACTACAAGGAGTGTCGGAGGAAGAAAAGTTGCGCCTAGCCTATATCAGCATGGAGGGAATCGCGAGACACTGGTTCAGGTTTTGGAGGGAGAGCCAGGAACCGCTCGTGGATAGGATTAAAGGAGTCGTTGATGATCCGTTTCGGAGGAAGAAGCCGGAAAACTGTCTTTGAGAGACTGGCGGCCTGTAAACAGTCAGGGACTATGGAAGAATACATCCAAGAATTCGAAGTATTGGCCGGCCAAGCAGAAAAAATACCTGATGCACAGTTGATGGGATACTTCATGGCAGGATTGCAAGAGGGGATCCATAAGCAACTCAGATTGCTTGACTCGAGGGAATTGATGGACGTAATGAGACTGGCAAGGGACATGGAGGAGTTCCAAGGGGGTACAAAGACTGGAGGTGGAATCATAAGCAAGAGCCAAACGTAAGGAAAACCGAGCGATTCAGTAATGAGGACAGACCCCAGTCGGCATAATCAGAACCGAACGGGAATCGCAGAGAGGGGGCAAACAGGAGGAAAGGAAGGGATTCCAGGGAGAGAAGGAGAACGATTGTTCTCAAACAACCAAGGATGGAACGTGCAGGAGAAGGGAGGTGTTTCAAGTGTGGGGGATCGTTCGGTCCAGGCCATCATTGTCCAGAAAGGAGTCTTCGGATGCTGATACTGGCAGAGGACGAGGAATCAGGCGGGGAAGAAGAAGCTGAGACCGAACTCGACCAAATGGAGCTATCGACATTCTCGGCATGGGGGCTCACCCAGCCCAGAACGATGAAATTGCATGGACATATAGGGACGAAATAGGTACTGATTTTGATTGACAATGGCGCCAGCCACAACTTCATAAGAAAAGAATTGGTAGAGGAACTGACATTACCCGTAGTAGATACACAACCCTATAGGGTGAGTTTGGAACATGGGCAAAGAAAGGAGACGAGGGGGTGTTGTGAAGAAGTAATGATTCGCATGGGAGAGGCGGTGATCACCGAACGGTTCCACCTGTTTGAACTGGGCGGAGTTGACATGATATTGGGGGTAGAATGGCTGGCTAAGTTGGGAGAAGTAACATTGAATTGGGGCAAGCTAACCATGGTGTTCGGTCAAGCAGGGAGGAACGTGACCATTAAAGGAGATCCTACTTTAACTCGGAGATTAGTGGAACTCGAAGCATTGTTCAAAATGAAAGAAATGGAGGCCTGGTTGCTGGTGTGGGAGTTTGGGGAGACAAAAAAGGATGAGGGAAGAAAATCGTACGCTCAGGGAGAAGGACCGTTTGGTCCGGAGATGACAAAGAAGCAGAATCATGACATGAATCAAATTTTGGATCAGCACGCGAGCGTATTTCACGAGACGAGCGGACTACCTCCAGATAAGGGCATGGTTCATCAGATTCCATTAAAAGAGGATACGGATCCCGTGAATGTAAGGTCGTACCATTACCCCCATGTGATGAAGGGGGAGATTGAGAAACAGGTGGCCGAAATGCTAAAAATGGGCGTCATAAGGTCGAGCAACAGTTCATATTCGAGTCCGGTAATATTAGTGAAGAAGAAGGATGATAGCTGGAGATTTTGTGTGGATTATAGGGCCCTTAACCGAGCCATGGTACCAGATAAATTCCCTATCCCACTGATAGAGGAATTGCTAGACGAACTGAGAGGGGCCAAATATTTTTCGAAGGTGGATTTGAAGTCCAGCTACCACCAGATCCGAATGGGAGAAAGAGACATAGAGAAAACGGCCTTTCGGACGCACCAGGGTCACTACGAATTCATGGTGATGCCGTTCGGCCTCACCAATGCACCCGCCACATTCCTGAGTGCAATGACAAGCCTGATGCAGCCGTACCTGCGAAAGTTCGTATTGGTGTTCTTTGATGATATATTGGTGTATAGCCGATCCTGGGAGGAGCACTTAGAGCATGTTGGGATGGTGGTAAGGGAACTCGTGACGAATAGGTGGATGGCCAATAGAAAAAAAAGTGAGTTCAGCAAAACTAAAATAGGCTATTTGGGTCATCGGATATCCGCGAGAGGTGTAGAAATGGACGAAGACAAAGTAAGGGTCGTGATAGACTGGGAGAAACCTAAGACGGTGAAGGCTTTGAGGGGATTTGTAGGTCTGACAGGATACTATAGGAGGTTTGTGAAGGATTATGGGAAGATTGCCAAACCTTTGACCGACCTTCTTAAAAAGGGGCAGTTTACATGGACGGAGCAAGTAGAGGAAGCTATGTCAAGGTTAAAGAAGGCCATCACTACTACACCCGTGCTGGTTCTACATGATTTTGACCAGCGTTTCCACATTGAGTGTGATGCATCAGGAAGAGGGGTAGGAGCGGTACTCATGCAAGGAAAAAAACCCATAGCTTTCTTCAATAAAGCGTTATCAGAGGGGTCATTGAGTAAATCGATATTTGAGAAGGAATTAATGGCGTTGGTTTTAGCCATACAACACTAGAGACCCTACCTCTTGGGACAAAGGTTTGTGGTTCACACCGATCAAAGGAGCCTGAAGTACCTTTTGGAGCAGTGATAACGGTTGAAAAACCGTTATTTTTATGATTAAAATTGATACCAAAAGCAACTTTTAAGACTTAGAAACTAGCTTGAACTCATATTTTTACGTTAGTTTTGTGAATAAGAGAGTTGAAAGTGAATTTAATGGTTTTCTGCAAGATTCCCTTGATTTTGTAGGCTAATTGAATGATTTGAAAGAAGAATTGAAGTATCGAATGATTGGAATGCTGAAAAGTCAACCAGAAACCAGAAAAGTCAACCAGTCAACCAAAATGCTGATAAGTCAACCAGAATACGGAAAGAGTCAACCATACGAGTTTTGGGCCAATTTTCTGCGATTTTATGATCTGTTTGGGCCTGGACTCGTTTTCTATTATTTTTATGTCCTATTTAAAGACCTAGATGTCTTAGGGTTTGTATCTTTGGCTGGGAGGAAGCAGAAACACACTTTTCACCCCTTGGGGGTAGATTGGGAGATGGTGATGGCTCTCCTCTTCTCTTTCTAGGGTTTTTCTATCTCTTTCATTCTTTCATTATTGTTCATCTAGTTTCACCATGAATATGGTGAGCTAAACCTTGTATTGTTGTTGGGGAATCATTGTAGTCTTGTGAAACTCTCATATATGGAATTTGTTTCAACATCTTATATTAAGATACATGCTTTCTTTCATCTTTAGTTAGGGATTTTCCTCTTTGCTTAATGTTTGCTTTGTTTAACTCATTCATTGCCATGATTATTGATTTTGTCGATGTGGGAACGTTCGGGGAAATCTAGATTCGGGGAATTTCTCCCAATAGCATATTGGTTGCCTTTAAGCTCCTGCACTTCAGAACTAATTACTAGGAATGCTAGGAATTGTATGAACTCGTAATTAAGGATAGGCCTTCTTGCAAGGTGATTTAGAGAGTGACATTAGCAATTGATGAAAAGAATGATGAATTCCTAAAGTATATGAGAGTGAACAAGATGAAATTGATAACCCCAACAACATACTCATCCATTTAATTCATTAAAGTGTTTGTTTTCCTCTTTTCCATTGATCAAATTCATGCATACATGTTTAATTACTGTCTTTTGCATTTAAACCTACAATCAATTGTTTACAAGTCTCAAATAATCCACAAATCATATAACTAACTAGGCTGTGAGTCCTTTGGGAGAATGACACTTGGTCTTACCTAGTTTTATTACTTGATACGATTCGGTCACACTTGCCGATTGTTAAACAAGTTTGTGGCACCGTTTTTCGGTGTTCATAAATTTGTCATCAAGCAGCGCATCACCACTCAGAATCAGTAGAATTGGATTGCGAAGCTCCTGGGTTGTGACTTTGAAATTGTGTACAAATCAGGAGTCACCAACAAGGTAGGAAACGCCCTATCACGGAAGGAAGAGGATGATCCACAGAAAGAAAAGGAATTGAGGGTTGTGGCCAGACCTTACTGGCAAGACTTCAGGGAGATTCTGGAAGAAGTTGAGGCAGATGAAGAGTTAAAGAAGGTGATAGAAGATTTGAGAAAAGACCCCAACTCACATCCCTCGTTCACTCTGGAACACGAGAGGTTACACTATAAGGGGAGGATTGTGTTGTCTGCCCGATCGGCCTGGGTGCCCAAGTTGATAGCAGAGTTTCATACCACGCAAATAGGAGGACATTCAGGGGTACATCGGACTTATCGCAAGGTAGCGCAATCTCTTTATTGGGTGGGAATGAAGAAAGCCGTAACTGACTTTGTTGCAAGCTGCCTGGTAGGCCAACAACATAAATATCTGTCATCCTCTCCGCAGGGGTTGTCGCAACCTTTACCCATACCCAACGCCATTTAGGAGGAGATAAGCATGGATTTTATCGTTAAGTTGCCGAAGTCCCACAGGTATGATGCAGTGCTAGTAGTGGTAGACCGCCTCAGCAAATATGGACACTTCATACCACTAAGACATCCCTATTCCGCTCGAATCGTAGTTGAAGTGTTTGTAAAGGAGATTGTCCAGTTGCATGGGGTGCCAATATTTATCGTGAGTGATAGGGATCCACTGTTCTTGAGTAATTTTTGGAAGGAGTTGTTTAAATTATAGGGAACTCAACTGAAGATGAGCACCGCCTATCATCCTGAATCCGATGGACATACTGAGGTCGTGAATAGGGTATTGGAGGGTTATTTGAGATGCTTCTGCTCTAAACAACCAAAGGGATGGAGCATAGTACTACCCTGGGCGGAATATTGGTATAATACCAGCTGTCAAGAATCGACGAGATGCACCCCATTTGAAACAGTATATGAGAGGTCTCCTCCTTCACTGCACAGGTTCGTTCCGGGGGAAACCTTAGTGGAAGCCGTCGGCTAGGAGTTACAAACGAGGGATGAGGCACTCAACCAGCTCAAATTCCATCTAGCCAGGGCGCAACAACTTATGGTGAGGCAGGCCAACAAGGCAAGAAGACCATGCAATGTGGAGGTGGGAGATTGGGTGTATTTAAAGATCAGACCCCACCGACAGACGTCGATGTCGTCCACACTGCATTCTAAACTAGTCGCTCGGTATTTTGGACCTTTCCCGGTCATATAATAGATAGGAGAAGTGGCATTTAAGTTGCAACTACCCGAAGCCGCACGGATACATCCAGTGTTCCATGTGTCGCAATTAAAGAAGGCCGTGGGGGAGAACTGTGTGGAGAAAGCGTTACCCATAGACTTAGAGATGGAGGGACCGTCTTCCTGGTCGATCAGAGTTCTGGATAAAAGGCAGGTGCAATAAGGAGAGGACGGGCGACAGGAAGTGTTGATCGAATGACAAGAGGGAGGATCGAACGGGGCAACATGGGAAGACGCCATAACCATCCGAGATCAATATCCAGACTTCAACCTCGAGGGCAAGGTTGATCTTCAGGAGGTGGGTAATGTTAGGGGCTGGCGAGTTTACGAGAGAAGGGGTCCGTACGGTAGAGGACGAGGGCCGAACAGTTGAAAGGGGGGAGCACAATGACCGAACGGTGGAAAAGGGGGAGCACAAGAGCCGAATGGCTGAAAGGGGTAAACACGAGGGCCGAACGGTTGAAAGGGAGGAGCACGATGACCGAACGGTGGAAAAGGGAAACACGAGGGCCGAACAGTTGAAAGGGGGAGCACGATGACCGAACGGTAGGAGGAAGAGAAAAAGAGGGTTGAACGAGTGGGAGCAACGACGAGCGTCCTAACTGACAACAGTTGGGATGGACGAGAAAGTCATTGGAAATTAAGGACACACCTCAGGATATTATTACATAGAAGTAAATATAGTAAATAAGGATAGAAATATTCTTACCAGATAATTATAATAAATAGGCATAATTACTATTATTCTTTACCTTTTCAGGAAGGGGTAATTAGTATTAATAAAGGAGGAATCTAGGGTTAGGGGAAGGTTTTTTTTATTACGGAATTTTGTAAGAGAGGTTAGGCTCTCACGTAACTGAAGGAGACCCTGCTCCCACTTATTGGTTGTTTTTGTGATACCGATATTTCCATTTAATAAAGAGGTTTACTTTGTCAAATTCTATTGTTTATTGCCTGTGGGAGTGTGAAAGGTGGTGAGTAGCAAGTTGATAACAGTTGAAAAACTGTTATTTTTATACTTAAAATTGATACTAAAAGCAACCTTTATACTTAGAAACTAGCTTGAAATCATGTTTTTCTTCATATTTTTAGAAATAAGAGAGCTGGACAGGTTTATGCTTGATTTCAGTGTTTTTGTGCAGGTTTTAAGGTGAATTTGGTGAAAGAAGTGAAGAAGGAGAGAGATGAAATCAGAAAAGACATCAAAAAGTGCAAAAGGAGAAGCCGAAGTCACCGCTCAGCGGCAGTTTACCGCTGAGCGGCACTCAAGCACTCACGGGAGATCCGCTGAGGGGCAAAATGGCCGCTGAGGGGAGAAAACAAGACACGCACTTACCGCTGAGCGGTATTTTACCGCTGAGCGGCACTTTAATGGGCTTGGACCTAATTTTTTGTAATTTACGAATGGTATTTAAGCTTTAGGGTTTCCTAGGGTTAGGTATCTTTAGCAGAAACGAAGCAAACACTCTCTCTTCCACCCCTTGGGGTAGATTGGGAGATGGTGACAGCTCTCCTCTTCTCTTTCACGGGTTTTTCTATCTCTTTCATTCTTTCATTATTGTTCATCTAGGTTCACCATGAATATGGTGAACTAAACCTTGTATGTTTGTTGGGGAATCAATGTAATCTTTTGAAGCTCTCATATATGGAATCTGTTTTTACATCTTTTAATTAAGACTTATGCTTTCTTTCATCATTAGTTAGGGTTTTTCCTCTTTGCTTAATGCTTGCATTGTTTAACTCATTCGATGCATGATTATTGGTTTTGTCGATACGGGCACGTACGGGGAAGTCTAGATCCGGGGAATTTCTCCCAATATGATATTGGTTGTCGTTAAGCTCCTGCACTTATGAACTGATCATTAGGAATGCTAGGAATTGTATGAACTCGTGATTAGGGAGAAGCCTTCTAGAAAGGTACTTTAGAGAGTGGCATTAACAATGATGATTTGAATGTTGAATTCCTAAAATATATGAGAGTGGATAAGATGAAATTGACCCCCAACAACATATTCATACATAAATTTCATTGAAAGTGTTTATCTTTTGCTTTTTGCCATTGATCAAAACTTCATGCATACATGTTTATTTTCTGTCTTGCATATTAAACTCCAAATATTTCTTCTTTAAGTCTTAGCTAATCAAGAAACCACATAACTAAACTAGGCCGTGAGTCCTTTGGGAAGAACGATACTTGGTCTTACCAAGTTTATTACTTGAACGATTCGGTCATACTTGCCGATTGAAAAACAAGTTTGTGACATCATATTTTGGTGTTCATAAATTTGTCCATCAAGTTTTTGGCGCCGTTGCCGGGGACTCGTGGTTTAACTGGTTAATTTGTGTGATTATTGATTATCTTTGACTTTAATTTTGAATTTCTGTTTTTATTTTCTGTTTTTATTTTTTTTTGTTATTATTTTATTTTATTTTAATTTATTTTATTTTATTTTATTTTCTGTTTTTATTTTATCTTATTTTCTGTTTTTATTTTTATTTTATTTTTCTGTTTTTATTTTTCTGTTTTTATTTCCTATCTTCTTATCTTTTCAATTATATCCTTTGATTTTTTTTCTCTATCTTTTTGTGCTAACAATTGTTTTTAGGGTTTTGTGCCTAATGTCTGCAGAATGCAATTTGGTCAAGAATTTAACTATATGAGCACTCAATTCTACCAAAATAATCTCAACCATTGGTGGGAACATGACTCAAGCATGGATCAAAGCCAATTTTGGCAAGCTGCCGGACAATTTGAGAACCAACCACAACAACAATGGCAGCAACAACCCTTTCTATCAGGAAGTTTGGATAGGTTGGAGGACACCCTTCAACGATTTTTGAAAAATTCCGACTCTACTCAGAAAAGCATTGAAGAATCATGTAAAAGAATGGAGATGCAACTTCGTTACATCAATCGGAGATTGAATGATGATGTTAATACTGAAGTTAACCTTAAGGAGGAAGGGCAAGTCATTATCACTGAAAGTGACAAGATTCTTGATGAGGAAAAATTAGAGGGAGATGAGGAAAGGGTAGAGAGAAAAGAGAAAGAAGAGTTGAGTGAGAAAGATAAAGATGAAGAAAAAGAAAAAGAGGCGGTTGAGAGAGAAGAGAGAAAGAAAATTTGTGTGAAAATAAAGAAGTTGAGGAGAAAAAGAGAAGGGAAGAAAAAAATAAAAGAAAAGAAAAAGAGAAAATTTGAGGAGAGAAAGCGTAAGAAAAAGAAGATGAGAGGAAAGAAGAAGGAATCATATGAAAAATCCCATCCTCATCTAAAGAAGAATCATAGGAAGGAAAAGAAATTCAAGTGCTTTATGGAAATCTTCAAGAAATTGGAGATTAAAGTTCCTATGATTGAGACATTGCAACAGGTTCCTGGTTTGATCAAATTTTTGAAGAAGTTCAGTAGAAAGAAGAAAAAGAAGAAGGAACTTGAGCTTGGGTCAAGCTAATGACGTTAAAAGAGCGCTTGCTGGGAGGCAACCCAGTGATTTAAGAACTTTTGATTTTATTTTGGTTTTGTAATTTTTAATTTGTGAACATTAGTTTTGTAATTATTTTGTTGGAGATAGCATCTACTGAAGGATGCTAGGTGGTTAAGTATCTACTGAAGGATACTATGGATGTAACACCGACTGATGGGTGTTGGTAAGAAAATTTTGCACCTACTGATGGGTGTTGGTGGATTTTGGGTCAGGCTCGTGACGTTAAACAAGCGCTACCTGGGAGGCAACCCAGTTGATTGAATATTTCTGTTTGTTTAATTTAGTTAGGGTTTGCATAAGCATTTTAAACATTGAATTGCAGGGAATCAGTGAGGGGCATGTATGGGAGGCACGTAGGTTAAGAAAAGAAGGAGAAGAACACATCATGAAAGTGCCGTTGAGCGGTACTTTACCGCTGAGCGGTACTCTCGCAGAATGGGTTTTAGTTCCCCTTAGCGGGACCCGAGCCAATTAGGGTATTTTTAAATCCTAAGCTGCGTATTCTTTCACACTTTCAGATTTTTCTCTGCACAAACACTCCCACATACCTTTTCCAAGGTTTTCCACATCTTTTCACTCTTCCCTCTTAAGAAAATTTCTCTTCCACTCACTTTTTCACTAGTGTGCCATCAAAGTTTGGGGTTGGAAGAGAGCATTCTAGCTTGGAAGCATTCTTATTGCATCTAGTATCTCCATCCAAGTAAGTAAAATGCATTTTGTTCATTCTAGGGTTTTTGATTTTGAATATGACTGTCAAAGCATGAAGATTTAGGGGTTTTGATTTCTTTGCATGATTTGATGATATATTTGATTTTTGAACCGATTAAACTGCATGATTATGAATTGGAAAACTGAAAATTGCATTTGGGTGGAGTTAGGAAAGCTCTAAAACAGGTTTTTCAAAAATCTGCAGAGTTACCGCTGAGGGGTAAACTGCCGCTAAGCGGCACTCTGCCAGATTTGGTTTTTCTGGTTTTTTGTGATCTGGAATGTGGTACTGGTGGCGCTGAGGGGAAATTCTGGCCCTCAGCGGTGGTTTAGCTTCGAAAGGAGTTGTGTTCTTTGTTTTACTAATGATTAACATCATGTTCTGTGGTTTTGTTTGTGTTTTGAATGTAGGAATGGCATCCTCATCAGGAAAAAGATTGAAAACTATGGCAACTAAGAGAAAGGAAAAGGAACCAGAGTAACCCCACTCTAGCAGGTTCCTCTCTAGGAAACACGAGAAGCATTTTAAAGTGGTTCAGGACAGGAGACTTCTAATGGAGAGAAAGGTTGGAATGATACCTAACTTTGCTCCTCAATTTGGAGAGCAAGTGTTAGGGAATGATTGGGGAAAGCTAGCCACTTATCCTGCACCTGCCAACATAGCTGTGGTAAAGGAATTTTACACCAATGCAAAGAAGATTGGTGATTATCCAGCTGAGAATTATTTGGGCTATGTCAGAGGCCATGCTATCAGGTATGATCCTGATTCTATTAATAACTTCCTGGACACTGTATGGGCTGGTGAGCAGTGCCAGTTTGCTCTTTGCATGGAGGAAGGTGCTGATTATGAGGATGTGGAGAGAGTATTGTGTATACCTGGAGGACACTTCCAAAGGAATAGATCTGGCTCAGTGGTTAACATTAGGAGGACGGATTTGACTCCTCTTGCAAAGTATTGGATGGCGTTTTCTCATGCCAACATTCAGCCATGTTCACATGTGTCAGATATTACTCTCAGTAGGGCATTCTTCATTTACTGTGCTATCAGAAACTTGAATGTTAATATTCGGTAGGTGATAGCTGATGAGATTAGTGTGTGCGCCAATACTTCAAACAACAAAGCACCACTAGGACATCCTTCTTTGATCACGCACCTTTGCAAGATAGCCGGGGTGGACACTTCTGCTCCACCATTTGAGAGGCCAAGAAAAGCTATTGATGAGGCCTATTACAGACAGTACTGTGGAGGTGAGGATGCAGCTCAGCCAGTTCCACCACGCCGTGCTCGTAGAGAGAGAGGGCCAGCACAGAGCCAGACATCTGCTGATACACATGAAGCAGAACCATTCCAGATGAGGGACATGTATATGTCTCTTATAGGTGCTCAGTTACAGTCCATTCACAGAGGGCAGGTGGCCACTGCTGAGATGATTGTGGAGATGTATGATACACCTCCAGCCCACAGGTGGACTATGGATGAATTCCATAATGTGGTAGCTTGGCCAGAAGAACCAGTGCATGGAGGAGGAGCTGGAGCAGCTGAAGCTTCAGCTAGAGATATGGAAGAAGATGAAGCTGATGAGGAGGATGCATTTGAAGATGATGAAGATGAAGAGGAAGAGGAAGATACAGAGGACAGCTCAGACTGATGAGGAGCTGAGATAACATTTACTGATAAATGCTATCATATGATTATGCTTTTGTGGTTTAAGTTTTCTGAACTTATTTGCTTTTGTTTTTAGATTAGGGTTTGATGTACTCTATTGAACACCTGTTTTCTTGTGATGGTTTGCTATTAACTGTGATTGTGTGATAAGTAATGCTGAAGGATGCTTATTGATTGATTGATGTTGAGATGATGTGCACATTAAAATGCTTATACAGGTGATTCACAAGCTTTGTGAACAAATGCAGGATATCATGATTGTGATTGTGAAATTTAGCAGGATGTGTATGTCAAATGTGAATGAGCTTATATGTAAGATTTTGAGCTCTAGAGTTGTTATTGTTGATTGCTATTACTTTGAAAGCATGAATGATTTTGCCCAGGTTTTCTATGATTGAATCAATTGCTTGTTTTGCATCATATGATCAAGGCCATTTGTTGGTAACCCTTTTTATTGGCCAAATTCATAAAGTTAACCCACTAAAAGAGAACACTTATTGTTCTATCCTTTGAACCCTTAGCCTTGAACATACACTGAAACCCTTGATTGAAAATCTTTACCTTGAGTTAAGTAGAAGATCTTGTGTGGTATTGTTAAATGTTCAAGTTTGGGGTT
This sequence comes from Vigna umbellata, assembly GCF_029865625.1. Taxonomy (NCBI): domain Eukaryota; kingdom Viridiplantae; phylum Streptophyta; class Magnoliopsida; order Fabales; family Fabaceae; genus Vigna; species Vigna umbellata. Next base: position 18,862,556 of record NC_142175.1, on the reverse strand, counting down.
GTTGGGAAAACATGAAAAGCATTGAGCTAAGAGCCAAAAAGTAAGAATATGCAAAGAAAAAGAAAAGAAAAAGAAAAAGAAGCAAAGCTCAATGCGAAGGCAAAAGAAAGTTGGGAAAGAATAAGATGATTGTGTTGTATGATTCTCTTAACTCAAGGGTTTTGTGATCTAGAAAAACCAATTTTCTTGTTAGCCCAGCCACGTTATAAGCCATAGAAAAGTCCTTGTGATGATGCATGCTTGTGAATGTGTTTGATTGTGGTAAAATGAAAGGCAAAGTTGATTCATGTGACATTGTGATAGTAGAGTGAATGAGTGATTACCTCTTATACACTTGTGTGTGAGTAAAACACTTGACTTAGTGAGGAAATATTCCATGAACACATGGACATCCATGCTTAATTGATTGATCATTCATGAAAATAGCATTTGTTGGAATTTAAATGACTTTGTGAACACTAAAGCATGTGCACATCTTGATTGAACTCTTGGTCATAAGTTGATTGAAGTTTTTACTTATCTAAAAAGAGGATTTGTGAATGAAGTGAACCATCATATGAATTGGTTGAAGATTGAGTTACATCTTATTTGCTTGAGGACAAGCAAAGTTTTAAGTTTGGGGTTGTGATAACAGTTGAAAAACTGTTAATTTTATACTTAAAATTGATACTAAAAGCAACCTTTATACTTAGAAACTAGCTTGAAATCATGCTTTTCTTCATATTTTTAGAAATAAGAGAGCTGGACAGGTTTATGCTTGATTTCAGTGTTTTTGTGCAGGTTTTAAGGTGAATTTAGTGAAAGAAGTGAAGAAGGAGAGAGATGAAATCAGAAAAGACATCAAAAAGTGCAAAAGGAGAAGCCGAAGTCATCGCTCAGCGGCAGTTTACCGTTGAGCGGCACTCAGGCACTCACGGGAGATCCGCTGAGGGGCAAAATGGCCGCTGAGGGGAGAAAACAAGACACGCACTTACCGCTGAGCGGTATTTTACCGCTGAGCGGCACTTTAATGGGCTTGGACCTAATTTTTTGTAATTTACGAATGGTATTTAAGCTTTAGGGTTTCCTAGGGTTAGGTATCTTTGGCAGAAACGAAGCAAACACTCTCTCTTCCACCCCTTGGGGTAGATTGGGAGATGGTGACAGCTCTCCTCTTCTCTTTCACGGGTTTTTCTATCTCTTTCATTCTTTCATTATTGTTCATCTAGGTTCACCATGAATATGGTGAACTAAACCTTGTATGTTTGTTGGGGAATCAATGTAATCTTTTGAAGCTCTCATATATGGAATCTGTTTTTACATCTTTTAATTAAGACTTATGCTTTCTTTCATCATTAGTTAGGGTTTTTCCTCTTTGCTTAATGCTTGCATTGTTTAACTCATTCGATGCATGATTATTGGTTTTGTTGATACGGGCACGTACGGGGAAGTCTAGATCCGGGGAATTTCTCCCAATATGATATTGGTTGTCGTTAAGCTCCTGCACTTATGAACTGATCATTAGGAATGCTAGGAATTGTATGAACTCGTGATTAGGGAGAAGCCTTCTAGAAAGGTACTTTAGAGAGTGGCATTAACAATGATGATTTGAATGTTGAATTCCTAAAATATATGAGAGTGGATAAGATGAAATTGACCCCCAACAACATATTCATACATAAATTTCATTGAAAGTGTTTATCTTTTGCTTTTTGCCATTGATCAAAACTTCATGCATACATGTTTATTTTCTGTCTTGCATATTAAACTCCAAATATTTCTTCTTTAAGTCTTAGCTAATCAAGAAACCACATAACTAAACTAGGCCGTGAGTCCTTTGGGAAGAACGATACTTGGTCTTACCAAGTTTATTACTTGAACGATTCGGTCATACTTGCCGATTGAAAAACAAGTTTGTGACATCATATTTTAGTGTTCATAAATTTGTCCATCACAAGTTCACGTACTCAGGTACGTAACAATATGTCTTTACAAGTATATAGGTAATACAACAACTTTGTTCAACTGCAACATGTCAGTTAATACAATTATACCAACCAAACAACTATGTTATTGATAACAGTTGAAAAACTGTTATTTTCATGCTTAAAGTTGATACTAAAAGCAACCTTTAGACTTAGAAACTAGCTTGAAATCATGCCTTTTGTTTATATTTTCAGAAATAAGAGAGCTGGACAGGTTTATGCTTGATTTAAGTGTTCTTGTGCAGGTTTTGAGGTGAATTTGGTGAAAGAAGTGAAGAATAAGAGAGAGGACATTAGAAAAGACAAGAAAGAGTGCAAAAAGGAGAAGTCGAAGGCACCGCTCAGCGGCAAACTACCGCTGAGCGGCACTCAAGAGGTGACGTTGGAACCGCTGAGGGGCAAAATGGCCGCTGAGGGGAAGAAAGAAGACGCGCAATCACCGCTGAGCGGTAAAGACCGCTGAGCGGCACTTTTTGGGCTTGGACTTTTGTAATCTTTTGTAACTCTAGATTAGTATATAAGGGCTTGCACGTCCTATAGTTAGGTATCTTTGGCAGAAACGAGGCAAACACTCTCTCTTTCACCCCTTTGAAGGAGGATCTTGGATGCTCAGGCTACCTCTTCACCTTTATTGGGTTTATTCTTTCATACTTTCATTGTAATTCATCTAGGTTCACCATGAATATGGTGAACTAAACCTTGTATGTTTGTTGGGGAGTCAAAGTAATCTCTTGAAGCTCTCATATATGGATTTGTTGAGTACATCTTTGAATTAAGACATATGCTTTCTTTCATCATTAGTTAGGGTTTTTCCTCTTTGCTCAATGCTTGCATTGTTTAACTCATTCTAATGCATGATTATTGGTTTTGTTGATACGGACACGTACAGGGAAATCTAGATCCGGGGAATTTCTCCCAATATTATACTGACAATATTATATTGGTTGCCTTTAAGCTCCTGCGCAAAATAAACTAATCATTAGGAATGCTAGGAATTGTATGAACTATTTGATTAGGGAGAAGCCATCTAGAATGGTACTTTAGAGAGTGGCATTAACAATGATGATTTGAATGTTGAATTCCTAAAATATATGAGAGTGGATGAGATGAAATTGACCCCCAACAACATATTCATTCATATATTCCATTGAAAGTGTTTATCTTTTGTCTTTGCCATTGATCAAAATTCATGCATACATGTTTATTTTCTGTCTTGCATTTTAAACCCAAATATTTCGTTTGTAAGTCGTAGTTAATCAAGAAACCACATAACTAAACTAGGCCGTGAGTCCTTTGGGAAGAACGATACTTGGTCTTACCAAGTTTTATTACTTGAACGATTCGGTCATACTTGCCGATTGTGAAACAAGTTTGTGACATCATATTTTGGTGCTTACAAATTTGTCCATCAGTTATTAGAATATGAGTTCACATAACACACTCCCTTAATCCGAATTATCTAGCAACTTCAATCCCAATAAATTTATAAGTTTCTTGAATCTATTTTGTCTAAGAGACTTGGTGAAAACATCAATAATTTGTTCTTCAGAAAAGCAGTACACCAGTTCCAACCTGCCTTTACCCACTTGATCTTTGAGAAAGTGGAATTTTGTCTCTATATGCTTGTTGCTACCAAGCAAAACTGGGTTCTTGGATAAACTGATTGCAGATTTATTATCTACAAGCAACTGCACTGGTTTTTTACACTCATGTCTTTACAAGTATATATGTAAAACAACAACTTTGTACAACTGCAGCATGTCAGTTAATACAATTATTCCAACCAAACAACTATATGTCAACTATATCTGACCAACCAAGAAATTATATCTGACCTACCAAATTGTTTCACATCAGTTAATACAATTATTCCAAGCAAATATCAGTTGAGAACACACAATTGTCATGTGTGATTTTCTGGGATTATTCACGAACCTGCTGAGCAGACCAACACTACAAGAATGATTGAGATTACCGACGGTCATAATTCGTCGGTAATGTATAAAATCCGTCGGTAATTAGCATTTATCGACAGCTTACCGACGGCCAACATACCGTCGGTAAAAACGTTGTCGGTAAACTTTACCGATGGATCTTTCGTCCGTCGGTAATTACCGAAGACTTTTGGCCGTCGGTAAAGCCTTCGGTAATTACCATGTGTCAATTTTTTTCTTCATTTCCACGAACTCCGCCACCAAAACGGCATCACGCGAATCATGAAGAGTTGAGCTCGCCGGAAAAGTTTAGGACCGGTGATGTTGTGTCATTTTATCATAGAGAGTTAAGCTCGCCGAAAAAATTTAGGACCGGTGATGTTGTGTCATTTTATCATGCAGAGTTGAGCTCGCCGGAAAATTTTAGCACCGGTGATGTTGCACAAATAAACTCTACAACAACCCACCAAAAAACTTGAGCTTGCTGGAAAAGTGGAGCTCGTCGGAAAAGTTGAGAGCATCCCGTGATGGTGGAGACTATCCTGCGATGGTGGAGAGCAACCCGCAATGGTAGAGAGCTGAAGCCACAAGACGGTAAGGAGAAATAAGTAGTGGTGGTGTGAAACTGAGTTGGTAAAGAAAATGAGGAGAAATGAGCGTCTGTGCCACATATATTGACATTGGAGCCAGAATTTGGGCGGGAAAATTCCCGCTTTTTTTACCGACGGTCAAAAGCCTTCGGTAAATCCATCGGTAAGTTACATTGACATTACCGACGGTAATGTGTATGTCAGTTACCGACGGATTTACCGAAGACTTTTGGCCGTCAGTAAATAAAATTCAAAATCCGTGGTAATGAAAATTTAGCGACGAAAATGTATCCATCGGTAAAATCCGTCGATAATATTAATAATTTTTGTAGTGCAACTCCGAAAGCTATATCACGTCTGTTATTGCAGACATATATCTAAGAGATCCAACTATTTGTTTATAAAGTGTTGCATCTATTCCCTTCTCACCCAATTCTTTAGTCAACTTTAAGTTTGCAATTATTGGTACTGGAATTGCATTGCAATTTGTCATGTTGAACTTCTTCAGGACCTTGCGAATGTATTTATTCTGATGCAGAAAAATGCCTCTGTCAGTGTGCACAAATTGCAGTCCCAAGAAATAGCTCAGTGTACCTAAATCGGTCATCTCAAATACTAAAATCATTTTCTCCTTAAATTGCTCAATATCAACCTGTGTTTCACCTGTTTCAATCAGGTCATCCACATAGAGGCACACTTTTAACAATTTCTGATGAGAATTTTCTTTTACATATACCAAATTCAACCTTGCTCTTGACAAATCCCTACTCACAAAGAAATGAGTTAATGAGCCTATTCCAAGCCCAATGTGCTTGCCTAAGGCCATATAAAGCCTTTCTTAACCTGTACACTTTCATCTCTTCTCCTTTCACTTCAAAACCCGGTGACTACCTCACGTATAATTACTCTTCTAGAGGACCATTTTGGAATGTTGATTTCACATCTAATTGGCATATTTTCCAATTCTCCAGCTAGCCACAACAATTACTAGCCTCATTGTTTCAAGCCTCGCAATAGGATATTTTCCTAAATTAACCTTTAAAAATGTCATTTTACTTTACTAACATTTTGATTAACGATTAAAGTAGTAATTGTTGTTTCGGATCATACTACGACTTTACCCTTGCCCAGCTTGACAAAATTGGTAAAGGAATAACCAACCTTTGTAATTGTCTGCAGTTTGCTACGAAAACTTTGAAGTTAGATCAATACAAAATTATTAAACTTCCCGATGCATGTGGGACTAAATTTTACTTTCCAATTTTTGTATGTGTTTTGGCCACTTGGTCCTCCCTCATACCATAATCCATAAACCATTCATGTATAATTTGTTAGATTGGTTACTGAACCAGTAAAAGAATAAACAAAATCATTATATGCAAGCCAACTTTGGTTCCCTGAGATTTACGAATTTAAATGTGTGTTGTAATATTCAGTGATGGAATGTTTTAGAAGTGTTATGTGACTTTTTTTAAGCGTTTTTGTTTTCTAGAGAAATATTTTGAATAGTCTGTGACACAGGTCTCAATCCAATTTTCTCTGACCAATTCTTGAACACAAATAAAACAATAACAAATCCATCAATTTAATATAACTTCGTTTATCATTCAGCTTAAAAGTAAAAATAAAAAAATTAACAAAATTTATCAATCTCGTGATATTTAACCAAAATCCACAGTAAAAGATCTGAAGCAGAAGCAGAATCCACTCCACATTGGTGAATAGAGATGTACAAAGGACAACGTTTTAATGAAGGCATGGAATGAACTTGCTGAAAGGGGCAGAAAGTCTATGAGTCAACACTGCTCTTTCTCATACAGATTCCACATGCAATGCACACCACAAAAGTTTTCTCCATCTCTTTCCACAAATATGGACCCCTTCAACAATTCCTACTATAATTTTTCTGGAAAAACTGCGTTTTCCATTTTTTCACCGAAAAAGATTGGGAAGAATTTTGAAAGGATGTTTCCATCGAGAAGAGTTATGGCGTTCTATATGATGAGTGAGGTATTATCTGTGATTTGTCGCGCCATGCCTCCTTCCCTCATTGAGGAACGACAGGCTTTGCTCCACAGTGGTTGGTGGAATGATTACCTAAATATCTCAGACTACCGAAATATCTCAGATCATTGTTATTGGCCGGGTATCTTTTGCAATGAAACTCTAAGAAGTGTTGCTACTATTGACAGTGGGTCCATCAAGATTCCTTCATCAAAAGAATTGCTTTGGATTGAGAAGTTGAACGTCAGTGCCTTCCCCAATTTAGTCTCTCTGCATCTATCTGGAATGGGTCTTAGAGGAACCATCCCCACAGATATAGGTTCTCTTACATACCTTACCTCTCTTGATTTGTCCAACAATGGTCTCCAAGGTAAGTTTATTGCAATTCTCTTGATTGTGTTATCCCTTACTAATTCTGTCAATAAAGGAGAATATAATAATCTCTTTCTTGTTCTCATCTAATTGCAGGTTCAATCCCTCCAACTTTAGGTCGATTGGAGAACTTGGTACATCTCTGCCTTCATTCTAATCAACTAGAAGGTCACATACCCGAGCATTTAGGAAATTTGTCCAAATTAGAAGCTTTGCAACTATCTCATAACAAAATTTCGGGTTTATTACCTCCCAAACTTTTGCAAATGGACAAAATGTCCTCTTTAAATCTCTCGTCCAATCAATTATGTGGTTCAATCCCATTAAAAACCATGAGATGTCCCTTTGCTACAATAGTTGATTTGAGTCATAACTTGTTTAATGGAAATATAACCTCTCAAATTGGTTGTGTAAATGACCTTAATCTTAGTCACAATTTTCTTGTTGGTGAGATTCCATCTCCTTTTACATGGAGCTCCGAACTTAGACGATTGGATCTCAGTTATAATAATCTTTCAGGTAAAGTACACCAGGAACTTTCTAGTCTATCATACATAAACCTTGCATACAATTCCTTGGACTTCTCACAAGACCTTGACTCAAAATTGAAGGTACCAGACTATTGTTTTTTCAAGGAAGACTCGTTAATTGATGATAATCACATGCTAAATTTCACATATTGCCACTTATTGAACCACACGAATCCTCAAACTAGAAAAAGTAATCCCATGATCATGTTAATTATTCTTCCTATAATTTTCTTCAATCTTTTTGTACTCCTTCCATTAATATATTTCTCAAGATGTATTCCTAAGAAAAATTGTGGACGAATATCAACAAAGAATGGAGACTTGTTTTCTATATTCAATTATGATGGTAAAATTGCATTTGAGGATATCATTGAAGCAACTGAAGACTTTGACCTCAAGTACTGTATTGGGACAGGCGGATATGGTAGTGTTTATAGAGCACAATTACCCAGTGGTAACGTTGTAGCATTAAAAAAGCTTCATCGAATGGAATCTCAAAATCCATCTTTCAACAAAAGTTTCCACAATGAGGTGAAAATGTTAACAGCAATTCGTCATAGAAACATTGTAAAGCTTCATGGCTTTTGCCTCCACAATCAATTCATGTTTCTTATATATCAATACATGGAAAGAGGTAGTTTATTTTATATTTTGAATAACGATATGGAAGCTCATGAGTTGAATTGGAGTAAAAGGGTAAATGTCATTAAAGGGATGGCACAAGCTTTAAGCTACATGCATCATGATTGTACCACACCAATGGTTCATCGAGATGTAACAAGTAGTAATGTTCTATTAAACTCACAATTAGAGGCTTGTGTCTCAGACTTTGGTACAGCTAGACTCCTGGATCCTGATTCTTCAAATCAAACCTTGGTAGTTGGCACTTATGGCTACATTGCCCCAGGTGAATGTCATTTTCTATTACAAAACCACTATTTTTTATAAATGTTGTAATAATATATTTTGATAAGTTAGTTAACTTTCTTCATTTCTTTGTCCACAACAGAGTTTGCTTATACATTGACTGTGACAGAAAAATGTGATGTTTATAGTTTTGGGATAGTGACTTTGGAGACATTAATGGGAAAACATCCTAGAGAGTTAATCTCAACTTTATCAAACCCAATAACTCAAAATATGTTGGTGAAAGATCTCTTGGATTCACGTCTCCCTCTTCCTCTTGAGAAAGATGCTAAAGATGTAAATCTTATGATAAATGTAGGATTATCATGTTTGTGCTCCAAACCAAACTTGAGGCCATCAATGCAACAAGTGATTGAGAAACTCTTTAGTTTTACATTGCCATTAGATTTGCCTTTCCATGAAGTTTCCATCCATCAAGTGATGAGCCAAGACATATTTCATCTTTCATCCAAGTTTCAAGAATGAACTCTAATGAGCCAACGTTATGGGAAGTAACAATGTTTTGTAAGAAATTATCCTTCACTAAATGCAACAAATTTAGGTCATTGTTGTTTTTTTATAGTTTACATTAATAATTTCTTTGCTATTTTGGTTACCTTTATTTGTTTATATTGTGACTGATCATGGAATCGTTCACCTTTCTCATAATAAAATTTCAGGTTTAATACATCCAAAACTTTTGCAAATGGGCACAATATCCTCTTTTTAAAGCTTCGTGACTTTTTTTCCACAATCGGTGCATGCTTTTGGTATATCAATACACGAAAAGGGATAGTTTATTTTATATTTTGATCCATCAATTGATGAGTTCATACACAGGTTACCTTTCTTCCAAGTGTCAAGAATGAACTCTAACGAGTAAAAGTTAAGGTATGTGATAAGACTTTGCATATCAAGAACAAGTAAGAAATTTTCCTCGCTTGAATGCAGAAAATGCATTTTTTTGTATTTTTGAGTTTACATTATCTTCACCCTTTTTTTGGTTTACTTTTGTTTCTTTATAGCATGATTTTTGTATGATATTGTGAAGAGTGCAATTATCTATCTCCCAACAAATAATCAAGCTACTTCACCTTTATTTTGATTAGAAATTGAAGTAGAGTAATAAATTATGACAAAGTTGATGGTTCATTTTGACCTGTTATTAAATTAAACCTAATATATTTTAAAATTATAATCGAGTGATTATTAGCATTAGTTAATGTTTAAAATCACTACACCATTTTCATTATTTTTTATATATAATTATATTTTTTTACTTCACAAATTTTCTCATCATACTAGTATAAGTTTTAAAGGTGTCAAAATGGGTTCAAACCTATGAGTCAATCTAAGTTATCCTAGGTTCAAGTTGGGTTAACTTGAAAAAAAAACATAATTTGTTTAAATATGATAAAATTAAACCCAACTTACTTAATTCACAATTTAAACTACCATGTTAGAGGTGCGTTGATCGATATGTAATCTACTGATAACCTTTTAACATTTTTTAATCAGTTTTTCATTATAATTATTTACTACTTTTAAGTAATGTAGGTTGACAATTTGATTTTTTTTAAAATTAGAGTGTTGTTAAAGAATGTTTAAATGATTTAGATGTGTGATTTATTTGTTTTACTATTGATAATTTTATTTTCACTTATATATTTATATTAATGTGTTGTGAACATTCTGATTGTACAGTTAGGAATAGATGAGTAAGGTTAATTTACTTTAGTTGTAGTACAATAAATATATAAAATAAGTTGAAAAATGAAATCAAACTTAAGTGAGTCAATTTACTTAATCTATTAACTCGTGATAAATAAGTTAGATTATAAAATTTCTAATCTATCAATAAATAAATTGTTGAGTTAACTCATTTTTAGAACTAGAATGACTATTTTTTTTGTAATTAGTAGTTTTGGTTTTGGTTCTTATAACATTTGTCTTTTTTTTTCTTTCTAAAATTAAAAATTATTGTTTTGATTGCACTGTATTCAACGAAAAGTCAAATAATCAATTTTAAGTCATGTCTTGATTAATAATAATTCAACAAGAAGTCAAAAAATTATTTATCGAGAAGTCAAATAATAATTTTAAGCCATGTATCTTGTTAAACAATGTAACATCTGATGATAAATTTATGAACACCGAAAAACGACGTCAAAAACTTGTTTAATAATCGGCAAGTGTGACCGAATCGTATCAAGTAATAAAATTAGGTAAGACTAAGTATAGTTTTCCCAAAGGACTCACAGCCTAGTTAGTTATATGATTTGTTGATTATTTAATACTTGTGAACAATTGATTGTAGGTTTAAATGCAAAAGACAATAATTAAACATGTATGCATGAATTTGATCAATGGAAAAGAGGAATACAAACACTTTAATGAGTTAGATGGATCCGTATGTTGTTGGGGTTATCAATTTCATCTTATCCACTCTCATATACTTTTAGGAATTCATCATTCTTTTCATCTATTGCTAATGCCACTCTCTAAATCACCTTGCAAGAAGGTCTATCCTTAATTACGAGTTCATACAATTCCTAGCATCCCTAATAATTAATTCTGAAGTGCAGAAGCTTAACGGCAACCAATATGCTATTGGGAGAAATTCCCCGGATCTAGATTTCCCCGTACGTTCACAATGTCACATGAATCAACTTTGCCTTTCATTTAACCACAATCAAACACACTCACAAGCAAGTATCATCACAAGGGCTTTTCTATGGCTTGTAATGTGGTTGGGCTAAGAAGAAAATTGGTTTTTCCGGATCACAAAATCCTTGAGTTAAGAGAATCATTCATAAATTCATCATTTAAACACACTCTCTCACTTTTCAAGAAACCATTCTCACTTCTTCCCAACTTTTCCTTGCATTGAGCTTTTCTTTTCTTTCTTTTCTTTCTTTTCTTTCTTTTCTTTCTTTTCTTTTGTTTTTCTTTTTCTTTTTCATTTGCTCAAGACCTAGCTCAATCTTATTTTCTTTTCCAAATTTCCTAACAACCCCAAACTTGAACCTTTATCAATACCACACAAAATATTCTTAACTTAACTCAAGGTAAAGATTTTCAAAAGGGGTTTTCATATCCTGTATAAGGCTAAAGGTTCAAAGGGTAAAACACATTGTGCTCTCTTTTATTGGGCTAAAAATCATGCATTGGCTAAAAAGGGATAACAACAGATGACCTTGATCATATGAAACATACAAACAAGTGATTCAATCATAGAAACTTGGGCAAAGTCATTCATGCTTTCAAAGTAATAGCAATTATTCACAAAAACTCTGGAGTCCAATCCTCACATAAGCTAATTCAAGTTCCACAATTCAGATAAACATCCTGCTCAGTAACACAATCACAAATCATCATGCATTTATTTCCCAATATTATGAGCAACCACCTGTATATCAGCATCATGCATCATCTCAACATCAATCAATGTAATCAACGTCATGAAGCAACACTCATCATAAACATCATCATCATCAAACCATTGCACACAAATAAAGTCTAAGCCAAAGTACATCAAATCCTATACTAATAACATAAAGATGAACATAAATTAAAACGATAAGTTTAGAAAACTGGGTTGCCTCCCAGTAAGCGTTTCTTTAACGTCACTAGCTTGACCCAATAAAGCTCGAGTTTGATTTTCAATGTTAATGTGCTTCTTCCTTTCATGACACCAGCATAATCTCAGCATCTTTCTTGTCACCAACTTGACTCTTCTAGAGTAAGGAGCCTCAATCTCAAGAACTCCATTTGCCTTTATATCATTGATAACCCATAACTTGTTCTTGAATTTCACTGGTTTGCCAAGGTAGGGTTCATTATTTTCCATCACAGAGTCATGGTGAACGAGTTTTTCTTCCTTATCTCCATCATCTTCCTTCAACCTTGGAAAGCAACAACTATGATTCCTCTTGACCGACTTGACAGCTTTATCAAGTAGACTAGTCACTGATAGAACTTCGTCTTTAGCTTTTAGACTAGTCTTTGTTACTTGTATTGGTTGCACCTTATCAAAGACATTAAAAGTTACCTCTTCATCTTGGTCTTTCAATTGCACAGTTCCCTCATCCAGAAAAAGGTAGCCAAGCGTGAGACAACGTACTCTGGTACTGAGGGCCCCTAAAGTGGCGCTCAACGCTGCTGCGGTCCTTTCTTTTATTCTTTTCAATCTCTTCCTGAGTTCCAACTCTTTACTACTTTCAACTCTTCTTCCAAATCATCTTAATTCTTGTTGAAAACACTGAAATCTAGCACAAAGCCATAAAATTCACCTTCAACTCTCTTATTCATCAAAACCATGATTTCAAGCTAGTTTCTAAGTAAAAAAGGGTGTTTTTAGTATCAAATAACAGTAAATTCAACTGTTATTAGTAACCTTGTGAACTCTCATGTATTTGAATTGATTCTAATATTTTTATGCTTCTTTTATTAATTGTTAGGGTTGTTATTCTTTGCTCAATGCTTGTTATGTTTAAATCATTCATGGCATGATTATTGGTTTTTGTGATATGGACACATAGGGGAAACCTAGATCTTGAGAATTTCTCCCAAAAGCAGTATTGCCTAGACATAGAGGTATGAGTTTTGGTTATCTTAAGTTTATGTGCGTTTATAATGCAGAATTAATTGCTAGGGAGACAATACATTGTAAACTAGTAATTAAGGATAGACTTTCTTCATCGAGACATCGGGTTTTAAGTAATTTAGAAAGTGATATTAACATTAATGAAGAAGACGAATTCATACATGCATGAGAGGAAACTTGGTGAAATCTAAACCCCAACAACATATTCATCTCATATTTCATCCAGTCACCTTTGTGTTTTTCTTTCAATTGGTCAAAATTTCATTCATGTTTATTTCTATAGCGTTTGCATTCAGAACCACTAAATTGTTCTTTAATAGTCTTAATTAGTTGGGTAATCACATAACTGTTTAATGTGATAATGATAACAGTTGAAAAACTGTTATTTTCATGCTTAAAGTTGATACTAAAAGCAACCTTTAGACTTAGAAACTAGCTTGAAATCATGCCTTTTGTTTATATTTTCAGAAATAAGAGAGCTGGACAGGTTTATGCTTGATTTAAGTGTTCTTGTGCAGGTTTTGAGGTGAATTTGGTGAAAGAAGTGAAGAATAAGAGAGAGGACATTAGAAAAGACAAGAAAGAGTGCAAAAAGGAGAAGTCGAAGGCACCGCTCAGCGGCAAACTACCGCTGAGCGGCACTCAAGAGGTGACGTTGGAACCGCTGAGGGGCAAAATGGCCGCTGAGGGGAAGAAAGAAGACGCGCAATCACCGCTGAGCGGTAAATACCGCTGAGCGGCACTTTTTGGGCTTGGACTTTTGTAATCTTTTGTAACTCTAGATTAGTATATAAGGGCTTGCACGTCCTATAGTTAGGCATCTTTGGCAGAAACGAGGCAAACACTCTCTCTTTCACCCCTTTGAAGGAGGATCTTGGATGCTCAGGCTACCTCTTCACCTTTATTGGGTTTATTCTTTCATACTTTCATTGTAATTCATCTAGGTTCACCATGAATATGGTGAACTAAACCTTGTATGTTTGTTGGGGAGTCAAAGTAATCTCTTGAAGCTCTCATATATGGATTTGTTGAGTACATCTTTGAATTAAGACATATGCTTTCTTTCATCATTAGTTAGGGTTTTTCCTCTTTGCTCAATGCTTGCATTGTTTAACTCATTCTAATGCATGATTATTGGTTTTGTTGATACGGACACGTACGGGGAAATCTAGATCCGGGGAATTTCTCCCAATATTATACTGACAATATTATATTGGTTGCCTTTAAGCTCCTGCACTCATGAACTAATCATTAGGAATGCTAGGAATTGTATGAACTATTTGATTAGGGAGAAGCCATCTAGAATGGTACATTAGAGAGTGGCATTAACAATGATGATTTGAATGTTGAATTCCTAAAATATATGAGAGTGGATGAGATGAAATTGACCCCCAACAACATATTCATTCATATATTTCCTTGAAAGTGTTTATCTTTTGTCTTTGTCATTGATCAATTCATGCATACATATTTAATTTTCGTCTTTGCATATTAAACTTCAATTATTGTGTTCTTAAGTCTTAGCTAATCAACAAATCACATAACTAAACTAGGCCGTGAGTCCTTTGGGAGAACGATACTTGGTCTTACCAAGTTTATTACTTGAAACGATTCGGTCATACTTGCCGATTGTGAAACAAGTTTGTGACATCATATTTTGGTGCTTACAAATTTGTCCATCAGATAACGGTTGAAAAAACGTTATTTTTATACTTAACTTTGATATTAAAAACACCCTTTATGACTTAGAAACTAGCTTGAAATCACGCTTTTGATTAAGTTGGAGGAATAAGAGTGTTGAATGGGTTTCATGCTTGTTTTTCCTTGTTTTGACAAGAACTAAGATGATATGGATGAAGAAGTTGAAGTAGCAAGGAGCTGGAGTCATGAAAGGCGTGAAAAGTGGCATATAGAAGAACCACTGTTTCACGCCTAGGCGCCACCGCTGAGCGCCAATCTGGAAGTGCAACCACTGTTTCACGCCTCGGCGCCACCGTTGAGTGCCAACTTAGTTTTGAAAGCACTATTTCACGCTTGGGCGCCACCGCTGAGCGCCAGTTTGGTTTTGAAAGCACTGTTTCACGCTTGGGCGCCACCGTTGAGGGTCAAAAGAGTGTCACAGCTACCGCTGAGCACCCTTTTGGGGCATTGAGAGCTGATGACGTGGGCTTGGGCTATTTTTCTATATTTTTAATGAACTATTTAAGGTTTTGGACGTTCTAGGGTTCAGATCTTTTGACAGAAAGGGGTGAAAATACGCTCCTTTCACCCCTTGGAGGCGAAAATAAGCTCTGATCTTCAACTTTTAGGGTTTTATCTTTCATTCTTTTCATTATTTTCATCTAGTTTCACCATGTCTATGGTGAACTAAACCTCCATTGTTGTTGGGGAAACGATGTAATCCTTTGAAACTCTCATGTATTGAATTGATTCTTGTTATAAAATGCTTTACTTGATTAATTGTTAAGGTTTTTACTTTACGCTCTATGCATGCTTTGTTTAACTCATTCAATTGCATGATTCTTGGTTTTGTCACTATGGACACATATGGGAAAATCTAGAACTGGAAAAATTCTCCCAAAAGCAATATTACCTAGACATAGGGATAGGAGGGTTGGTTGCCTTTAAGCTTCTGTGCGAATGAAATGTTTGATTAATTGCTAGAGATACAAGACATTGTGAACTAGTAATTAGGAGTAGGCTTTCTTCACCGAGACATCGGGTTTAAGGTAAATTAGAAAGTGACATTAACATTAATGAAGAAGAAGAATTCATAAATACATGAGAGTGGATAGGATAAGTCGGAAACCCCAACAACATAATCATTCCATATTTTATATCGATCACCTTTGCATCTTTCAATCCAATTGATCAACACTTGCATTCATATTTATTTTCCGCAATATAAACACAATGATTTCGTTTACAAGTCCTCATTAATCAAGAAACCATATGAATGTTTAGGCCGTGAGTCTCTAGGGAAACGATACTTGGTCTTACCAATTATTATTACTTGATAGGATTCAGTACACTTGCTGAAGTGTTAACAGTGTCATGAGTCCTTTGGGAAACGATACTTGGTCTTACCATTTTATTATTACTTGATACGATTCGGTACACTTGCCGAAGTCTTAAAAATTTTTTGGTGCCGTTGTTGGGGACTCGTGGTTTAAACTATATTTTTGTGTGATTCTTAACCGATTAGACTTTATCTTTAATTTTATCTTTTTATTTTTTATCTTTTTTTCTAATCTTTTAGCGCTAATTGGGTGTTCTAGTGTTTTTTTCTGTAGTGTATGCAGGGTACAATTCGGACTAGGAGCTCAAAAGTCTCTAAACCTCTTCTTGCAGGTCTAGAGAATAGTAGAAGACAAAGGAGAAACAAGACGTCCAGAGAACTTTTCCCTTCTCCTGAGACTCTTTTACAGCCTTCACCTCAAAGATCTGACCATGAAACTGAAAATATGGCTTAAGAGCATACTGGTAGACGTACCCTAGCAGATTATGCAACAGTCATTGGCCCTCATCATTTGAATAGCATTGCAAGGCCGAGGGTTAATGCTGCTAACATGGAGATGAAGCCTGCGTTGATTCAATTGGTGAAGAGCAACCAATTCAATGGATTATCACATGAAAATCTATATGAACATATGACCACATTCAACGAGATATGGAATACTGTGAAGATCAATGGTGTGCCAGATGAAACTATTAGACTAAGCTTGTTTCCTTTCTCTTTGGGAGGCAATGCTAATATGTGATTGAACTCTTTTCCAGAAAAGAGTTTTACTAAGTGGGAAACTGTGGTTGCAAAGTTTCTGATACTTCCTACAATCACAACTAAACAAAGGTAAGCAGGAAATTTCTTCTTTCATGCAGGGCATGGATGAAACATTAGGTCAAGCATGGGACTAGTTTAAAGGCTTGTTGAGAAAGACGCTCACTCATGGTTTTGATGAACCTACAATAGTCATTCTATTCCTTGGAGGTCTAAGCCACAGACTAAATTGATGCTAGATGCCTCAGCTGGAGGTAATATCAAGTGCAAGACTCCAGAGGAAGCTTATGATTTGATTGAAAATATGGCTACTAATGATAATGAGATGCACAGTGAAAGAACTCAACTTCAACAAAAAGGAGTTCTACAATTACAGTCTCAGGATGCTTTGCTGGCACATAATAAGATTATGACTCAACAATTGGAGACTCTAATAAAGAAAATCTCTCAATTGCCAAGGGAGTTGCACAACGTTTCTCAAGTTCAACAGCAACTTCATGAGTTGTGTGGTTGTAATCATATTAATGGTCAATGTGCTATGCCGGAATTGACCCAAGAGGAAGTCAATTTTATGGGTCAAGGTAATCAATTTCGCCAAGGTATGTCAAGCAATTCAAAAGGCCACAACAACAACAATTGCAACAACAAGTTTCACTATATGAAAGAACTGCAAAGTTAGAAGAGACACTCCAACAATTCATGCAAGTGTCTATCTCCAATCATAAAAGCTGCCATAAGGAATTTAGAGATACAGGTTGGCCAACTGGCTAAAAAGTTGAAGGAGAAAAATCTGAAAAACAGTTTGGGACTAATACTAAAGTTAACATTAGTGCAAAAAATGTTTTTTATACCTATTAAAAAAGGCTTTTTATACCTACTTTCGAGTAGGTATAGAAGCGACGGATATAGAAAGTTTTCAATTTTTCACACCGGTTCTAAAACCGGTGTAAAAAGTTCAACTTTTTACACCAGTTTTGTCAATAACAGATTTAAAAGCTGGTATTAATACCTGCCATTCCGGGAGCAGGTATAAAAAAATATCAGAAAAACCTACTCTTTTATACTTGATGTTTCCACAACAGGTATAAAAGAATCTGACTTTTATACCTGACACTATTATATCATGTACAAAGAATAAAACATTTTATTCCTGTTGTGCTTCAACATGTATAAAAGTGACATTTTGTTTTTGAATATTTGATTTATATGTGCCACTATCCATATTCAGATCTACATAAAATTCAATTCCATAATACAGTCTAGATAATCCATAACAACAAAAATAATCAATATCGTTTCTATTATTAACACATCAAAATAGTTCTTCAATGTAATATTTACCTAACAAAGTCCCTAAATATATTTACATAACATAATTACCCATAAAATAGCTCCTCAACTCAACATGTAATATTGAAACATCTAATCATCTAGAAACGGTTATACATAGAAATTGAAAATTACATTATTTGTAATCCAACTTAAAAAATTAACAATTACATTGTCTACAATTCAATAACTTGTCTTTCTAACAATTAATCACTTGGAGAATTTGATGGGCAATTTATCACCTAGACTCAGCTTCTTAAAACGTGAATCATATTCTTCTAGTAGATCAAGCTCAAATGCAGCCATGTTAATAGCTCAAACCAGTCTCTTATCACCCACTTTTCCACTTCCATTAGACCTTTAAATTGGAGGTAGAAATAAAATTATAAAAAAGCACCAAATGTTGATTCTATATATGCAAAAGGGTTAGAGTAAAAAAACAAAACAGTGGAACAATATAAAGAAAAAGAAAGTTTAAGAAAGCATTATATTTTAATTATACATATTGAAAGTGTGAAGGTATTGACCTTTAAACCCTTCTGAAATGCACCAGAATATACAGGTCTTTTAGCCAATTGACTATTTTATGTCAGACATTAGGGCCATATAAGCTTCCTGCAAGAAAAAGGATTGGGACATAAAATTAATAAACTAATATTATACTAAGAATGATAATTTTCCAAAAAGAAAGCATGACAAATTCCACTTGTTACATTTGTATTTGCATTTAATGTATATGGTGAAATGCCAATCTCCAATGCTACATGTTTTATGTTAACTTTTTAAGCTTCCTGCAAGAAAAAGGACCAAATCAAAGTGTTACCCTAACAAGTACTACATTATCTATAGGCCATTTTGGATACTGAATTTACAAAACAGATGTTCGAGCATCTTCTACCTGCAACAATAAATAAAGATTACAACAATAAATAAAGATTACACCGTGGCGTCAATTCCAAAACTGAGTGCAAATTTTAAGAAAAAGAAAAGGTAAGACTAAACCAGCTGGTCCAAATGAATGAGAGAGAACAATTATATCTGACCAAATTATAACACCGAGGAAATGTTTAAGTTGAACTTGGAACATGTCACCAAACAGTAATTTAAAAAATCTAAGTGATATTTCTACTTGTATGAATAAAATGATTATTGCTAGATACAAATGCAAATTTGACTTGAGAAACCAGCATTGCCCCTGCATCCATTACAATTAAAATAGATATTATAAACTAATAGATAATCACAAATGCTTATTGAGAAACCATCGTTTGAAAAAACTAATAGATATAATTTATTTATTTCTTAAATATGAGATATAAAAATAATAACCGATCATAAGCTCGTAATGATTAAGTGAAATTTAATAATTGAGAAGAAAAATTAATTAATATTATAATAATTTTAAGAAAGGGATAATTTTTTATTATGAAATTGAGATTTTAAAGATTTCTTTGTTAAAATTAAAAATTGAAAAAGTGTGCATAGTGACATTTTACAGAAAGGGAAAACAGAGGAAGTTTAAGACTTCAAATAAAACTTTAAAAGGTTACTTTGATGAAGTTAACCTTTGATGAATTTATCAGGGTTGATGTCGACACCTATTATTCTGAAAGCACCTCTGGCTCGTGCCCCTTCTGCAACCTAGATTCAGTCCAATTTAAAACCAACATCATCCTTAGATTTTGTTTTTTGTTTCATATATTACTAAGGCTTAAACCTAATCAGAAGAGAACAAAATAAACAAACTTACAACATTAGTGTTTTTTTTTATGATTCTTACTCCTTTAGCCATCACTTTTACTATATGAGTTTTTTTTTTTGGTTTGATTGAAGATATATATGAACATAAGAAGAAAAAAGTGAGTCTTATTGCAAGTTTAAGCAAATTACTAAAAGTAATTTCAGCTTTAAGCAAATTACAGTGAAACCAAAGATGTTGGAAGAAGAAGAAAAACTTACAGCTAACCCAACAGCTCCAAGACCAAAACAGCCACTGATGAACCAGAATGCACACTGGCAATATTCCAAGCAGCTCCAACACCTACATTTTCATTCCATAAATAGTTAATAACAATAAGAACCCGTTTTAAAGTTTTTTGATTGAGAGAACATAAATTAGATAGACAAAAATGAAAATAAGTCTATGTAAGAAAATAAAACTTCCTCAGTAGAGTGTAACTTTAAAAAACTATATACTTCAACATTGATTAACCTGTCAAGTAAACAAAGGGAATTAAAATAGATATTTCATTCAGAGGGTTTCTTGTGAGGAATTGTTTTCCAGATTGTAGTCATTTCTCTTTATCATAACTAATAGGTTGAAGACATCTTGTTCAACCTAAAATCAGCAATCTAGGAACCACTTGTTCAAGCTAAAATCAGCAACGCATAACACAAGAAACATTTGCCTCTCATTTCCAGGCAATTTATAAATGCACACCTTAGTTGCAACATGGATATTTCTTATGAATTTCTACTATTTGATAAGATTTTAAAAAAGAGTTAATAATGATAACAGCTTATGATAAAATAAACATATTGTTTCTTACTACCAAATATTTTTTGTTGCTAGACTAAATAAATGACATTTTTTACAAGATCTGCAAGGAAAGAATTCTCCCTAAAACTAAGCCTGACTTGTTTTTTTAATTTATGTTGTATATAAGCTCCCACCATCTCCTATGTTGTTTTACCTTTTTAACCTTGCAGATGTTCATCCAATTTGGGATAAAATCTCTTTTCTTTTTCTTCTGTGTTTCTTATTTATTTAATAATATTGAAATTTTTTATTATTAATTAGTTATATTTTTTAGAAATTATAAATAATTTTAATTAATAAAAGTTAAAAATTAAAAGAAAGTAAAGTTGTGTTGGGGGTGCACGACTTCTCTTATTGAAGTCATGAACCCTCCTACGATTTCAATTTTTTTTTATATTCTTTTATTAAAAACGGTATGGTAATCGATTACAACATGTGATAATCGATTACCATACCCAGAAGTTGTTTTTGGGGTGCACGACTTCAACACTGTGCATATGAACAGTGTGAAGTCGTGTAGGGGGGACACGACTTCTTCAATTGAAGTCGTTTTGGTCCCCCACGACTTCACTTTGGGTCAAAATTTGCCCATTTTGGTAATAAAGAGGGCATATTTGCCTAGTTTGGTGCAAACACTGAGGAAGTATTAGACACGTCTTGCTTGCCAGCCCAATTAAGCCTTAATGCCCTTTCTACCAAAAACATTACGTATTTTGGGTCTTATAGCCCAATACCAAGTACGTGTACTTGTAGATAGAGGGAGCACTCACAATTTTATCCAACAAAAGGTTGAACATCTTTTGGGCCTGACCTAGAGTCCTACTACCCCATTGAAGGTATTAATGGGTAACGGGGAGGAATTGGCTTGTAACCAATGTTGTCATGGTGTAGAGTTAACGATACAAGGCCATAAATTCTTGGTGGATCTCTTTGTTCTTGATATGGGGGGTTCTGATGTAGTTTTGGGAGCATAATGGTTGAAACATCTAGGCCCAATTCTTATGGATTATCAAGCCCTAACCATGAAATTCTTCCATCGTAACCAATTAATTGAGCTCAAGGAAGATTCTGGCCAAATTTCCTCTTCTATATCTATCCATCAATTAAAAAGGGTTATACGTTCAGACCATGAGGCCCAATTATATTCCCTTCAAGTTTTGTCACCAAACCCTACTTCTTTGACCTCTTCTCATACTTCTCATCCTAATCCAGTTGTCCATCAACTTCTTCTCATACTTCTCATATTTTTTGTTTCAGCATTTGATCACTAACATAATCCTTCAATTGCCATATGTTTCTCTACAAAGTTATTTCTACTATGCAGTTCAAGTTGGGTTTGGGTTTGTTATTATAGAAGTGACTATTTTTTGTTTTTACTTTCATTATTATATTTTTTTCATGTTAAAAAGTGATACTCTTGAAGGATTCTTGAAGAACAAAGTATAACACTTACTGGCTGATCAAATTCTGCCCTACTCAGGTGTTTTCTGTTTTGATCAGACTTTGTTTTACAATCAAGTGGATTGTGTTTTCCCTGTGCACTAGCCAGGAAGAAGAATGTGAGGTTCTTGTTACTTTGAGAAGGGTCTCAAAGGGTTGCTGTAGTGAAGAGGATTGTTCTTCTACAGGTTGTATTTGTTATATAAGATTGGTTTAGTTAGAGAGGTATTTTACATTTGTGAAGTGGTCTCTGTAAATTCTTGTTGTAAAAACTAAAATCTTTATACTGGAAAGTCTTTCAATCTTAGGTTGATTAAAAGAGACTAGATGTAGGCGTTAAGGCCGAACCAGGATAAAAAGATTGTGTTTGCTTTTTTTCCTTCATCTCTCTATTGCTTTATTTTTCATAATTATGTTGTGCACATGTAAAGATCATCTTAAGTTTTCAGAAAGAGTTTTTATCAAATACCAATTCAACCCCTGCCCCCTTCTTGGTAAGAGAAACAAGCCATATCTATTATTACAATTGGCACCAAAGCTGGTTTTTCAAAAATTATTTTAAAACTAATCGACTACGCTTTTTGTGAAATCGATTAATTGATCTTGATGGCTACAGTTTCTCAAACCTTTGAAGAAGGTGCTTCTACAAACAAACCCCCTCTGTTTGTAGGAGAAAACTATCCCTTTGGAAAATTAGAATGAGAATTTTCTTAGACTGTTGATAAAGGAATTTGGGATGCTATAATTAATGGTCCATTTGAGCCTAAAAAAACTATTGATGGAAAAACTGTTTTGAAAATTTTTTCTGAATGGAATCAAGATGAGAATAAACGTGCACAATATGATATCAAAGCTAGAAATATTATTTCCTCTGCACTTACTATTGATGAGTTTTTCAAGGTATCAACATTCAAGACTGCAAAAGAAATGTGGGAAGTTCTAGAGGTAACTCATGAAGGAACTGATGAGGTAAAAAGGGCTAGAAAGAATTCTCTAATACAGGAATATGAAATGTTTAGATGAAGTCTGGGGAAAACATTTACGAAGTCCAGAAAAGGTTCCCTCACATTGTAAATCATCTGATTGCCCTTGGAAAATCATTTGAGAAGGAGGAGATCAATATAAAGATTCTAAAAATCTTGAATAGGAGTTGGCAACCAAAGGTAACAACAATATCAGAATCAAGGGATCTTACTATAATGAATATGGCTACACTCTTTGGAAAACTTAGAGAACCTGAATTGGAGCTTGGAAGACTGAAAGAGGAAGAGGAATCTGAACAGAAACACTTCATAGCTCTCAAAGCAACCAACAAGAAAGTCTCAAGGAGAAATGAGTCTAATGTTGATTCTGATACAGATGTGCCAGAGAAGGAAGTGTTAAACATGATGGTAAATAAGTTAACTAAATTCATGAAATCTAGAAATACTACATCTGATTTTGCAGGTAACTTAAGAGAAGGAAAAAGAAAAGGAAAGGTTGCAACTTTTACCTGTTATGAATGTAGAAAGGAGGGTCACATCAAACCTGACTGTCCAGACTTGAAGATGAAGCAGAAAGCTGATAAGCATGGAAGAATAAGCAAATGAAAGCCTACATAGCATGGGAAGACTGTGATTTAGGAGGTTCTTCAAGTGATGAAGATAACCAAAGTCCAGAGGAGGAGACAAACTTATGTCTCATGGCTAGATCCGTCAACTCAGAAAGCAGTAACAACAATTTCGGAGATGAGCCCATCGAGGACAAATATTATCAACTGCTGGATGTGTTTCAGGAACTCCATGCTGAAGCAATGAAACTTCAATATAAGGTTAATCGATTAAACTCTGAAAGAAAAGACTATGAATACAGAATCAATAACATTGTTGAAGATAATGATAAATTGAAGATTGATCTTGAAAAGGCTTTACAATCTGCTCTAAATGCTAAATTTGAAATTAAAATTGTTGAGAAAGATTGCAAAGATTGCCCTGCTTGACAAGATTGAATATCTAACCAATACACTGGCTAAATTTACTCTTGGTAGATCTAACCTAGAAGTTGTTCTAGGATCATAAAGAAGAGTAATAAACAAGCAAGGTTATAAGGCTAAAAGTGAAAGAGTTAATTCAAAGAAATTTACTTATTTGAGTAAACCTTTAAATATTACATGTTTCTATTGCAATTCAATTGTCATAATGTTAGATCTTGTTACTATAAGAAAGTTGGTGTTCCAAAAGGAAAGTTTAAATGGATTCCTAAAGAACCAACTTCTATGACTAACATCAAAGGCCCCAAATTTATTTGGGTACCAGCCTCCAAACCATTTGAGATTTTTACAGGAAAATAAATTGAGCTGGTGGCAGACAAGCACTCAAGGAGGAATTACAAAGGAAATATCAAAAATCACTTGAGTATCATGTTGGTAACAATTGTTTTAGATATGAAATTCGTGCATCATGTTAAAACTGTGACATGTGTATTTATGTGTATGAATGATATATGCTTGCCTGCATTGAATTGATTGAAAAATGTTTTCACGACTTTTAACCGATTATATTGGTAATGTAATCGATTAAGTTGTTCTCAGTATTTCTCTATTTTTCAAAAATATGAGACTGACCTTACCTTAATCGATTAAATAACTAATTAAATCAATTAATATCCATTTTTGACTTCTGTTGATGTATAGAAAAATAATTAATCGGATATGAAATTAGTGAAATCGATTGAAGCACTATTGTCTGAAAAATTTGATCTCTCGTAAAACAGTGATATGTGTATTTATGTGTGTGAATGATATCTGCTTTCCGACATTGAATTGATTGAAAAATGTTTTCACGAATTTTAACTGATTATATTGGTAATGTAATCGATTAAGTTGTTCTCAGTATTTCTCTATTTTTCAAAAATATGAGACTGGCCTTACCTTAATCAATTAAATAACTAATTAAATCAATTAATATCCATTTTTGACTTCTGTTGATGTATAGCAAAATAATTAATCGGATATGAAATCAGTGAAATCGATTGAAGCACTATTGTCTGAAAAATCTGATCTCTCGTTTTCCCTCCAAATACAATTTATGAATCAAAAACTCTAATCTCAACAAAGTATTCCTCACACTTTCTCTGCTACACTATCACTCTTACTCTCTAAGGCATTCTGAAATTCATCTCTCTACATACACTATGTCATGGCATCATCTTCTTCTCAAAGGAAAAGAGTAAAGACTATCAGAAAGAAGAATATGTATCGTGGTCAAAATCTTGAGGGCTGAATAAGAGATGATAGTGCCCAAACCAACTTCATCGACAATTGTAGACTAAGGAAAATTATTCCTCATAAGTATGTGAAACTAAAATTCTTCAGGAGAGAAGGATTTACATTCTAGAACTGGCTCAAGAGATAGGGTTTGAAGAAGTTTGTTGAAATGGCTGACCCATGGTATCCTGAATTGGTAAGGGTATTCTACTCAAATTTGAAAATTAGTGACTAAACACTATGTTCAAGGGTGAAAGGAGTAGATATTAAACCGATTGACGAGATTTGGTCAAGTATTGTTGGATTCCAACCAGGTGATGAAAAGTGCCATTTGAGGGTAGAAGGATTCCACAAATTTACTGTCTATCAAGGCTGCTTAAGAAATCCAAATAAGCCACAGCAATAATCACATTACAGAACTGGCAGAATGAAAAAGGATGACCGTTTATGTGCCTTCATTATTACATGGATTCTTTTGCCAAGAGGTAGCAATCATGCTCAGGTAACCATTGAAGACTTGTGTCTTCTTCATGCTCTTAAGGAAAATATCCAGATTGATTGGGCTGCTACCATATTCGATAATATGCTTAAGACTACAAGACTTGAATATGCAAGCTTACCGTATTCAGTATTCATCTCAAAGGTGCTACTTCATTTTTGGTGTAGATTGTGTTGATGAATCTTGTGAATCATATGGGAAGAGCAATCTTATTGACAAAACTGCACTGCATCACATGGGTTTACAACATGGTCCTGATGGGTGGCTCTTTAAAGATAAGCATATAGCTAAAGAAGAAGGTGTTGCTGGATCATCATATGCACCCTTCATACCTCGTTCTAAATTTGAAAATCACATGGTTAGGCAAATGAACTCTCTAACCATTCTCTGTCAATCGATTAATCAAGATGTGGCTGCTATCAAAGGGAAGTTGCATATTAGTGAATCTGATTATGACAGTGGGGAGAGTGAAGAGGAGAGTGCAGCAGACGAAAGTGATGATGATATATTGTTGAGAGATATGATTTGATGTCTTATGTCTGTTTTCTAATGTTTTTCATGAATGAATGTAAAATTGGCTATTAAGCCATTCATATTTTGAACCTCTTCTTGTACTCGATTTGCTGATATCAATGAAATGAATATATATTTTGAATTACATCCTATGTTAATCAATTGTGTGTTGGATTGACATTAAATGATTGTATTTGTTGTATGTATGCAAAATGTATTATTCATTGTCATACATATTTCTTTGCATAATAATCATACTAAATTTGATTATTATGTTATTTCACATTTATACTTAATCTGTACTAACACTCAACAAAGATTGAGAAGTATGTGATATGCAGGTCTATGATCATACAAAAAGTGTCTACAGAAATTAGCACTGATCTGATATGGAATATGAGTTGTTATGCAGAATTTAATCGACTACAAAAGCATGAAATCAATTAAATTACGTGAATGTGGTTTGAACTTTCTGTTTGTTAAGTCACTTATTCTGAACCACTCATTCTAATGATACATGTGTTCATACTTTCTAATACTCATCATTTTACATCCATTGTGAATCAACATGTATATTCTGATTGTTGTAGATACAAATATATTGGCTTCAAGCACTGATTGTTGTACTCTGAAATATGCTTGAAACTATATCTAGAACTTTTACTCTGTTAAATTCATTATTGTCAGCTCTTATACAAAATGATAGGGGGAGCATCAATGTTTGACATTATTGTGAAAATATACATTTTGATAGATCTTTGACATACTGTATCTTGCTTCAAATACCATTTCTATACCTTTTTTGCTAATGCCTAAAGGGGGAGAGATAATTGATATATATCATCATTTTATTATATTTTTAATATGAAATCTTAAACACATCTTATTTTGCTAAAAAATAGGTATCTTGAGTGTGGGACTAGATATTTTAAAAGTGGTTCAATAGTAGTTTGATAGCAAGTAATATGATAGACCCAGTAATAGTTGCAAAGATAGACTCTTATACTATCTTAAAATGTAAGATTGGAACTTAATCAGTTCCAAAAAACTTGCTTGTATAGGATTGTTCTTCACTTATATAATATAATTTCATATCTCTCTTATTGATTGAAGATCTCTAGTAGACATGATGTATGGTAAATCATTATGTTGTTTGTTCCAGTAAGCAAGCTCACGTACACAAAGAAGGCTAGATTGTTGTTGTTGGTCATAAAGGACTAGTTATTCAAGTTTCTTGTTCATATCTTTGGAGTTAAGTTTGTGTTTTCATAGACTAAGTGGTGTGGCGTTTAGGTTCATGAGATTTGGTGGAGGCAATATTCAAATTTAGTAAGTTCATAATTTAATTAGCAAATTTGATCTCCTCAAACGATACTTCATATGCTGACTATGTAATGGGAGAAAAAGCATTAAAAACCTAGAGGTTGCAGCTAAAGCTTACGATTGATTACGTGAAGTGTTAGATATGTTGAAGATTTTATATCCCAAGCTCCCAAGGATTTGTCATAGGTTTGGAGATCACAGAAAAAGCTTTTCTAATTACTTTCTTTTATTATTTCCATGATTATGAGAATACTAGCCATTTATGTTCATTTACAGCACGATAAGTTGTTTTTCATTTGGTTATCCTATAACATCAGTGTAGACACACATAGTTTCTTATCAAACTGCTATTATGTTGCAGTAGGTGAAGTCACCAACAATACCACAATTGCCAAGACAGAAAGAGCTAGTCTCTTCTTTACCTCTAATTTAACTCTTTCAAAAGGGTGATCGAGTTGTACACTCCACACTCCACACACCACACACCACACACCACACAAACAAAGATAAATTTCATTACATCAACAGTTGTAACCACTATAACATACTGAGGCAAAAAACCACAACAATTTTTGCCACAAACCGACTACCTCAAAAACTCTAAGGTCATACATAAACAACACAATTTCTGCCACACATACAATGACAGAGACAAAACAAAATTAAAACGAAAAAAAAGAAAGAAAGAAGGCATCATTGAAGTACAACTTCTTCTCGAGAACCATTCAATTTTGAAAACAAAACTTACCTCGAAAGCAAAATGGTCGACGATGCCAGCCTTTACAGACCACGACCCCTACGAACTTAACAAGTCCACTTCACCCCAACATCGTCATCAAGCCAACCCGATGACTCCCCACCACTACCACAAACGCCAACTACCACGACCCACCACCCTGCCGGAAACACCACGAACCCACCCACACAAACCGCAAAACACCAGCCACCAACGACCACAGTTCTGCGGGAGAACGCCTTAGGGTGACCAGAAATGGACCTCCACCTTCTTATGCTTGGCTCAAGGCAACCGCGGGACAAAATTTTGGTAATTTGGGGAGAGAGGGATTCCAAATTTGGGCAGAGGAGAGGAAGATTAGGGGGATTCCAAATTTGGGCAGAGGAGAGGAATATTAGGTCTTGGGGTTTGGTGTTCTCGTTGGAGAGGAGAGGAAGATGACGTTTTGGAGGAGCAAAGAGGAAGGGTTTCTGAGGAAGGGTTTTGGACGACGAAACTTGGGCTACTGGAAAATGAATTGTAGAGAGGGAATAGCTTGATTTTGGCCAAAATACTTCGAAGACATTACCGAGGGCCCATAAGCCTTCGGTATTTTATTCCACCACTGCATTACCGAGGGGTCATAGGCCGTCGGTAAAATGCTGCCGGAAAAACCCACATTTCTTGTAGTGTATTGTTTGATTAATACTGTTGGATTAATAGTAGAGATAGTTGATATTATTAGT
The DNA here is from genome assembly GCF_029865625.1 of Vigna umbellata. Lineage (NCBI taxonomy): Eukaryota > Viridiplantae > Streptophyta > Magnoliopsida > Fabales > Fabaceae > Vigna > Vigna umbellata. The sequence continues at coordinate 18,833,524 of NC_142175.1, read as the reverse complement.
GCTGGATTGATAGATGAAATATATGTGACTGAGAATAATTGTTTGAACAATTTCTGGTTGTGCATTGTACATCATGGTTGTGCATCATCAAAAAAGGGGGAGATTGTTGATAGGGGGAGCAATATAAGTGCTAAACCCAATCCTTGATGTGTTTGGTTTTTGATGATGACAACACATTGATGATAACATTACATATATGTTTTCATGACAGTACAAGAAGTGTTTCTTTATGATTGACACATATGATGATATATTGATTGATCTGCATACTTATTGTGATCATAATTGTGTTTATATCCTCTGTATGCATACTCATGTTGTCATATGATAAATCCTTGTGCACAAGGAAACTCTATATGAAATAATCGATTACAGTGATGTTGTAATTAATTAACTTCATCAGATAGCTTATGTTTAAAATTGTGGCAAAATAACAAGTTTTAACCGATTATATTAAACGTATAATCGATTAAAACTCGTGTCTTTGCAAACATCTTTTTGAAATGTGCTGAGATGAGTTTTGAGGTGAAAAAGTTTTCAAAATTTATCTAAGTGTATACCTTAATCGATTACATTGTTTATGTAATCAATTAAGTTTGTTATTCTTTGAAAACTATTTTCAAGCTAAGTCATAACAGAATAACGATCATATTTTCAAATGTTTTGACTTGCATTAAATAGCAATCGATTACATTAAATGCATAATCAATTAGAACTGTTTTAATTGTAATTTTGTTACAACAGTTAAATAGTGTAACCGATTATACTACTTACGCAATCGATTAAAATGTGTCTGATATGAGAAAAACTATATAATAACGCATTGTGCTCTGTATTAAGAACTTTTAACACTTTAATCATTTGAGAACTTTCATATTTGATATCAAAGAGTTTTAGAGAGATTTTGCAGGTGCACGAAATTGCTCCAAGAATCAAGATTCATAGAAAGTGATACTCTTAAAGGATTCTAGAAGAACAAAGTAGAGCGCTTACTGGCTGATCAAATTTTGCACTACTCAGGTGTTTTTTGTTCTGATCAGACTTTGTTTTACAATCAAGTAGATTGTTGTTTCCCTATGCACTGTTTAGGAAGAAGAACATGAGGTTCTTGTTACTTTGAGAAGGGTCTCAAAGGGTTGTTGTAGTGAAGAGGATTGTTCTTATGCAGGTTGTATTTGTTATATTAGATTGATTTAGTTAGAGAGGTATTTTATATTTGATAATTTGTCTCTGTATATCCTTATTGTAAAAACTAAAAACCCCGTATACTCGGCCTTCGCCTTCTTCAAACTCTGGTGGTTCTTCTTCTCAATCCTCGGGTTCAGTCAGTCAGTATGAGCAGCAAGGATTTGTGGCTTGTTTTAATTGTGGAGGACCTCATTACAAGTCTGCATGTCATCAACTAGTAGGAGTGAAGTATTGCACTCGGTGCAGGAAGAATGGGCATTTGGAGAATGAATGCAATATGGGAAGAAGAGCAGTCTTAAGGCCACCAAATGCTGGGAGGTCTCAACAAAGAGGTGGTGGTCGAGCCCAAGCAATGGGACGAGTGTATGCTATAACAGGAGTTGAAGTAGCAAACTCAGGTAATCTTATCACCAGTTCTTGTTTATTGTATTGATTGCCTTGTGATGTGCTGTTTGATTCGGGGGCAACACATTCCTTTATCTCAAAGGCATGTGTTGAGAAGTTGGGGTTATCTGAGAGTAAGATGCAGTTTGATCTGGTGGTGTCAACCCCAGCAGCTGGTGAGATTAAGAAGTCTACTGTATGTATTAGATGTCCAATTGAAGTTGAGGGGCGTCGGTTTAAAGTCAATCTTATTTGCTTACCTCTTCAAGGCTTAGAGGTAATTTTAGGAATGGATTGGTTGACTATCAATCACATTCTTATAGATTGTGGTGGGAAGAAGTTAGTATTTCCCAATGAAGAGGAAAATTTGTCGTTATCAATCGGTCAACTAAGGGAAGATATCATGGAAGGCGCTAGTTGCTTTCTGGTATTGTCTCATTTGGAAGTGGTTGAAGGAGAGCAACGTTTAGACCGTTTGGTGCAAGACGAGAAGGTTGAGAACCGTTCGGTTGTAAGGGGAATTTCCAGATGTTTTTCCTGAAGAGGTGCTAGGATTACCTCCTCCAAGAGAAGTTGAATTCTCTATTGACCTGGTGTTCGAAGCAGGGTCGCTATCAATTGCACCATACCGAATGGCTCCAACAGAGCTAGCCGAACTCAAGAAGCAGATTGAAGAGTTAATGGATAAGCAGTTCATTCGGCCAAGTGTGTCACCGTGTGGTGCTCCAGTGTTACTGGTTAGGAAGAAGGATGACAGTTCTCGGCTTTGTGCGAAATATAGGTAGCTGAACAAGTTGACAATTAAGAATAAGTACCCTTTGCCCATAATTGATGATTTGTTGGATCAATTGCATGTGGCTACTGTATTTTCTAAGATAGACCTCAGGTCAGGATATCATCAAATTTTGGTTAAGGAAGGAGACGTCTAGAAAACTGCATTCAGGTCTCGGTATGGTCATTATGAGTATGTAGTAATGTCGTTCGGTGTTACCAATGCTCTAGCCATATTCATGGACTATATGAATCACATTTGTAGACCCTTCCTGGATAAGTTTGTGGTCGTCTTTATTGATAATATTCTTATTTAATCCAAGAGTCGCGAGGAGCATGAAGAACATTTGAGGATAGTGCTCGGTGTGTTAAGAGAAAAGAAGCTTTATGCCAAACTGTCCAAGTGTGAATTTTGGATAGAAGAAGTACAGTTTTTGGGGCACGTAATATCAGAGAGCGGTATTTCTGTGGATCCTGCAAAGGTGAAGGCTATGCTTCAATGGGAAAGACCCCGTTCGGTCACTAAAGTCAGAAATTTTGTTGGATTGGCGGGTTACTATAGACGATTCATTGAAGGATTCTCTAAGATGGTAGCGCCGTTAACTCAGCTGACCAAGAAAGATCATCCTTTTGCTTGGACCGATCGGTGTGAAGCCAGTTTTCAAGAACTAAAGCAAAAGTTGACGAGTGCTCCAGTATTCGTTATTCCCGACATCGACAAACCTTTTGAAGTCTTTTGTGATGCCTCTCACAAAGGATTGGGTTGTGTGCTTATGCAAGAGAGAAGGGTGGTTGCTTATGCTTCTCGGCAATTGAAGGTTCATGAGAAGAACTACCCTATACATGATCTTGAATTGGCAGTTGTGGTTTTTTCTTTAAAGATTTGGAGGCACTATCTTTATGGAGCTCAATTCCAAGTGTTCAACGATCATGTTAACCCTCGACAAGTGTAACCGAATCGTATCAAATAATAATAAATGGTAAGACGAAGTATCGTTTCCCAAAGGACTCACGGTCTAAACAGTTATGTGATTTGTTGATTAAATTAGACTTGTGAACAAAGTTTTGTAGATTTAAATGCAAATACTAAAAAGTAAATATGAATGCATGTATTGATCAATTGAACAAAAGAAGCAAAACGTGATTGAAATATATGGAATGATGATGTTGTTGGGGGTTTTCAATTCATCCTATCCACTCTCATGTATTATAGAATTCATCTTCTTCATTAATGTTAATGTCACTTTCTAATTTACCTTAAACCCAATGTCTTGGTAAAGAAAGCCTACTCCTAATCACTAGTTTAAAATGTCTTCTCTCCCTAGCAATTATTCATGCATTACATTCGTACAGAAGCTTAAAGGCAACCAATCCTCCTATCCCTATGTCTAGGCAATATTACTATTGGGACAATTTCTTCATGTCTAGATTTAACTATATGTGTCCATACAAATAAAATCAATGATCATGCAATTGAATGAGTTAAACAAAGCATGCATAGAGTATAGAAGAAAAACCCTAACAATTAATGAAAGAAAGCATATGGATTAAAGAACCAATTCAATACATGAGAGCTTCAAAGGATTACAGTGATTCCCCAACAACAACGAAGGTTTAGTTCACCATATTCATGGTGAAACTAGATGAAAAATAATGAAAGAATGAAAGATAGAACCCTAGAATTTGAAGAGTGGAGCTTGAGCATCCAAAATCCTCCTTCAAGGGGTGAAGAAAGTGTGATTTTGCTTCGTTCTGCCAAAAGATATTAACCCTAATTCGACTAAAGCCTTATATTGCTTCCTTTTATGAATCCAACTCCTTGCTACTTCACTTCTTTCATTCAATTCATCTTAAAACCTGCAAAAACAAGGAAAACCAAGCATAAAACCCATCCAAATCTCTTATTTCAAAAACATAAGCAAAAGCATGATTCCAAGCTAGTTTCTAAGTCATAAAGGTTGTTTTTTATGTCAAATTTAAGTATAAAAATAACAGTTTTTCAACTGTTATCAGATCACAAGAGTCTCAAGTATCTCTTTGATAAAAAAGAATTAAATATGAGGCAGCGAAGGTGGTTAGAGTTCTTGAAAGATTATGAGTTTGAACTCCTTTATCACCTAGGGAAGGCTAATGTGGTGGCTAATGCGTTGAGCAGAAAGGCAGTTCATTACTCGGCAATGATGATGAGAGAGTTAAGTCTGGTTGAGAGTTTTACAGACTTAAGGTTGCAGTTTGAATTGGAACCGAGCGGTATAAAGTTTTGCAATATCAAGTTGTCAAGTGATTTGTTGGACTAAATCAAATTGAAGCAATCAGCTGACGTTGACTTGAAAAAGATGAAAGGATTGATTGGTTCAGATCAAGGAAAGGATTTTAGATTAGGGACGGACGATCAGTCTGAAAGAACAATCCAGACACTTGAAGACTTGCTAAGAACGTGCGTCTTAGATCATTTGTGAGTTTGGGATGAAGTATTGCTGTTAGTTGAATTCACCTACAACAACAACTTTCAGTCCAACATTGGAATGACACCTTTCGAAGCTCTTTATGGAAGGAAATGTAGAACTCCACTATGTTGGTTTCAAGAGGGAGAAATAGTGTTAACTAGACCGGAAGTAATCCAACAGACGACTGAAAAGGTGAAGTTGATCCAAGATAGGTTGAAAACATTTCAGAGTAGGCAGAAGTCGTACGCTGATAGAAGAAGAAGACCTCTGGAGTTTGCTACAAGAGATCATGTTTTCCTTAGGCTGAATCCGACCACAGGTATTGGGAGAGTCGTTCGGCCTAAGAAGCTATCTCATAAGTTGATCGGTCCATACCAAATCTTAAAGCGTATAGGACCAATTTCCTATGAGATGGCTTTACCACCTCAACTATCCAACCTTAATCCAGTCTTCCATGTCTCTCAAATCAGAAAGTATGTAGCAGATCCTTCTCATGTGATGGAAGTAGAAGATGTTCAGATCAAAGAAGACCGTTCGGTTGAGTTGAAGCCTGTCAACATAGAAGGAAGCCAAACCAAACAACTCAGGGACAAAACCATCAATTTAGTTAAAGTAGTCTGGGACAAGAGGACAGAAGACTCTACCTGGGAATTGGAAGACGTCATAAGGGAGTTATATCCTCACCTGTTCTCTGGTAAGTTTAATTTTCGAGGACGAAAATGTTTGTAGTCAGGGAGAATGTCAGGACCCTTAAAGTCTGTGTTAGTGGAAGCCAGGTGTAGGTGCAAGGGTTCCTAAAATTCACAAAATGTAAGACAGGTGTAGGCTGTTGAGTGGACGATCAGTTTTGACGATAGTATATAAGCAAATTTTTCAAATGTTCGTGCCACTTTCTGCATGCACTCATTCTCTTCAACCTTCTGAGTTCTTCTTTTTCTCCTCCTTCTCTCTACAATTCTCTTCCTTCTTTCTACAAATTCTCACTTTCTTCCTCTTCCGATCATCAATCAGGCACGCCTGAGTCTTCCTGGTGTCAAGGGCTTCACTTTGCACCGATTAAGTTGAGGGTTTGAGCTGGTAAGTTCATTCTCTTCTTAGAACGGCTATTTTCTGGCACATGCAAGCCAAGTTTTTGGTTGCAAGAGTTTATTATCTCCTCTTATTAACCTTTGATCACATTTTTGGTCTGTTGTTTGGTTTTGTTTCATAAATCGGTGAACCATAGGTTTATAAGATTTGTAGTGGTGAGCTATTTACTACAACCGTGAGCGTTCGACTAAGTGAATAGGTAAGGGAAGCTTGTAATTTAATTATGATTCTATGTCTTGAATGGTTGCATGTTTGAATGATGTTCTGTTTAGTTATTTGGTTGATATGAACTATCGATGTTATTGTATGTTCATTTGTATGTGCTGATCAATTATAAATGGTGTGAACTGGGTAGGAATAGGGTTTGATCTTAAGTCTGCATTATTTTGAGAAATTCTGTAATTGTTGTCGAGCGTCATTAGTGACTGATAACAGTTGAAAAACTGTTATTTTCATGCTTAAAATTGACACAAAAAGCAACCTTTACACTTAGAAACTAGCTTGAAATCATGCTTTTATCCATATTTTCATAAATAAGAGAGCTGGACAGGTTTATGCTTGATTTCAGTGTTTTTGTGCAGGTTTTAAGGTGAATTTAGTGAAAGAAGTAAAGAAGGAGAGAGATGGAATCAGAAAAGTCAACCAGAAACCAGAAAAGTCAACCAGTCAACTAGAAAAGTCAATCAGTCAACCAAAAAGTCAACCAGTCAACCAGAATACGGAAAAAGTCAACCATATGAGTTTTGGGCCAGTTTTCTGCAATTTTATGATCTGTTTGGGCTTGGACCCGTTTTCTATTATTTTTATGTCCTATTTAAAGACCTAGATGTCTTAGGGTTTGGTATCTTTGGCAGAAACGAAGCAAACACTCTCTCTTCCACCCCTTTGAAGGAGGATCTTGGATGCTCAGGCTACCTCTTCACCTTTCTAGGGTTTTATCTTTCATTCTTTCATTATTGTTCATCTAGGTTCACCATGAATATGGTGAACTAAACCTTCTATGTTTGTTGGGGAATCAATGTAATCTTTTGAAGCTCTCATATATGGAATTTGTGCTTGCATCTTAATCTAAGATTTATGCTTTCTTTCATCATTAGTTAGGGTTTTTTCTCTTTGCTTAATGCTTGCTTTGTTTAACTCATTCAATGCATGATTATTGATTTTGTCGATACGGGAACGAACGGGGAAGTCTAGATCCGGGGAATTTCTCCCAATAAGTATATTGGTTGCCTTAAGCTCCTGTGCTAAATAAACTAATTATTAGGAATGCTAGGAATCGTATGAACTTGTAATTAGGGAGAAGCCTTCTTGAAAGGTAATTTAGAGAGTGGCATTAACAATGATGAATTGAATGTTGAATTCCTAAAATATATGAGAGTGGATAAGATGAATTTGATAAACCCCAACAACATATTCATTCATATAATCCATTGAAAGTGTTTGTATTTTGTTTTAGCCATTGATCAACCTCATGCATACATGTTTATTTTCGTCTTTTGCATAGTAAAATCCAATTATTTTGTTCTTAAGTCTTAGCTAATCAACAAATCATATAACTAAACTAGGCCGTGAGTCCTTTGGGAGAACGATACTTGGTCTTACCGAGTTTATTACTTGAAACGATTCGGTCATACTTGCCGATTGTTCAACAAGTTTGTGACATCATATTTTGGTGATCATAAATTTGTCCATCAGTGACCGTTCGGTTTTCTATTGGGCATTTGGTCTGGACTGGATTCTTCTTTTGTAAAGAATTTTAGTTAATGACCAATCGGTTTCCTATTAGAATACTTGAAAATGAGCGTTCGGTTTAAGTATAATTTCGTATTTCTTCTTAGTAATCAGCTTAGTTAAGATACTCGATATGACTTAAGTCTTAGATACTATACTTATCCTCAGTTGTAAATAAGTATTCGTGGTTATACAAGAGAATCTATTTATTCATTTTGTATAAGCTTAGTAGTGCTCGGTCTTGAACCAAGCGCTCGGTTTCAGTAGTGCTCGGTCTTAGTGAGCTTGATCTTGATCCAAGCGCTTGGTCTCGTCATAATACTCAATTATGTACTTGTATTTGAAACTAAGAGTGTTCGACCTAAGCTCGTAGTGTTCGGTCCTAGCTTTTAGGTTTCGGTTAAAAGCTTTTAGTATTCGTTCATGTCTAAATATAGGTGTTCTATAGTATTCAATAAATTCTTTGGGTTATATCTAGTAAAGACCATTCGGTCATAGCTTTTGATTAGTGAGAAAACGTTTAGCCTTATAATAAGTATTCGGTTCAACTAAAGTGTTTAGCCTGGTTATACCGTTCGGTCATGTTAGCTTTTGAGAAGTGTTCTTCCGGTTCGGCCTTGCTTATAGGAATGATGATATCTCTTTCGGTTTTGTTCAAGGATGGGATCTTATTTTATTGTTCGGTTTGACTATATTAATGATTAAGAATAATGACATTCAAAGTGTGATATGAATTGAATAAGTATGGATATGAAAGAGTATTCCAAGGAGGCATATCTCGTGGTTTGTTATTGAATGGTAAAGTATGAATGTGGTTATGCTTAGCTGGCGTTTATCCTGATATTATGTGATTACTCATTCTCAAGTAGAGAGGAGTAACTCATGTGTGAGAATGACAGGAGGTCATAGTCCATAAGGTGAACTTGCACTAGTGCAGAAAGGGCTTTAGATGTCTGTTCTTTTGGCTTTTTGACGTCCGACCTCCCCCCGACGTCTTTATGGGTGATGTAAGTCAGACGTCGGGAGGGAGGTCGGACGTCTATATAGGCGTCTGTTGTGTCAGCCCCGACGTCTTAATAGACGTCCGTTGTGTCAGCCTCGATGTCTTCATAGACGTCCGTTGTATCAGCCCCGATGTCTTCATAGACGTCTGTGGTGGTCATCCCCGACGTCTATGTAGACGTCCGAGGTGTATCCCCCGGCGTCCATATGACTGAACGGTTTTTGGGGTTGGACGTTGGTTTGTGCACTGCCAGACGTCTATAGACGTCAGTTAGTGCACTAACGAACATCTATTGGGTATTTTTTTTAAAAAAATTAATTTATTTTTCGAATAAAACCACACCTGAAAAGCAGAAAATTGTTCCAGAACAATATAGTATAATTATATATATATATATATATATATATATATATATATATATATATATATATATATATATATATATATATATATATATATATATATATATATATATATATATATATATATATATATATGCGTTTCATATAAAAAAAGTTCTGCTTAATGTAAAAAATAATCCACTGCCAAAACTATCAAAATATAAACTTAAACTAAAACTAAGCAATGTTCAACAACAAATAAAACTACTCCTAACTCCATCTTTGCAGAAGATAAGTTGTCCACTCCTGCCTTATCTGCCTAATTCTGTCCTTTGGTATAGGAGATGTACTCTTGAAGCGCTGGAAAATTGAAGAAAGATTCATTATGGTTTCATATATGTTTGAAGATGAATTTGATTTGTAATGTATTCAAGGTATACATCATTACCTCATTCCAGTCATCTGTAATGACAACTCAAATGATGGTGTTAATCCAACACATGACATAGAAGCCACATTCCCATGAATCTAGTTGCTGGTTACACTAAAATGACAAACTAAATAGTTAAGAATTTAGATCATTCAATAACTTAGAAAATGAATTAGAACTATAAATGACTTACAACCTTTCGATACAAAATTTGAACTAGTTGACCTCGAGATTTACCAATAACTCTGTACAGATTGAAAACACAAAGTAAAATTAATATAACTATATTTATCATAAAAGTTTAAGGTGAACATTAAATTCAAAGTCATTTTTGGAGAAACACTTACCCTTGAAGCATTGTTCTCAAGTCATTTTTCATCTTCCTGTGCAACGAACAAAACCATATAATTTTACATTGTTTGGGAATGATGACCATCAGCTACCAGTGCGACCTATCACGAAGGACAAATAGTTATTTAACTAATTAAGGAAACTTTAATAATGAACTTTTACATATAACAACACCTACCCATCAATGTATGGCACCAGGTATATGTCTCTTTTTGACTCATCCATCCATGTTTGCAAATAATGTTGTCTGTTTTCAAGTGTGTTACCAGAAGGTTGAATGGTCTGAGGTTCAACAAATCCGTACATGGAAGCCCGACCTTGGTCTACAACGATTGTGTCCATGTACCTAAAACAACAAAGTTAAGTTGTTAGAAACTATAGGAATCTAAATAAAAGTAATATGAAAGACAAAATTAACTATCTTACATGAACCACAGTTGAATGATGGAAATATTCAACATCATGTCTCCCCTAATAACCTCCAATGCATCAGGCAATGTGATATATACTGGCACAAGGGGGGGAAGACCAAATACTCTCAAATCCCAGTATAGTTCTAATGGTGCTTTCTTCAACCTGGGTAATCTTGTCATTAGCTTTGATAGAGGATCATCCTCTGCTTCAATCATGTCATCATCTTCATGTATGACTGTATCATGAATCAGCCGCTTTAGAGGACGTGTGAACTGAAGATAAAATTTCATCAAAGAGTTATCAACAAATATTTTTAAACTTCACATAGAAATACTAATAAAAAAGACATTATACCTGTGGAGTAGCGATGTGTGACATGATCAATGCTCTAGGCCATGCTATAAATGATCCTATGGCCTCCCCCACAAAATTAATTTCTGGAGTGGGTACAAGCACCTGAGCCTGGGGATCTCGAATCTCGTCAATCGTCACACACACGTGGTGGGGTAATATGGGAACACCATGAATAGTCTGCCCTTCCTCAAGCACTCGTCCCACAGCCACAATGCGTGGGGATCCCCATCAACCAACAACTCATATTGACCGCTATACTGAGTAGGTTCTACAGCAGAGCATGATCCTCTAGTGCTGACACGAGGTGGTGTGGGAGTTTCAACGGGGGCGAAGTTGCCTTGCGTCATGGAATGCAGCTTATCTTCAAGCGCTCTTTGTATTTCTTTTTGTTCTTGTAGTTGCTCCATGAATCGTTGCTCCATTGATCTCATGCTTTGGTTGAGTCTTTCCTCCCACTAAAGATCCATCTGCCTCAGTGCCTCCTGACTCATTGATTGAGTGGTTTTCTGTGTAGGGCCAAAGTAGTCACGAAGACCAATCGCCCCAAGAACTCCAAGTACACGTCCTGGGTGCTCAGGCTTTCCAATGGTCGTTGTTAGAATGTCGTCCCTACCTTGGCCAGCAAATGTTCACTGATTCTGCTGCTCAACCAACTCATCTTGCACATAAAAAACCAAGTTACTTAGAAGACATGCATTCATAGATACACAATCAAACAATGTTTAGAATTTGAACTTACAATTCTTTGTGAGATCAAGGCAGCTGAGGAAGATGTCATGTTCCCATCAGATTTAGTCTGAGCAGCCTTCCACAGCTCGTACCTAGCAGGTGCAGGTGCAAGGTCCGGCGACTCCAGTCCCAAGGCATCCGCTCTAGACTTTCTAATTTTCTTTTCCAGTTTTGCATAACCACCTCGTGATAAGAAGTGTGGTGCATCGTTTAGCTTTTGTCTTTCTTGGGCGGCTAACCTTTTACCCTATGAAACCATGTATATAAATAAGTGTAAAATCATAAGAACTCAATGAAAGACTTTTCAGATGTTAAGAAACATACCTTCCATTCGTCAGACTCTCTAGATGCACGAAATTGTATCAACTCCTCCTCTGTGAAGGTATAATGCTGACATGGATTTTCATGTTGCAAGTCTTGCCGTATTTGATTAAGACAACGAACACAAGGACAAAAATATGTCCCGTTCACACACTTAGCATTTTGTTCAACGTATTGCAAGAACTTCGAAACACCCTTATCATATTCTTCACTAATGCGACATTCATTCATCCAGCTTCGATCCATACTATGTTCGTAAAATCATCAATATAAGTTTTTTAACTCTCACAAGGTTAGGCCCTATCCATTCAAAAAAAATTATTTTTAATAATTTGCTAAGACATGCGCAAAGAAGTCTACATCATAAAATTGATAAGATTTCGGCATTCGCATTGGTCTCCGAAATACACGAAATGAGAGTAGTCAAGGATGACCACAATCAAATATGCATCCGGAGAACAACACAAATACTGAACCGAAATTTTATCAATCTTATCCATAAACTCCAACTTACATGCTATTGCAAATTATGAAAAATAATTTTCTCAAACTATCCAATCGGACAATTCAAATTTAATACAAACGATTAAAAGATTAATCGTTTGTATTAAATTTCAAACGGGAACTAAGTTTCACTCAATAATTTGATACTTATAATCTAACATGTCAATTATAATAACACAACTAATACATGCATATTCAAAAGGAAATAACACATGCAGACCATAAAGTCAAAAACATGCATACACAAAACCCAATAACATGCATACAAAAAAATTATCAACAAAGAAGCTAACCTTTTTAGCAGATTCCAAATCAAATGGAGGGAAAAGGAGGAGTGCACGACCTAAAACGTAGGCCAAAAACCGTCAAAAACTTCGCCCAAGAACACGCAAGAAACTGCACCAAAACGCATCGAAAACGATTTTTAATCGGTTCAAATCAAAGATATTTCATCACAGAATAATTTAATCGGTTCAAAAGTAAATTTAAACGGTCCAAAAGAGAGAAACCGCACTTGAAAATGCAATGTCGTAGAGAGAATTCGTGGGGAAGACGATGAACAGTGAGCGTAACTTCTCGCGGGTTCGTGTAATTGGTATAAATGGAATTAGACATCCGTTATGAGTGTGCCCCAACGTTTATAATATTATAGACGTCGGGGCCATAACTAATATGATGTCTTCTGGATTTAAATATTCATATTCGCGGGGAGGGGGGGTTTAGACGTCCGTTAGAGGGGCCCCGACGTCTATAATATTATAGACATCGGGGCCCCCCACAACGGACGTTTAAGTGGCTGAAAAATATAACTCTTCAACTACCCTGTCAGCCCGTTAAACGTCCGTTGTGGGGGGGGACGGACGTCTATAATATTATAGACGTCGGGGCCCCTCTAACGGATGTTTAAGTGGCTGGAAAAGTTAACTCTTCAACTACCCTCTTTCAGCAACATAAACGTCCGTTGTGGGGGGACGGACGTCTATAATATTATAGACGTTGGGGCCCTCTAACGGACGTTTAAGTGGCTGAAAAAGTTAACTCTTCAACTACCCTGTCAGCAAGATAAACGTCCGTTGTGGGGGGGCTTCGACGTCTATAATATTATAGACGTCGGGGCCCCCCACAACGGACGTCTAGAGTACCACTTATTTACGAATATGCCACCGGTCAATTATTTACGTTGGTGTTTTCATGGACGGATGTCTATTGGCTGACGTTAAAGGCTAATTCTGCACTAGTGTTAGGCGAGGTATAACGGACTAACCTCAAGTGGCAGCTGTTGAGGGAATCCCAACTACTACACCATCTGGGTGCACAAACGTCGTAGCTACATAATTCATACAGTCTGGACAGTTAGAGTAAAAATGGTCGATCATTGCATGTAAATTGTTGTTAATATTTTATGAAATTGCATGTGTGATGATTTTATGATATACGTGAATCTGTTCGGTTTTTATGATTAATTAAATTATATAAGCTTACCCTACTTTCCTGTCTTGTCTTTGTTGTTCGTTCTGTCATACTTCCTATTGCAATGCCTATGGATGTGAGCAGAAGTGGACGAGGGTTCGCTGGAAGAAGCTTTGGAAGGAGAGAATAATGAAGCTGGACCCTAGGACCGTTCGGTCAATAAAATTAGTAGTATTTTGGTATAGCCGTTCAGTTTAAGCTTGAAATTTTGGAACCGTTCGGTTTATTATTACATTTTGCACTAGACCTTGTATTTCACTGTAAAGTCTTAAATATTTCAGTATTTTAGGTTACCTAGAACTCGTATTGTAAATCTTTTAACTGTCCTATCATATTATTATATGTTAACTCCTTTATATAGTTTTAAGCTATATTTCTGGGATGTTACATAATTCTTCTGTAAATGTTTTTTGATATTCTGAACTTTGTTGTCTCTAGTTACATAAATTAAGGTGAAATCCTAATAAATGGACTATTATACATATTATGTGTGAGATGAAAAATCCATATTTCTAATAGCATATGTAATATATATTCCTATTATTTAACTTTAACAAAAGAAAACATCCACATATGTTAATAAAATATTATTTCTATAACAAATATGTATCCATTTTTTTTCTTTTTGTTTTAGCACCACCATTAATCTTTTGTTTTATACATTATAAAGCATGAACTAATATATTTATTATTCTATAAAAACACTATCGTATAAATAAAAATTCTCATACCAACAAATATTATTATGCATAAGATAATTCTGAATGCAAAATAAAATATAGAATTGGTCAACTCCTAATTCATGCTTAGCACACAAAATCTCCTTTAAATGTTAAAGTAATAGTCAGTAAGTGTTCTAGGTGAAAATTAAAGTCTTAAATTTTCTTGCTAACAATTTCTAACCAACTGGGTTACAAACACTGTTTGATCATAGTTCAATTTTAATAATATTAAGAAGAGTTTCACCTTATTTATTTATTCTACTAAACTTAAAATTATATTTAATTGAGTCTTACACAGTGTCAACCTAGTTCTTAGGTCTTCTTGGCCAGCCCTTCTTGCTCCTCACATTGTGAATTATGTCACGTCCACTCTTAAATTTTTCAAGCATGGTAATTTCGAGCCAGAACATTAAGCCCAACCTTAACAAGCATAGTTTCTTCATAAAAATCGTAAAAAATAGCAAAAGTTGCCACAAATCACGGAATTCATAAGTTCATCTTAACTTGGATTTAAAATTAATTTATGGGATTCTCATTTTTAACTTTTTACATTCTTCAATTTCAAGTAATCAATGTCATTTAAGATTCACAATTTAGTCTTTGTCATTTATTTATAAGGTCCAATAGGTTTGATTCTTTTTATTCTATTACCCCGTCTCTTTTCTACAAATTATTGCCAATTTTCATACTCCTTTACATAATGGTTCTTAGACTTATATTCACAATTATTTCCTTTTCAATTTCCAAACTAAGATTCAACTAATTTTTATCTTTACGAATCAATTCCTCTAACTTTTGTTTTAATATTGCATTTTTTATTTATTTTCTTATGTTCTCTTGGATCAATTATTAATTATTTACTTCAATTTTTACTATTGATTTAATTATTTGTATGAATTTTTTTACATATTAAGATTAATATTTTCAAAAAAATTTATAAGAGTTACCTTTATTAGTAATATTTTTGATCTTGCAAAGCCGAAATATATTTACTAGTCTCCGTAAGAAACACACACTCCTCAATCTTCTACTTCATTAGTGTAAGTCTAAGATGTACCTCTTATGAACTCTTCAACGGTTGAACATCCAAGATGCCTACAAAGATACTTTAACGCTCAAGTTAGGTATGTGCTAAGACAATAATAAATGTTAAAATGAATAAGTAAAAATTATCTCGTGAACAGTTTACCTGGATGGACCTAGATGAATAAGTAAAAATTTATAAGAGTTACCTTTATTAGTAATGTTTTTGATCTTGCAAAGCCGAAATATATTTACTAGTCTCCGTAAGAAACACTCCTCAATCTTGTACTTCATTAGTGTAAGTCTAAGATGTACCTCCTATGAACTCTTCAATGGTTGAACATCCAAGATGCCTACAAAGATACTTTAACGCTCAAGTTAGGTATGTGCTAAGACAATAATAAATGTTAAAATGAATAAGTAAAAATTATCTCGTGAACAGTTTACCTGGATGGACCTGGATGAATAAGTAAAAATTAACGCTCAAGTTGGATACCTTTCTTAGACAATTTAGGGTTTTGCTAATGCATTTTATTCTCTAATCCTTTTATCAGACATACTAACCTTTCTTTGAGAATCCAACATGGTCAAGGTATGCGTTGCTACTACAACCGAGATGTTCATGTCGATAGAATGTCATGGCGGGTCGATGACATCATTTCAATCCTAACACAATTTTAATGAATTATATGTTGACACTTTCTTTTATTATAATAGGTTATATATTCTTGAATTATAATTCATTTTAAAAGTAATTTATTAAAAATTTTGTTTTAAAATAAAAATTTTAAACAAAAAAAGAAACTATTGGGTGCAATTAAGGCTTTTTCCACATCCAATGAAGGTATTAGAAGAAACTACATGGTGTAAGAAAGTAATAGTATTATCCTTGATAACTTCATTATACTACAAATAGACACTCAAGGGTTGTTACACTATGAACCTAAACTATTTAAAATCACTCAACCGAGCTAGAGTTTAAAATTATGTTCTTTAAAGTTCACATATTATTGGTAGAGGCATTGCATTGCAACAAATAAAAGGTATTTTGTTAAATTTACAAGTTAGAAATAAATAAGATAACACAAGAAAATAAAAGAGTTAATTGGATATTCTTATTTCCTATGTAAGAGTTACAAAATCTCTATATGTAAAAGTGTCAAAGAAATGTGAAAAATTATTGAAGTTATCTATGAGGCCACAAATGATGTCAAAGGAACTAAAAAAACACTCTAATCCAAGAGTATAAAATGTTCTAACGCAACAAAGAGAAAATATTTATGATGTGCACAAGAAATTCATTCACATCATCAACCATCTTGTAGATCTAGGTAAAAGTTTTGACCAATGAATTAAATATAAAAATTGTGTAACTTTCTCAATTTCTTACTCTCTTTACTCTATCATTGTTTTGCAAGATTAAATTTTTATAAACTTTCCAAAGATCTAATACTATGATATTAGCAAACAAAGCTTAAAATAAACCTAAGATTTATTAAAAACAAGTTTTGAATAGCTCAAAAGTTTTGAAAATAAAATTTTTCACGTTAAAACAATTCACCCCTCGTCTTAATTTCGTTATATCATTGCCTACAAATAATGCAGTGGTGAAACAGCTTATTCCTTTTTTTAGAGAAAGAAAGTTCTTTTTCAACACACTTGTTAAGAATCAAGATAAAGATTCAAAAAGGTGCCGTTCTTTGAGTGTCTGTCCTGTTAAGAAACCAACAGTTGAACTACAACTAAATAGAAAACCAACAGTTGAACTACAACTAAATAGAAAACCAATAATCCTTAAGAAAAACCTTTGAATCATTGACCATGTTCTATGAATACTGGAAATAAGGCATGGTAAAATTGAATGCCACTCTGAAGAATTAACCTTCCAGCCTCCAGGTGCATTTTAGTTATTGAGAGGGTTGAGGCTGAAGATCATCACTTGGAAATCTTTGCAGCCAGTTCTCTCACCAGCTTAGCAGCTACCATGGCAGTCATTCCATCGACAGTATCACGTTGAGGGTTTAATTCGACCACGTCTCCGGCGACAACATCACCTTGAAGATTGTGCAGGATGTTGAGAACATCACGGAAAGAAAGACCTCCTGGCTCTATGTGAGACACTCCAGGAGCAAAGGCTGGATCTAGACAATCCACATCTATTGAGATGTATACACCTTTAACACCTTCCCCTAGTTTCTGCAAAAGAAAATCCCCAGGTTTACATATCACAAAAGCACCAAATCTCAGAACAAAAGATATTAAATTCCATCAGACACAACTTTTTTGCTTCAACAGAATCTCATTCCCTTCCCTGCTGAAACAAATGCATTCATAGGATACAGAAATGCAGAAAAGTCAACTCTCCAATGATAGTTATGACTTTTTATCATCAAATAAAAAGTAGTTCAGCCAAGTAAAATGATTGAAATTTCTTATATTCAAAGACATTTCAGAGACAATGTCAACAGATATCCTTGCTCATTTGCACAACACAATTTGATTCCGGTCCAAAGGTTTCTCTAAAAAACTTCTATAATTTTCAGATGTTTCCAAAAGTTGACTGTTAAGGAAATATCATTATAGAGTATTTGATAGGTTATAGGGTGATAGAGCATAATGGGTAATGGGTTTAGGATAGAAGGTAGAGGAATTGTATAAATAGGACTCTGTTATGTTGTCAGAGGGGGTTTTTTGAATATTCTTTCGTAAATCTAGACTTTGGCCAAAAGAGGGGGAATAGGCCTCCGTTAAGGCTAAGAAGGGGATTAGGCCTGGTAGGAGAAAGCCAAGAATCGTTCATGGGATGGTTTGAAGGAAGCCCTGGTGATAAGGTTTGGAACCATGCTTGAGCGTTTGGCGGCATCGAAAGAGACGGGGACGGTGGAAGAGTATGTACAAGTCTTCAAGAAATTTGCGGGTCGAACGAAGAGGGTGCCAAACGAACAACTGTTAAATTGCAAGAGGACATCCGAAATCAAGTCCAACGGCATGAACTGCAGGACTTGATGGTGGCGATGCGGATCGCAAGGGATGCTGAAGAATTCCAGGGAGGCGAAAAGGTAGAGAACGGGAGCGGGATAGAAGACGAGTCATATTGGAGACCAACGAGCGGTGAGGTGACACAGTCCGAGACCAATCGCTATAACCCAGGCCGATCGGGAGTAGCCGAGTGGTCCGAGGCCATTGAAGACCAGTCGTATTGGGGACGAACGAGCGGAGAGGGGACACTGTCCGAGGCCAATCGCTATGACCCAGGCCGATCAGGAAGTCGTCGAACGGTCTGAGGCCAATCACCTAGGCAGATCGGTTGTCGCCGAGCGGTCCGAGGCCAATCACCCAGGCAGATCGGGAGTTGCCGAGCGGTCCGAGGCCAATCACTCAGGCAGATCGGGAGCCACTGAGAGTGTGGAGTCAGTACTGAACACCCGGAATCTGCCGGATCTAAACAGGAGAGGACAGCTAGATCCGAACAGGAGAGGACTACCAGATTCGCACGGAAGAGAACTGCTGGACCCGAACGGGAGAGAACCGCCGAATCCAAATGGGAGAGGACGGCCGGAACCGAACGGTCTTACCGTTACAATCAAAGGTCGGACGATCTTATAGTCAAAACGGTCTCTCAGTCATTGGCGGAACGGTCTTACAATTAGAATGAAGGCTTGGGGAGGGAAAGGTGGATGGAAGAACCAATGCCCTAGAGAGAAGGAGGGATTCTGTGAAGAGGTGGACCAACGAAAAAAAAAGGGCCTTGTCGTTCTTGATACAGCCGCAGAGGGGAGAGAGTTGTTTGAAGCATTGAAAGACATCGAAGACCATTTCCTCAGGGTTTATGATTCTGGAAAAGAGGTGACCAGAATGTTGGAAGCTAATAAAATCCAAGAAGAATGGAAGTCATTGGAGGAGGAATTGCCACCACCCAAACCTCCAGACCTGAATTGGAGGGCAATTGCCAGAGGGTTCCCTTCATATGATAACAAGATGATGAAGAGGAGTCAAGAGACTAAGCTTTTCGGTTCCAACCTTGAGGTCAAGGTTGTTCGGCAGCGGGGTGTAATGATAAGTTATAGGGTGTAGGGCATAGCATAATGGGTAATGGGTTTAAGATGGGTTTAGGATAGAAGGCAGAGGAATTGTATAAATAGGACTCTGTTATGTTGTCAGAGAGGTTTTTGAATATTCTTTTGTAAATCTGGACTTTGGCCAGAAGAGGGGGATTAGGCCTCTGTTAGGACTAAGAGGGGGATTAGCCTTCATTAGCGCTATCTGTGTATTTTCTTTAAGTATCAATAACAGAAACCCATTCTTTCATTGTTCTTTTGCTTAATGTGAGTGTTGATAGTTAGGTTTCAGACCCAGGAACCTAACAGTATTGATTAGTGAATCATTCTAACATGTATGACTATGCCTTGACACCTACCAGGTAGTCAACATGGATATAATATGTAAGGTTTATAATTCATGCTTGATAGATGAAGAGAGATATGAATTAATGTGTAGGTGTGTTTGTGTTGTATAAAAGAGGTAAAGAGCGATAGAAAGACCAGATTTTCTAAGAAGTGACGATCTCTTGAAAATGTCCGCATTTCATATTGCTCAACTCCAAATTTTTTGGCTTGTGCACGCCCTTCAGCTGTTATTGATCTTATACCAACCTGATATAGATTAACGAGTTAAAAACAATATGAAGAATACTAATGTGTCACGCACAACATAGATGAATGAAATATTTACTATCATTCATGAGGAAAATTGCATCAACTTAACTATCCAAACAAATTAACAAAAAAATGTGCAGACTAAGATGTAAGTCAAAGATTTATCAGATAAATTCACTCCAAGAGAATAAATCATTTTGAGAGCATGGTTGAATATAATGAAGTAATTTCAGCAAAGCATGTTTTGCTTTGTAAAAGGTTCTAAGGAATTCAACTAACAGTTCTATTAACTTTGTGGACAAGTTACACACTGTTTCAGATAATGAATAATAGATCATAACTGTGCAAAAACGAATCATAAAATGGGAATTAGATTCCTTCATTTGTGAAATCAGATACGTGAAGGATTAGCCACATCATCCATATGTCCTACACCTAAATTGGTTGTCCTCTTTCAAGGGTTCCAGATGATTACATCCTGAGTCCTGATCAAGTTATATTTAACTTCTAAACAAAATCCCACCTATTCTATGAAAAATAATCAGCCAAAATGCACAAATTAACAGAATATAAAGGCTAAATGAGATTTAAGTTATTGCAATGTATTAACAAATTAAACCATTTATATTACAAACAAATCTGCAAACATCAAATAATTGCCTGCAAAAGTCGTCGAACATAGTCGCCCTCCATGACTCGAGCAAAAGAAGAAGCATGTGAATAAATGTTTCCTTCAAAGGCATCATAGTTATCAGGATGCGCATCAAGATGAAGAACATCAACAGGTCCTCCAAGCTTCTCAGAGACAGCTCGGATAACTGGAAATGATATTGAGTGATCACCACCTAAAACTAAGGGGCGTAATGGATCCTGTAATAATGTAGACACTATGAGAATTAAACAAAGCGAAGTTCAAAGAGAATATTATCAGATAACAGAATATGAGAAAAATATGAAAATTCAAAGTAGATTTGATGGAAAGAATGCTATTATTTTCACAAAAAAGCACCAAAAACAAGTCAATTTTTTGGATAAACAAATCCAATATAAAATAAAAGGACCTTCAAAGATTTTCTCTTGTCATGTTACACATGGATCCTTCCTTACTCACGTTCAACAATTGCCAAGAAGCCACTCTTCATTTCAGAAAATCAGGATTGAAAACCAGAGTATCTAGCTCCCTTTAAAATGAAGTTTTCTCTTACCAATATATTACATTGATCAAACAATCCTTAATGACAGTATGCTTTCAAAACTAATGCCAGTATCAAACCTAAAAGATACGACAATAGTTTATAATTAGTTACACCTGCATTCACACTACGAATGACCAGCTTATAGAAACGACTGTAGCATGTAGAAAAGGGAGTGTCAATTATCCTCTACTCAATTCCCTAATTATAGTTTAATTAATTACAAATTTCTCACGACAAAAAATTGATAACATGAACAAAAGACCAACAGAAGCATAAAAAACCATTACTTAAAGAGTAGGGGGAGATGCAATCAAGCTACCAACAAAAAATAATCTGATACTAGAAAAATAAAACACTTCAAATAGTTTTTCATTTCCTCACTGTTTCAACACTTTATCGGGTGTAAATCACTATCATTTAAAATAATAAGGAAATACGAACCAAAAACAAAGAAATGACATATACTGCAAGTTGTGGGTCGTGTGATTTAATAATTCCAAATAATGTGACAGCATTCAAAGCACAAGTTCACAAATTTAAAATTTACCTCATCCATCACTAACTTCACTGATTCACCAATTACATTCATTAATCTGTGATCATCTACCCCACAATCTCGAATTTCTTGAATTGGGACATCACCAACATCAGTAAGAACCCGTGCATCTTGTAACTCCTTGCCTGCATAATAAGAATTGTCATATTATAAGCTACTTATTATCAAAATTTACCAGTAATTGCAGGCCAAAAACGATAATAATGAGGGCACTGCGAAGTAAAATTGTCAGTGATCTATATCCCATGAAATAAGTTGCCTCCATGGACACTGTAGATTCACAAACAAAGGATAACTAGATACAGGTTGAGCAGGCATCTTACACAACTCCATGCTATTCTAGGAGAATACAACCAAAAGAGAAGGGAGGTAACAGAAATCCAAACAACATAAAATGCCAGAATTTTTAACAACGTAAGAAATAACATCCATTATTTCAATTTCCAATTGGATATTAGTTTAAATCTTCTACTAAGATAACTTGATGCAAATAACCAATTACCATTTGAGTGAGTTTACAATGCAAACTTTAGCCTGTGCTAAAACCAAAAACAATTCCAAAGATTTCTGCTATCCAAAGAAAACGATATGACTATACCTTCTTCAGTTGTTGAGTTTGTGCTACCACACCAAATGGCTTCCCTAATGCGAGGAGGTGCAAATGCAGGTCCTTGTAGGAATGATGAATTATGTCCCAAAGGAACTCCAAGAAGAGTTGAAGTTGCTTTAGCACCTCCCAAAGCACGCACAAGTTCTCCCTGGAGAAAAAGAGAACAATTGCATTCACATTACTTTCATGCACAGCTCAAAATCACTGAAATAAAATATAAAATTGTGGGACAAAAGAAACAACACTAAACAAACACAAATTCAGGAAAGAAGGATAAAAATAAATATGACATGCCTTTAGCTTTGCTCTTTCTCGAATAAGTGTAAGTGAAGCATCTATGACACCACTTTGGCCTTTCTCTAGCATAGCAGCAGATACTTTTGCTGCATTTAGTGCTGGCATGTAATGGATGCCTCTGCGTACTATATTCGACATCTCTGTGTCAAACAAATAAAACAATTAATATATATTTAGAGGCCAAGCATATATGTAAATTTTACTCATTACATACAAATGGATTTTTCTATTGAAGAGAAGTGAACAGAGAAATTTGCAAATGTCAATGCAGACTTTAGAGTATCAGTGCCAATGACACTATACACATCCAGTATACAGAAATCCGTAGATCAAGGGACCATTCGGTTTTAGAGAACATTTTTAATTGCAATTTCAGTAAAATAAAATATAACACCTTATTTTCACTTTACTTTTTGTTCTCAAAAGTTTGTATACGAGACAAAAAAACAGACAACTTATTAATAAGTTATGTTACTTGTACAAACTTTTGAACATGGGAAACAAAGTGAAAACGTGGTGAAATTTATGCAATTAAAGGTGAAATC
Source organism: Vigna umbellata (assembly GCF_029865625.1). Classification (NCBI taxonomy): domain Eukaryota; kingdom Viridiplantae; phylum Streptophyta; class Magnoliopsida; order Fabales; family Fabaceae; genus Vigna; species Vigna umbellata. The sequence goes on along the minus strand of NC_142175.1, from coordinate 18,810,393 downwards.
AAATAACAACAGAAAACATTTTCCCTGATCAAACCTCTTCTCAACCTAAAGTCCTAAACCCACAAACACAGACATGTGACTTAAACCACTGGCATACATCAGGGAATCTATTCAACATCAATGTTGATCAGAATGCTTTCCTTTTATTCTTTCTCCGTTAATTATTAAAATCAAACATATTACTTATTTAGTTGTTGACATTTATACTACACATGTAGCAGCAGGAAAATACACTAAAAAATGAACAATACAGGGAAGGAAAAATGATTAATTACATATGAATCATGTCTTCAAGCAATACATATGAAACCAACATGTAGAAACAAGAAGTATTAGCAATATGATTTAGAAAAATATTCTTTTTGCTTTGTTGATGCAGTATATTGATTATAGAAAATCATAGGCTTTCAATTGCAATTGTGATAAAAATTCATGTATGTACGAGAGCCAAGAGTTTTATATACAAGTACTCAAAATTTCTTTAACTTGAACTCTTCTTCCAGTAGAGTACAGGAATTCAAACTCCAACGTATGTAAGTATTCTTCAAGATTTACATGACATCATTAGATTTTTGTACGCATCATGTAGGAATTTTTCTCACAGAGAATCCTATAAACTTAGCCTTCAACAATAAAACCATTCATCTGACCCAGGATTTGATTCAACTTGAACAAGGACTGACGCCTTTCCAAGTGAGGGTTGTTTCAAAAGAAGATGTGGGAGGTGTTCCAATAACAGACAAGAATGAGTGTACAAAGAACATAGGAAGCCTAAAAATGAGATTTTTAAAGGGTATCTGAATCTGACTTTTCTCACAAACAGAATAAACATGGCTCGACAATGATCAACAAGTAAGTTCCATTGTCTGTTCTCTTACAGTGTCACACTTTTTCAAGGAGACCTAAAACTAGGGTTGTTGTTAAGGGTATCAGAATCTGAGTTAGTTCCAAACATAATAAACATGACCTGACAATGATCTATGAAAGAAAGTCTCAGTGCTTGCTCACTGACATGAACATGGTACCACACATTATACAAAAAAAATAACAACGAATCAACAATTGAAGGCTTTATCTTTTTTTTTTCATTTATTCAAAGTAAAGTGCTCCTAAGTCTTACATATATATATATATATATATATAAATGGGAACAAAAGAAAATTATGTTGGTACATAATGAGGGATTGAATATAGTTAGGGCTGATAAAAGAGAAAAGAAGAAGAAAAAGAAGAAGAAGAAGACGCTCACCGTTATTGAAGAAGATGAAGTGTAGTTTTAGTTTGAGAAGGTTTGATTTTTGCTAAATAGAGTGAAATTGTGATGTGTTCTTTCCCAGGTTGTGTTTTGTTTTGTGTGCACACACCAAACCAAATCTGCCAAATCACTACCAATGTTCTTGCATCAGTGGAATGATAAAGTGTATTTATTATTGTATAGAAAGATGTAAAAGCATGGGCAATAGCATGTGTTTTCATCACTATTTATTTATAAAATAATTATCATATGTGATATTTATGTACGACTTATTAACTTTACATAGTTTTATTCTTTTGGAGAAAAAAAAAATAGAGTTAAGAACATTTTTTAAGAAAATTCTTAAAAATAACATTATTTTATGTAGATAAAAAAGTGGCCAGAAGAAAGATTAAGTAAGCCAACTTTTAAATATAAGAATACATCCAGTTTGGCTTTTATATACAAATATTTTTAAATATCACTTTCATTTCATGCAGTATTATTCACGATAAAAAAATAAACTTTATAACTATTTGAAAAAATATTTTAAATAGTTGCCCAAATTTGTAATTGTAATTACTTTTTTGTAAAATATTATAACTAGTATTATAACCCGTGAATTGCACGGGATTTACAAAAAAGAAAGAATATATTTAATAAATTTAGATTTATGAAAATATAATTAAAATTTAATATAAATATTTTATTTATTTAAATAATAATATTTTTATTATATTTAAGTTGTTTATACATTCTTTTAATAAAATATATTTTATTATTTAATTGTTTAAAATAATATATGATAATTGAGTTAATCAAATTAAAAAATTCAAATTTAGATAAAGTAATAATTAATAATTTTACATGTTATTAACTATTCTATTTCATCACATTAAAATAAACAAGTTTTACAAATTTAAATTAAATTTAGTAATAAATAAAAACTTGTTATAATTGGAACAATTAAATAATTTTAAATGTTATATTTCTATTTTTTTTCTTAATAAAAAAGGAAAAGAAAAACTTAAATTATAACTGAAAGGAGTACACTTCTTTTTTTATATTTATAATATTTATAATTTACAATTCTCTCACTTAATTTCGTTGCATCAATTACAACCAATTAAAACAATTTGAGATGTGTATTTGATTAATGACTTTGAAATATTAACAAAATGGCATTGGTTGATACCTAAATAAAAAAAAGTTATATAAAACAAAAATGATGTCTTTTATTGCTTTTACTCTAAAAGTAACCACATCTAATTGACTACAAGTAAATGCAAAATATAAGTTTAATTTTAGAAAGTGTAATAATATTATTAACATTATATTTTTTAATAATAATAATAAATAATATTAATATTATTAACATTAATAATTCAAGAAAATTACAACATAATTAATATTTAAATTAATAATAATAATAAAATAAATTAATAAATAAAGAAATTAAAATAAAATATAACAGTTGATTATAATTATAATAATATTATTAATAGTAATAATAACACTAATAACTGAAAAGAAATGTTAAAATGAAATATAATTATTGAATATAATAATAATAATAAGAAATGATAGTTATATTAAAAATTAAGGAAGAGATAATGCGAATGGACTCTTAATGATAAAACATAACAATAATTATATCATCATGCTTAGTTATATTACTTCACATAACAATAATTATATCATCATGCAGTAATTAAAGTAGACTTAATCGTCACAATATATAATAATCATGCAAATACACTCAATGAGATGTTGATGTGCGATCACATGAGGTTATGCACTTATGGTGGCCTCAACTTTTCTTTACAAATACACTTTCAATACAACAATCCTTACCATCCACAAGGTTAGTTCATTAACATCTATGCCCAAAATCGATGCATAGACTAGGACCTCCTTAGTACCAATGGACAACTTAAGTACCAAGTATTTCCTTAGCCAAAGTGTTCCTCAACTAGTTTTCATGAATTTCTTATTCACAAATTCAATAGAAGATCATAGATTTTCCATTAACAATATTTATACATATATTACAAAGCATGGATTTCACAGATTTAATATAAGTTCTCACCTATTAACAACTTCCACACAGAAATTCAAGAGCATAGATAGTTATACAACATCATTAGAACATTAATCTAAAAGCCTATAAAGGTTAGCTCCCGTTACCTCTATTCCCGAATTATTTTCTTGATTGAAGATTGTTTTCTAGAAACCTTCCCGAATCTCAACTCAAATTCTTTCATACTTTCCTTTCTTCCTAATTTTATTTCTCCTTTCTAACTTAGTTTTCGCTTCTTCTTGTGCATAATTCCCCCTTGGCTATTTATAGGCCATAAATGGCCTTTTTTTCTTTAAAGAGATTTTATTTTGATTATTTCCTTTTTAATTTCATTTTTTTTTAGATTTCCCAACCTTGCCTAGTTATTAAGTAGTAAATAATGAAACAATTCACATTACTTTCTAAGCTTAATTTTAGCTGAGTCCACGGATTAATCCTTGGTTATCCCTTAACTACATTAGTAAGGAAACTGAGTTTGTTCTGTTTTTGTGCAACCAAGAGTAATTTAACATTCATATTTGATGTTGGAGGTGGAGGAAGAGGTGGTCTAGGTGTCATATTCTACGCACATAGATAAAAGTTATCAATCTAACTCAAAGAAACTAACATATTAACCAAACAAGGCTAAAAGCACACAAGAAAAACTTAGCACACCTAAACCTATAGGTTTCATAAGGAATAATTGCTCTAATACCAAAAATGTAAATCTCATTTTAATAGTATTGACACTACTATAGAAATCATCACATAACCAATAAAAAGAGAACAATTAACTTAAAAGAAGGCATATAAAATGTTAGTATAATTATCTAAACATAAATATAACACCAAAATCTATATACAAGAGTTATATCCTACTAGGAGTTCTATTACACTGAAAACTAAAGTGCAATACTAGAGTTTCACAAAAGCTTACATATATATATATATATATATATATATATATATATATATATATATATATATACACACACACTCACACATGAACTTGAAATCCTACTCTACACTCCTTGCTGCATCACCATCTTGTACTTGGTCTACAAAAATATCCTCATATGCTCACACCATTAAGGTGATCAAAGCAAACAACAAAACAAGTAAACACACAAACAAAGATAAAAGGGTAAGCTAATTTACCAAAGAAACATACATACAATTGCGTTATGAATACAACAATTAAACACAAGTCAATTAAACAAATCCTAAGCATATAAACATTAATTCTAGACTTGACCATCTGAATACATGATTGATGTCAAACTTTGGGGGATTATGCACTTGTGGTGGCCTTTACTATTCTACAGAGCTATTACCAATGAGTTTCAACCTACCACACCCAAGGTTAGTCCGTTAACACCTTAGGCCAAGGTAAAGCCCAGACTAGGAGCTCTTACTCCTCTCACCACATATTTCACCATTTTCTACTTGAGATTGAATGATTATTAGAGCATCAAGATAACCCTTAATACGAAATCCTTACATCAATACATACAACTTGAAACCATACAATAACTTCTCCTTGAAATTCTTTTCACCTCATACTTGATACATACATATAGTCATAATATAACTCATAAGGCATTGTAAACTTCACACTAAACATACATAACATCCCTAAAAAAGAATTTAGATAAGTAAAGATCAGAGAATCACAAAACAACACACTAACGCTCAATGTAGAAGCTCTCGCAAAAGAAAGTGCTCAACGCCGAAAGACAAAATAATAACTTTAAACCTGTAGTGGTAACTGACACTCAATGGTGCCACATCATCGCTCGTCATCAAACCATTCACATTTTGGCTACTCAACAATAAAAACTGGCCCTAGGCGTCGTCGTACCAAAAACCTGCACATTTCAAACTGTGATCAAATTGAACTAATGACCTATCCAAATGATCAAATTGGTATTCCTGACTCATTATTTAGTCCAAAAATATGTTTTAATGTCAAAGTGAATACCCATTTGCTCCTCTAGCTAGAGACTCAATCCATTAACTCAGTTCCAACTTCAACCAATTTTAAACAACACACCACATACTAAATAACCATATTTCAACACCAAATTTAACAAACTAACACTTATATATTTCATCCATTTCAAACAACCAACAACAGGAACATTTTCAACAAGTAGTCACAATAAAATGTCCCTATAGTAGACTACCAATTGTAAACCAAATCAAGTGTGTCAAACAACACACCATCATCAGAATCAAAACAAATTTTAATAGTCATCCAATCAACTAAATCAGTAATTTCAATCAATCATAAACCATCAAACATGCACACACAATTCTAATCATATTAGAACTTATGAATAATGGTATTTAGCTTCTTTTACATGTTTGAAGCTCAAAATGCTCTACTAAACCTAAAACGACTCCCTTAGCTCAAGGAACTTTATTTGCTCCTACAAATCACAAAATCATGATCAAGGCATACAATTGGTACCGCTGGTTAACAAAGATACTTATAAAAGACTCAAATGACACATGTGACAAAACAATGCTCAGATGGATGGGAAAACGCACAAACTAGTGAAAAGAGCAAAAACTAACTTACTTGTTTGCAAAAACTAATTGAATAGACTTGAAAACCTTGCCTCAGTAATCACTTAGGCACTCTCTGATCTTTAAAAAGGTATATCGAAGATGTGAATAGAAAGTGTGTAATATATATATATATATATATATATATATATATATAGTGTTGCTTAATATACTATAAGTATTTTAATAATTTAAATAGAAAGATGTATGAGGAAGAAAGTAAGTATCATGATAGGTATGGGGAACGAGGACGATGTCGATATATACATACCCCTTCTCGTCTTTATACCCATATAAGAAATCAAGTATTACTCATATGTATATCATACTCATTCAATGTGAGAATTCTTCGTCAAAATGGAGATAAATTCGAATAATATGTACAAAAATAAGTTTATTTGGCATTCCTAAATGAAATGTTATATTTCAAAAATTAAATTAAGTTATTATGAAATATTAAATTAAAGAATTACTTTATTTATTTAGATAAATTTATGAAATCATATAATATAATTAATTGGTGAAATCCTTTACAAAGAATTAATGTTTTTTAAAATAGAATTATGAAATTAAAACCTAAATTATATATTACATTCACTAGTGGAAAAATAGGATTCCATGACGGGCTACTATGATAGGTGAAATCCAACTATCATAATACATTGACCGGTGACAATTTTGTAATAAAATAAAGATATATTATGATGTATTTTAAGAAACCTATCATAATAAGTATAGCGGTGACATTTTCATAATAAAAGATACATATATTATGATAGGTAAAAGACCACCTATCATAATAATTGGGTGCGGTGACAAAATTGAAATTATGAAAAAAACATATTATGATACATTTTAAAACACCTATCATAACATGCGCAAAATCCCTCTCGATCTCGCAGTCCAGCACAAAACATTTCATTTCTTCCAATTCGCACTGCTTTTGTTCCAACTCGACGAGTAGAGCTTTTCTTTCTCTTCACCGTTTTGTTTCTTCCAATCTCAATCTCTCGTTCCGCAGAGCATTTTTTGGTCTCATCCTAGAGCACAGAACACTTCGCGCTCCATGCCCTCCACGCCGCACACACTAGTCGAAGCATCCACGCCATCGACACGCCTCCACACAGTCTCCTGGTGGCTGATGACAAATTTATGAACACCGAAAAACGGCGCCAAAAACATGTTTAACAATCGGCAAGTGTGACCGAATCGTATCAAGTAATAAAACTAGGTAAGACCAAGTATCGTTTTCCCAAAGGACTCACGGCCTAGTTAGCTATATGACTTGTTGATTATTTAAGACTTGTTAACAATTGATTGTAGGGTTTAAATGCAAAAGACAATAATTAAACATGTACGCATGAATTTGATCAATGGAAAAGAGGAATACAAACACTTTAATGAATTATATGGATGAGTATGTTGTTGGGGTTATCAATTTCATCTTATCCACTCTCATATACTTTAGGAATTCATCATTCTTTTCATCAATTGCTAATGCCACTCTCTAAATCACCTTGCAAGAAGGCCTATCCTTAATTACGAGTTCATACAATTCCTAACATTCCTAATAATTAATTTTGAAGTGCAGAAGCTTAACGACAACCAACCCTCATATTCCTATGTCTAGGCAATATGCTATTGGGAGAATTTCCCCGGATCTAGATTTCCCCGTATGTTCCCATATCGACAAAATCAATAATCATGGCATTGAATGAGTTAAACAAAGCAAGCTTTAAGCAAAGAGGAAAAACCCTAACTAATGATGAAAGAAAGCATGTATCTTAAAATAAGATGTTAACACAAATTCCATATATGAGAGTTTCACAAGACTACATTGATTTCCCAACAACAATACAAGGTTTAGTTCACCATATTCATGGTGAAACTAGATGAACAATAATGAATGAAAGAAAGATAGAACCCTAGAAAGATGAGGAGGTAGACTGAGCATCCAAGATCTTCCTTCAAGGGGTAGAAAAGTGAGTGTTTGCTTCGTCTCAGCCAAAGATACAAACCCTAGGAACACCTAAAGCTTATATACTATTCGTAATATTATAGAAAATTAGGCCTAAGCCCAAAATAGTGCCGCTCAACGGTAAGTGCGTGAGTTGATTCTTCCCCCTTAGCGGCCTTTTCACCCCTCAGCGGAGCCAACGTGGGTTTCTGAGTGCCGCTCAACGGTAAACTACCGCTGAGCGGTAACTGCGACTTCTCCTTTTGCACTTTTTATGTCTTTTCTGATTCCCTCTCTATCCTTCTTCACTTCTTTCACCAAATTCACCTTAAAACCTGCATAAAACACTGAAATCAAGCATAAACCTGTCGAGCTCTCTTATTTCACAAAACATGAACAAAAGTATGATTCCAAGCTAGTTTCTAAGTGTTAAAGGTTGCTTTTAGTATCAATTTTAAGCCTGAAAATAACAGTTTTTCAACTGTTATCACAACCCCAAACTTAGAACTTTTCTTGTCCTCAAGCAAACAAGATGTAACTCAATCTTCTACCAATCAATACAATGGTTTACTCATTCAAAAATCCTCTTTTCAAGATAAGTAAAAACTTCAATTAAGCTCATGACAAAGACTTCAATCAAGACATACACATGCTTTAGTGTTCACAAAGTCACTTAATATCCAACAAATGCTATTTTTCATGAATGATCAATCAACTAAGCATGGATGTTCATATGCTCATGGAATATTTCCTCACTAAGTAAAGTGTTTCACTCACACACACGTGTATAAGAGGTAATCACTCATTCACTCTACTATCACAATGTCACATGAATTGACTTTTCCTTTCATTTAACCACAATCAAATAACACTTACAAGCAAACTTCATCACAAGGACTTTTCTGTGGCTTATAATGTGGCTGGGCTAACAAGAAATTTGGTTTTTCTAGATCACAAAACCCTTGAGTTAAGAGAATCATATAAACATAACCATTTGTACTTATTCCCAACTTTCCTTTGCATTGAGCTTTTGCTTTTTCTTTTCTTTTCTTTCTTTTTCTTTCTCTTTTCACATACTTAATTCTTAGCTCTTAGCTCAATGCTTTCAATTTCCCTTTCTATTTTCCAACAACCCCAAACTTGAACATTTGTCAATACCACAAAATATTTTCTACTTAACTCAAGGTAAAGCTTTTCAACAAGGGTTTTCAAATCATGTTCAAGGCTAGGGATTCAAAGGATAGAACACAAAGTGTTCTCTTTTAGTGGCTAATTTCATGAAATTGGGTAATACAAGGGTTACCAACAAATGGCCATGATCATATGATGCAAACAAGCAAGTAATTCAATCATAGAAAACCTGGGCAAAGTCATTCATGCTTTCAAAGTAATAGCATTCAATCACAAAAAGTATGGAGCTCAAAACCTCACATATAAGCTCATTCACATTTGACATACACATCTTGCTTAATATCACAACCACAATCACAACATCATGCATTTGTTCTCAACTTGTGAATCACATGTATAAGCACCTAATGTGCACATCTCAATCATCAATCAATATCAAAGCATCATCAAGCATTACTTATCAAACAACAATCATCAGCATAAGCAAACCATCATAACAGACAAAGTTTTCAATTGAGTACATCAAACCCTATTCTAAAAAGACAAATAAATAAGTTCAGAACAAAAAACCAAACAAAAACATAAATCCTGCTCTAGTTATGATAGCATTCATTAGTGAATGCTATCTCAGCTCCTCATCAATCTGAGCTGTCATCTGTATCCTCCTCTTCTTCCTCATCTTCGGCATCCTCAAATGCATCATCGTCATCACCATCATCATCATCGTCATCCATCTCCATAGCTGAAGCTTCAGCTGCTCCAGCTCTGCCTCCTTGTACCTGCTATTCTTGCCAAGCTACCACATTATGAAACTCCTCCATAGTCTGTGGATAGACTGTAACTGTGCACCTATAAGAGACATATACATGTCCCTCATTTGGAAAGGTTCTGCTTCATGTGTCTCAGCAGATGCCTGACTTTGTGCTTGCCCTCTTTCTTTACGAGTACGGCGTGGCGGAACTGGCTGAGCTGCCTCCTCACCTCTACAGTATTGTTTGTAATAGGCCTCATCAATGGTTGAATGTTGGCATGAGAAAACGCCATCCAATACTTTGCAAGAGGAGTCAAGTCAGTCCTCCTAATGTTCACCACAAAGCCAGTTCTATTCCTCTGAAAATGTCCTCCAAGTACACATAAAACTCTCTCCACATCATCAAAATCAACGCCTTCTTCCATACAAAGAGCAAACTGGCACTACTCACCAGCCCACACAGTATCCAAGAAGTTGTTGATGGAATCAGGATCATACCTAATAGCATGGCCTCTAACATAGCCTAGGTAATTCTCAGCCGGATAATCACCAATCTTCCTTGCATTGGTGTAGAATTCTTTCACCACAGCTATATTGGTAGGTGTAGGGTATGTAGCTAGCTTCCCCCAATCATTCCCTAACAATTGCTCTCCAAATTGAGGAGCAAAGTTAGGTATCATTCCCACCTTTCTCTCCATAAGGAGTCTCCTATCTTGGACCACCTTAAAGTGCTTCTCATGTTTGCGAGATAGGAACCTACTAGAGTGGGGTTGTTCTGGTTCCTTTTCTTTTCTTTTGGATGCCATGGTCTTCATTCTTTTGCCTGAAGAGGATGTCATTCCTACATCAAACACAGATACAAAAACCACAAAACATGTTGTTAAGCATTAGTAAAACACAGACAACACCTTATTTCGAAGCTTAACCACTACTGAGGGTCAAAATCACCCCTCAGCGTGACTAATGCAGCAATCCAGAACGCAACTCAGCAAAAACAGCATGTATGTCAGAGTGCCGCTCAGCGACAATTTACCCTTGAGCGGTGACTCTGCAAATTTTTGCAAAATTCATTTTTAACGTGTCCTAACTCCACCCACATGCAATTTTCAGTTTTCCAGATCAAAATCATCCAGTTCAATCGGTTCAAACATCAATTAAATCATCAAATCATGCATAGAAATCAAAACCCCTAAAAATTCATGCTTTAACAATCAAATTCAAACTCAAGAACCCTAGAATGAAAAATGCTTGACTTACTTGGGTGGAGATGCTAGATGAATGGAGAATGTTTTCAAGCTATGATGCTCTCTTCCAACCCCAAACTTAGATGGGAAACTAGTGAGAAAGTGAGTGGAGAAGAGATTTTCTTAAAATGGATGAGGGAAAAATTGTAGAAAACCTTTGAAAAGGTAAGTAGGAGTGTATGTTCAGAGAAGAATCTGAAAAGAGAAGCCAAAGCGTAGCTTAGGGTATAAGGAATGTTAAATGAGCCTATATGCTGATATACAAGTGGTTGTTCACAAGCTATGTGAACAGATGCATGATGTTGTGATTGTGATTATGATGCTAAGCAGAATTTGTATCTGTAATATAAGGAATGTTAAATGAGCCTATATGTGAGGTTTTCAACTCCAGAGTTTTTGTGAATGATGACTATTACTTTGAAAGCATGAATGACTTTGCCCAGGTTTCAATGATTGAATCAATTGCTTGCATGTGTCATATGATCAAGGCCATTTGTTGTTATCTCTTTTTAGCCAATATATGATTTTAACCCAGTAAAAGAGAGCACAAGGTGTTCTATCCTTTGAACCTCTAGCCTTGGACATGATATGAAAACCCTTTTTGAAAATCTTTACCTTGAGTTAAGTTGAGAATATTTGTGGTATTGATAAAGGTTCAAGTTTGGGGTTGTTGGGAAATTTGAAAAGGGAAAATAAACACGCATTGAGCTAAGTGTTGAGCAAATGAAAGGCAAAAGAAAAAGGAAAGAAAAAGAAAGAAAAAGAAAAGCTCAATGCAAGGAAAAGTTGGGAAGAAGTGAAAATGGTTGTGAATGAATCTCTTAACTCAACGATTTTGTGATCTAGAAAAACCAATTTTCTTCTTAACCCAGCCACATTATAAGCCATAGAAAAGTCCTTGTGATGATGCTTGCTTGTGAATGTGTTTGATGGTGGCTAAATGAAAGGCAAAGTTGATTCATGTGACATTGTGATAGTAGAGTGAATGAGAGACCTCTATATACACTTGTGTGAATGACTGAAACACTTTATCTGGTGTAGAATGATTCCATGAGCACTTGATTACATCTATGCTTAGTTAATTGATCATTGATGAGAAAAACATCTGTTGGAGAATATGTGATTATGTGAATACCGTGATGAGTAGTTGTGAATCAAGGCATGTGTGCATCTTGACTGAATTTTATTTGATAAGCTTATTTAAGTAATTACTTGTCTTGAAAGGAAGAGTTTTTGAGTGTGTTGAACCATTGTATTGATTGGTGGAAGACTGAGTTACATCTTGTTTGCTTGAGGACAAGCAAAGTTCTAAGTTTGGGGTTGTGATAACAATTGAAAAACTGTTATTTTTATACTTAATTTTGACATCTAAAACACCCTTTATGACTAAGAATTTAGCTTGAAATCATGCTTTTGCTAAGTTGTGGAAATAAGAGAGTTGGATGGGTTTTATGCTTGGTTTTCTTTGTTTTGGAAGGAATTTAGAAGAATTAGATGAAAGAAGTTGAAGTAGCAAGGAGTTGGACTCAGGATAGGAAGGAAAAGTGCACAATTCAAGTATCGTAGTCACCGCTCAACGCAATTTCACCGTTGAGCGCCAAGCTTGCTTGTTGAGTACATTGTCTCACGCTTAAGCGTCATCGTTGAGGGCTAATTTTGAGTGTCGCACTCATCGCTCAGCACCATTTTACCGCTGAGCGCCGTTAACTTGGGCTTAGGCCAATTTTCTATAATTTTAATAAACTATTTAAGGGTTTAGTCGACCTAGGGTTGATATCTTTAGACAAAAAGAGGCGAAATTACACTCCTTTCACCCCTTGGAGGCGGATTTTGATACGGAAGCTCTGATCTTCAACTTTTAGGGTTCTATCTTTCATTCTTTTCATTATTTCCATCTAGTTTCACCATGTCTATCGTGAACTAAACTTCCATTGTTGTTGGGGAAACGCTGTAATGTATTAAATTGATTCTTGATTATATATGCTTTACTTCATTAATTGTTAGGGTTTTTTCTCTTTACTCTATGCATGCTTTGTTTAACTCATTCAATTGCATGATTATTGATTTTGTCGATATGGACACATACGGGGAAATCTAGAACTGGAGAAATTCTCCCGAAAGCAATATTACCTAGACATAGGAATAGGAGGATCGATTGCCTTTAAGCTTCTGTGAGAATGTAATGCATGATTAATTTCTAGGGAGACAAGACATTGTAAACTAGTGATTAGAAGTAGGCTTTTTTCACTAAGACATCAGGTTTAAGGTAAATTAGAAAGTGGCATTAACATTAATGAAGAAAGATGAATTCATGAATACATGAGAGTGGATAGGATAAGTCGGAAACCCCAACAACATCATCATTCCATATTTTACATCAATAATTTGTTCATCTTTCAATCCAATTGATCAAAACTTGCATTCATGTTTATTTTTCGTAATTCAACCACAATGATTTTGTTTACAAGTCTAATTTAATCAAGAAATCACATAACTGTCTAAGTCGTGAGTCCTTTAGGAAACGATACTTGGTCTTACCATTTATTATTACTTGATATGATAATTGGTTTTTCTTAGTCACAAAACCCTTGAGTTAAGAGAATCATCTAAACACAACCATGCTTAACTTTTAGCTCAATGCTTTTTAGTTTCCCTTTCTAAACTTTCCAACAACCACTACAAAAAAGAAGGACATTACCGAAGGCCAGAAGCCCTCGGAAACAGCCAAAAACCGTCGGTAGAAGGTAATTACCGAAGGCTTATCGACTGCCAAAGAGCCCTCGGTAAATCCCTTGTCGCTAACATTTACCGAGGGCTTCTGCCCTTCGGTAATTATCGAGGGCCAAAAGCCTTCGGTAATTACCGAAGGGCGGAAGCCTTCGGTAATTTCCTTCTAAAAGATAAACAATCATACATGAACAACATCTAAAAGATTGTTAACAGGTTCATGCTCATGAGCCCAGGGCTTCTTGAAATGTTGGAGTGAATCTTTGCGGGAGCTAACAATCAATCCCTGTTAAAGTTTAAACAAAAGATTAATGAAATGGAAGATGAGAATCTACTTCGAACAGGTGGGGCTAAATTGGGTTTTAGACAACCTTTGAGTCCACCAACCAAATATTCTTGCGCACTTCCTCCAGTGGAGCATTTGTCTGCATAAACAAATGTAGTTTCTTAATTACTAACATGCATTGTTCACATCTCAACATGCTCACCATCCTCCACAGGAAAAAAAAACACAACACTAAAAGCAGCTAACAAACCTGTTTTGATGTTTCAAGTGCTATGAGTTCTGCTATTCGGCCAGCCTGCAACCGCAAGACAATGCAATTAAGCCAGAAGGATAAAAACAGGCCAATCTTTATCTATGACCAATAAGGAACGTGAGCCCATAATTGTACACACTCACCTCTCCAGCACCAAGAAACAAGAATCTGTGATCAGCTAAATTACCACCAACCAATTTCAGAGCTGCAACTAATCCAGCAAGGACAACCGATGTTGTTCCCTGGAACACAGTAGACACAATATCAGGGCTGGTTATAGGTTATAAGTATAGGTAAGTACCTGAATTCATTGGTGAACAGAAATTTCTTACCTAAATATCATCATTAAAGACCAGATGTGTTGACCTATATTTCTCGACCAGATCAAAAGCATTGTGGTTTGCAAAGTCTTCAAACTAAATACATGACAAAACAGGTATAGAAATCAGAAAAACGAAACTAGCAAATACTACAGTATAATATGCCAAGAAATATTGTCTCTTGAAACACTTGTTAATACCTGAATTAGGACCTTTTCTCCATAAGTTTGCTTGAGTGCTGTCATAAATTCGTGCATAAGCTTGGCGTACTCCTGGAACCAAAGAAGTTGAAACAGAGTAGGTACTTAGCATAATAGGAAATTAGGATGCCTGAAATTAAAAATTACTAATTTCACATAATTGAGCAAGGAAAATAAATCACGAACCTGCCCAGTTGCACGTCTTTGCTTTAGCCCAATGTATAATTCATCATTCAGCAACTGCTCATTGTTTGTACCCACATCAATGGTAAGGCAAACACTGAAAAACATAACATTACAGGATTACTAAGAAACGAAAGTTACAATATGCACAACAATTTGTAATGTCCGAAAAAAAAGTTAAGATCTTCATACAAAGAAACAGATGATTATATGTTTATGACAGGCATAACTTATAGGTTAACAGTGTGATCAAATATACTTACAGCTGATGGGCGAACTCCTCCAAGTGCTGTATATAAAGAAAGTTTCCCCACTGGTATTCCCATTCCCTAAGAATACAGTAAAGCAGATATTATAACATCAGATTTTGTGATTCATTATAACTCATAAATAATAAATGTAAACAGGTATAATGGAATTTACCTGACAACCAAGATCACCAAGACCCAGGATTCGTTCTCCATCAGTTACAACTATGACTTGGATGTTCTTCTCAAGCCAATTCCTTAGTACTTCACGGATCTTCCCCCTTAAAGTTCAAGTACCACCCAAGAGACAAAGGAACAATAAAATCAATACAACCAGTGATCACTTACAAAGCATTCTAGGGGAATAAAACAGAAATCAAACAGATTGAAGAACATCAACAGACACTGTTGCCACAAGAACATCAAACAGATTGAAGAACAATTAAACTCAGAACGAATTTTTAAACGCACAACTTACCTCAACCAAGATAGCCCTAGACGATGGCAACCTTTGTAGAGCACGACAGCGATAGAAGCCCACAGTGGCCCCTCCAACGAAGTCCGTCGACCAAGTTCCTTTAACTTCAGAGCACACCGTGGT